>NC_133867.1:10087660-10355603 GCF_044706935.1 Curcuma longa | reverse complement strand
CCATTTTCAAATGGGTTTATGGTTATGTTGCCCTTATGAATTTAATGGGTTTATGTTTATGAATTTAATGGGTTTATGTTTATGGTGACTAAGCCTGTGATGCTCTTTGTCTGTCTTTGTTTTTGTTTGCGGTTTCGGTTGCATTGGTCATAATACAGCCTATTCCTTGCAAATACCAAGTTCTCGGATCGATCAACTGGTCGCTGAAGGCTGATCGACCAGTGATCGACCAATCTGATCGACCAGTGGTCGATCAGGACAAGCTGATCGACCAGGTGGTCGATCAGCCTCAGCTGATCGACCCGTGGTCGATCAGCTCAGCTGATCGAATTTTTGCTTTCCATTTTAAAAATCAATTGAAAATCTAAATCTGGGTGTTAAACTAGAAGAACTGGAAAAAAACAACAAGACAACACAAGATCAGTTGGAAAATCAATATTTAACTGTCAAATTTGGATAACCTGAAAGAACGGAGATTAACAAAAAAAAAAAGTTTAAAATCTAAATGCCTAAGTTAAATTTGGTAATTGCAAAATGGTTGAAAATCTCTAAATTTGATGTCAAATTTAATAGCTAAAATAGTTTACATTTGATTGTGAATTCAATCAAATTTAATAAATAATACTTATAAAAATGAAACCAATTTAATCTCAATAATATTCTCGATGTGAACATAATTAAACTATAAACTAGGTCTATTTGTTTTTTTTAAAAAACATTTGTGATTTGCCTGATGAAAAATTGCTATCAATAGAATTTTTTATTTAATGAAAAATGTGGATGTTAAAATCTCACAACGTTAATGAACAAATTAAATAAACGTTCGCCACCGGAAATCCAAATCTCCTTTGTTATGAATGCCATAGGACAAAGTCGGGTCATAAGCAAAACATCAATTATATGTTAATTGTCTAACCACATTTAACCTCTACCACTAATACAATACAGAAGAGTAAAAACAGTCACTGCCCATGAAACCACAGTAGCCAGCAGAAGACCATTTGATTTCCTCCTCTCAGCATCTAGCTTTTTCTTTAGTTTCATGATCTTTCGTCTCGATTCTTCGTGTAACACATCTGATGCAATGGCTGAGTGAGATATATCAGCTGTAATAGTGTCTGATTTTTCTTTCTTGTCGGCCCAGTTAAAGAAATTACAGCTATTCGAGGTCTGCAACGATCACAAACATAAACGTTACCAAGCAATTTGGTTGAAGAGCTAAAAATGGATTTCACTTTGGTGCGATGGAAGAAACAACTTACATTCCAGTTAGGGCACCTCCAAAATCTTCTCCCTGGATTTGCGTTGCTATTAGATTTGAGTAGAATCGGCTGGTCCCCACAACCACACCTCCTTGAACTCCTGGACACCAACGAAGATGAAGATCTGCAACTGCAACTCATCGACAACAATGAAATCCGTTCATCTGCAACTCGCCGATCAGTCCAAAAAAATTCGGTGAGAAGGAAAAAAGTTTTAGACATACCTGGAAGCCATGAACTGCCCCACCGCCGATCAGATGTGCGATCGTTGAAGCTTGAAGGCGGTGAGGAGGACGGGTAAAGTTTTGTTTTAGGTATAGGGTTAGGAAGGGTAACTTCGTCTTTTAAGTCTCCGTCTCTGTTTTTGTATTTTGTATTACCAAACATGAGACAGATACAATTTATATTCTGTCCACTGTCTCTACTGTCTTCTGTATTTTTGTATTTCTGTCACTGTCTCTCGTGTCCCTCAAACCAAACGCAGCCTAAAAGATTGGTGGTAGGTACAAAAATGAACCTGCTCCTTCGGAGGGCTTTGATGGGGTGCTTCCTCTGGGGTAGGAAAAGAAGAGACAATATGCACGGTGCGCTTTTCTTTTCGAGAGAGTATATAAAGTTCACGTGGTACTCCCTTATGATGTATAGACGGAGAAGTCTTCCTCTCTGACTTATAGCTAGCTGAGTTGTCTCCATGTCGAGCAAGTTGAGTTTCTTCTATATGTATGTACTTTTTAGCTCTTTCTAATAATTTAGCATAATTGGCAAGAGGTTTCTTCACTAGTGATCAGAAAAATTCCTCATCCATCAATCCTTGAGAGAAGCACTAGTCAATACCTCCATAGGCGTGGAAGGAACATCCCAAATGACTCTGTCAAATCTCTAAATATACTCCCTGAGAGTTTCTTGAGCTTTTGTTTCATGGTGAACAAGTTCAGGTGTGTTTTCTGATATCTTTGCCACTAGCAAATTGATGGAGGAAAGCAGTCTTGAAATCAACAAAGAATGGAGGGAGGGAGAGGGAAGACGACTGAACCATCTTTGCGTAGAGCATGACAAGGTTGTTAAGAAAAATTCAGCACTTGACTCCATCTGGGTATTGGTGCAGTAAAGCAGCATTCTCAAAGCGGCATAAATGATCTTTGGGATCTGAAGATCTAGTGTATTCTCCTAGCTGGGGTTGCCGAAAGTGCTGGGGCAATTCCTATTCCAGGATTTTCTTAGAGAAGGGCGTGCAGAATATGCTTACCTCGTCTTCTATGACCGTCTTGCTTTTGTAGTCAGGTCAACATAGGTCAACTCGGGATTCATGAGAATCTTCATCTAAAAAAGTATCTTCCTTGCGAAGAGAGTTTAATAGGGGCACGTTATCCTCTCTCGGTGTGGGTCATCTTCGATGGGGAGAGAGGTCTTCTAGCGAAGGTGTCGGGATTCTTGAAGGAGGTAATAATAAGTGTTGTTGTAATACCTTTATCATAGTTTGTGTGACTAATTCATTGATCTTCTCAAGGATGACCATCATCTTGTCGCTGCAACTCTTTTCAGCAGAATCATGCTCGCCAATTATTTCTCCAGTGTTAACCATCGTAACGTCTCAACTTAGTTTTCCCACAGACGACGCCAATCTGTTCTGTCCAGTACACCGTGAATGGTTCAAACACTGGTTCAAGGCTCATCGACATGCACATTCCTATGGTGAGGCTGTGGAAGGAGAAGAAGAGGCTTGCAAAATACTCAGAAAAGGGTTAAAATGGCACTGGGGGGATCCCGTCAAGCCACTCTGACGCTTAAGTTAGGGTTCGGCGCAAGGAGTTTAATGACTTGAGGAAGTTAGGGTTTATGTGTGTGTACCTATACCCATGGACATGAATTACCTTTTTATAGCAGTTGATTTCCGAAATAATAGCAATCGTTTGAGAAATATTTTGGCAGACTGATTCCGTCCTAAAAAGATTCGGTCCATTGATATATATTCGAGAAGGCATTCCTGTTTCCACGTAAGAATCAGTTCTGTTCTCCCCGATTTAGGCGGAATGACCATGACTCCAAATAAGTATCACGTGACAAAGGTTGACCCTAGATGTAGGAAGTGTGCTAAGATCGAGTCATGAAGTCAGTGCACGATGCAGGGAGCGTGTAGAGACTAAGTCATGAAATCGACACACTATTCAGAGAGCGTGCCGAGACCAGACACTACAAAAATACTGCACATTTGGGACGAATTTTGGGACGAAAAAATTGAAATTATTCGTCGCAAACATGCTTAGGGACGAATTTAGCAACGAAAACTTTTCTGTTGCAAATGGCTCGTCGCAAAGTTTTGCAACGAAAATATCTATATTCGTCGCAAACTTTGCGACAAATTCAGAAATTTTCGTTGCAAAACTTTGCGACAAAAAAATAAGGCCGTCCCAAAAAGTGGCGACAAAATATAATTCGTCGCAAACTTTGCGACAAATTAATAAATTTTCGTTGCAAAACTTTGGGACAAATAAATAAGGGCGTCCCAAAATGTGGCGACAAAAAATAATTCGTTGCAAAACTTTGCGACAAAAGAAACTAAATTCGTCGCCAAAATAAAATCATTTTGCGTCGAATGTAATTTTATCGTCGGAAAATTCCGACGAAAAATTAGTATTTGTCGCAAATTTGCGACAAAAAACCAATTATTTCGTCGCAAACTACCGCGATTTTGCGACATAAATGTTTTTTGTCGCCCATTTGCGACGAAAAAGCTGTTTTTGTCGCACATTTGCGCCAAAAAAATAGTGTTTTCGTCGGAAATTGGCGACAAAAAATATTTTTGTCGCAAAATGTAGATAATTATAAAACCTACTGTGATTACGATACGTTGGCGACAAAATCCTAGTTTTCGTTGCAAATTGGCGACGAAAACAAATTTTTTGTCGCAAATTTCCGACGAAAACTAGGGTTTTGTCGCCAATTATAGCCGCACAGTAGTTTCGATAGGTTTGCGACGAAAATTTTTTTTTGTCGCAAAACTCGTCGCAATTTAAAAAAAAATTTGGCAGATTCAATCTGTTTTTGCTAATATGAAACCTGTTTACATAAATATCACATTCAACACATCCATATACATCCAAAAATAAATATACTCACATCCATATACACAAACAACAAACATCCATAATATCAAGTTCCTACAAACTTCAGTAAAAAGCAACAAGCTACAACAATATCAAACAACCTCTAAATGTATCAAACATAAAAACAAACATCCATATCCAAGCTCCAAAAAAAAGTATCCAACAAACTAACATCCATATCAAATCCATCAACTCCATAAATAAATACATCCATGATAAAGTATCTAAAAGACCAGAGAAAAAACTATGCAGAAATATCACCGTCCACGGCGACCTCGGGTGATACTTTCTGCGTCACTGATCGCTTCTTCATCAAAATTGTTTTTTCTTTTCCTACATCAGCAAACAGAAGTATTAGAAATATTAGAAAATTAATTTTTACAAATAAAGTATAAAATAGAAAAATTTACCTTTTTGCCGTCCTTGGATGAACCCCTGTTGAAAACACAATAAAAAAATTTATCTGTCGCCAAAGTTGTCGGAAATTAGCAACAAATGAATTATTCGTTGCTAAAGTTGTTCCTAAATTGCGACGAATTTATTTCATCTCTAAAATTTGTCCCAAATATGCCATATTTTTGTAGTGAGAGTAGAAGGTCGGCACATGCTTAAGAAAGCATACCGTGACCGGGATATGAGGTCGACAGATGCTTAAGGAAGCATATCGAGACTAGAGTAACAGGTCGACACATGCTTAAGGAAGCATACCGAGACCGAAGTAGGAGATCGACATATGCTTAAGGAAGCATACCGAGACCAGAGTAAGAGGTCGGCACGTGCTTAAGGAAGCATACCAAGACCGGAGTAAGAGGTCGGCATATGCTTAAGGAAGCATACAAGATTAGAATAGGAGGTCGGCATATGTTTAAGCAAGCATACCGAGACCAGAATAGGAGGTCGACACATGCTTAAGGAAACATACCGAGACCAGAATAGGAGGTCGGCATATGCCTAAGGAAGCATATTGAGACTAAAGCAAAAGGTTGGGGGGGGCGGTTAGTTGGATTAATGAAATGACCTTTAATATTTAACCGATAATCGTATTTACTCTATTTTCCTCATACTCCTTTTTACCCGATGTCCACATAAGCACTAAATAATCCTAACGGATCAATTATCATGGTCTAAACATGGTATAAACATGAAATAATTATCATGATATAAACATGGTATAAATATGGTATAGTTGTCATATGTTAGCATATTTCGATTATTAAAAATCTGATTTCCAAAAATTGAAATTCTTGATTAGATTAGAAAATAATTTGGAAAGATTTTCAAATTTGGAAGTTCCTAATTGAATTAGGAAACTACTTCAAAATTCAAAAATTCTGAATCAGAATAGGAAATAATTTTAAAATTTGAAAGTTCCTAATCGGATTAGGAAACAACTTTGAAGAATTTTAAAATTTTCAAATAGGGTTCAGAAAATCATTTTCTAAATTTAGAAGCTCCTAATTGGATCAGAAAATAATTTTCAAAATTCAAATTTCCTAACGAATTAGGAAATAATTTTTAAAATTAGAATTTTCTAATAAATTAGAAAATATTTTTCAAAATTGGATCCTAACGGATACGAAATATGCGGCTAGCACCATTGGTGCTACTAAGCGCCTCTTCGATCCTTTATGAGAAAACATACGATAGCTCGTGTCATGTAAAACCTTAGATCTACGATCTATGTCGAAACACAAGTAGCTCTGATACAACTATTGAAGTTTTTCATAGGATATGAACGTATGTTTTCAAAAAATACACAACAAAAGCGAAATAATTTTTTTAAAGTTTTACGCATCCTAAAAATAAGATCATACATGTGCAAGACATAAACGTAAATAAAAAAGAGTTGTTTAAAAGTCATACCTTTCTAACGATATTAGATGAAAATAAATCACCTAACAAGACTTACCTCTATTAGTATCCACGTCGAAATATCTTCAAGACAACTTCACAAGCCACAATGCCTCTTCATTTGGTACTAGCCAAATCAAGAAGACAGAACGAGAAGAAGAGAGAGGGTTGACAGTTCCAAGGAGAAAAATCGATGGTTATAGGAGTTCTTCCTTTCGAGGACCATCCAAGTGAGGAAGAAGAAAAGAGGGGGAAGGGCTTGTAGGAGGCACAAAAGGGGAAAACCCCCTTGATGGGCGATGGAAAAAAAAAGAAAGAGGAGAAAAATAAAAAAAACTCTTTTCTTTGTTCCATGGAAAGGTATTTATATACCTTTGCATTAACTCTTGAGGGACAAGCCCAAACCTATATCACATATGTAAGTCTGGCTCATCTACAAGAGGAGTGAACAAAACCCAAGCCCATGCCGCATGAGTAGGCCCAACTTGCTTGCATGAGGTATGGTCCATAAGTGCTTCCAATGCAGCAAATACTTTTCATGTTTGCCCTTTTCCTAGTCCAACCAGACTTAATCTTTCTTTCTTTAAGAATTTTATTCTCTAACTTATTTTTAATTTTTAAGATATACTCATAATGTGTGTGACCTAATAGGTTCTTGGTTTTATTGGTCATTCATAATTAATCATTAATTATGAATAGATCATGAGTGACACCTAGTAGCACATTATGACCCCCAATTGACTGAAAAATACAGTTAATTTCAAAACATATTCTAAACTCTTCAGCAGCTACAGTTATTAGTATTTCTGTTTCTGTCACCCATCTTATACCCATTTAGTTCAGGACATGATCTATATGTCAGTTTCCACTAAACTGACTACATCACACTTAGCTCAAGTAGTAGTTCCTTGTCCTGTGGATTCAAATTACTCAAAAATATATGTCTAAGAAGACCATCCTCTTAATATGTTTGCTTTGGCTAAAGACTTATGAGTAATAATCCTAACAAGAGATCATAGAGTATACGTCTCCTTATAAAAGAAGTGATGAATCTTCTGTGGGTTATTCAAACATCTTTGGGCATATTGACATATACCCAACATCACGGACCTACACCACTTAAAAAATGTTTTGCTAAGATGTCAAAGTATAAGCCTCCATGGCTAAGATAACTTGAATACCTCAAGTCTAAGAAAACTTACACTCGAGCTGCAATGAGATCCTTCATTGACATATAAAAAATCACATGAAGTCTCATAGTAGGTCACACCCGATGAACTAGTTACCCTTAACTAGCATCTACATTTTAACTCTCAACATTCCTATGTTTTCAGCCAGGGAGGATCGACTACTTAGATAAAATAAGGAGTATAATATGTGCTAGTCTCACAAAATTGATGATGTCCAGTCTTATCAATTCATTGACTAGGGAAGATTTTAATACGTACATAATTACACATGATGAGATACTCACTAATTGTAATTCAAGCATAATTTCTCTCATGCTATGCTTTATATTGTGAACTTCATTAATTGAGTTTAAGATCAAATCATATACATATAGAATGAACACTCAAATAATGAATTTTATTTATCAAATAAATAAGATAATATTTAAGATGATTGTCTTTAGGACACCTCTCAAATATAATAAAATCTTGATTCTGATCGAGGAACAACATGGGCCCGATGATAGGAGATCTGCACTAACACGGGCCTGGCTTGATCTCCAGGATGCCATTACCACGTTCTAGCTGAGAGGTTGCATAATAGTGGAGCACCTGCGAAGAGTCAGAAATAGGGAATGGAGGGCACCGTTGGACTCTTTGCAGCCTCAAGAACACAAAGGATCTGAAATGGATCTGATTTGACTTGTCTAGGTCGATTAGTGGGTTTTGACCCAAACTCACTTATGGACCTAGGCTATTTGGATTTATGCAAATTTACAACTACTAGGAAGGGTTGAGCCAGGAAATGGTAGATATGATATCAAACCTTGGTTTTGATTAAGAAACAACGTAGGCTTAATGTAGGAATATCAACACTACAATGGGTCTGGTCTGATCCCATATCAGGCCCAACATGGGCCTGATCTCTAGGATACCATGACCACGTTCTAGTTGAGAAGTTGCATAATAGTGGAGCACCTGCGAAGAACCAGAAATAGGGAATGGAGGGCATAGTTGGACTCCTTGTAACCCTAGGAACACAAAGGATCTAAAATAGATCTAATCTGACTTGTCTAGGTCGATCAATGGGTTTTGATCCAAATCCACTAATGGACCTAACTATTTGGATTTCTGCAAACTTACAACCACTAAGAAGGGTTGAGCAAGGAGAAGGTAGATATGGTGTCAAACTTTTATTTTAATCAAGGAACAATGTGGACCTGGTGTCGGGAGATCAGCACTAGCATGATGGGCCTAATCTCTAGGATCCCATGACCATATTCTAGATGAGATGTTGCATAACAGTGGAGCACCTACAGAGTGTTAGAAATTAGGAATGGAGGACACCGTTGGACTCTGTGTAGCCTTAGGAACACAAAGTGTTGGGTTGCAAAGGTGCAAACATAGTCCCACATCTATAACACATGGAAAAGATCATGGGTTTAAAAGGATGGAAGATATCTCCATTGGTATGAAGCCTTTTGGGGAGAGCCCAAGAACAAAGCCATGAGGGCTTAGGCCCAAGTGGACAATATCATGCCATTGTGGAGATGCAGACATCCTTGGGGACCCTACAATTGGTATCAGAGCGAGGCCGCTCTTCACCGGACTAACCGTCGGATGAGCCATGATCCGGATCTAACCATGTGGGTTGAACCTTAAAAAACAAAGGAAGTGGGGGCTCCCGTGTTTGAATCAAGAAGGACCAGACACCGGGCAGGAAGTCCTAGTAGGTCGGGTAGACCGAGGGGCATGAAGTCCTGGTTGCGGCTGGGCAGGAAGTCCTAGTAGGTTGGATAGACCGAGGGGCATGAAGTCCTGGTTGCGGCTGGGCAAGAAGTCCTAGTAGGTCAGGGTGGACCGAGGGGCAGGAAGTCCTGGTTGCGACTGGGCAGGAAGTCCTAGTAGGTCGAGTGGACCGAGGGGCAGGAAGTCCTGGTTGCGGCTGGGCAGGAAGTCCTGGTGGGTCGAGGATTCAGACATCAAACGGAGGCTTTCCGTTTGAGGGGGGCCTGTGGTCCTTTGTTTGAGGGGGGGGATTGTTGGGTTGCAAAGGTGCAAACATAGTCCCACATCTATAACACATGGAAAAGATAATGGGTTTAAAAGGATGGAAGATATCTCCATTGGTATGAGGCCTTTTGGGGAGAGCCCAAGAACAAAGCCATGAGGGCTTAGGCCCAAAGTGGACAATATCATGTCATTGTGGAGATACGAACATCCTTTTGGACCTACACAAAGGACCTTAAATGAGTCTAATCTGACCTATCTAGGTTGCTCAGCAGATTTTGACCCAAACTATTACATCCTGAGGGTATTCTTGTCTGATAAATTGGGCAATACCTGACCAGTGTTGTTTTTTATTGTTTTTTTATTTGTCATGCGCACCATTTAAAATTTATATTTTGTAATTAATCAAAACCCCTAATTTACACTAAAATAGCATAGTAGAAGTCTGGGTCGTCTCTCTCATGGAACCAATGATAGAAAGTTGTATTGGACATCATAACAAGGGATTTTTATTTTCTAATATTATTCAATCATAGAAAAGGACTATACCTAACAACAAGTAGGAACTTATGAGACAAGCTTATTTTAACAAGGAGTAATCAAGAAATATTTATACAACAACTTCTAATGAGGAGACAGTCTAATTATACATCATTGAACTAATAACCAACTATACATACAAACAAATGTACAATTACAAAGTAGCAAAGATAAAGAATATGCAATCACCATTTTATCAAATACATCCATGTTAATATTATTACCAATCTAAGAATATAATCCAAGAATGTATTAATCCTACTTAACAAACTTATCCTAAATATTCACATGATCACATTATTAACAATTCAAGATTACAATTCAATAATGAATTTACGTAACTTACAAATGAATCCCTATATACACCCTAATTACAAATTCATTCAAACAACAATCATAATTACAATTTCATTCCAAATTAACATATTTATAATTAAATCTAAAAATTTGACAATTCCACATTTAAGTCCAAAATTTCACAAATTCACAATTCATTCACTAATCAACTTATACTTAATCAAGGTTTATCAAAACACGTTCAATTCATTTCAACCAAATTCATAACTTCTATAATTGTTTAACCGAACTAAACAATTCATTCCAAAGGAAATAACTTCACAATTCATATGGTTGCTATTCAATTCAATTCACAGATCAACATTGAAGTCATCCGTTCCATTGCAATTAAGCTCAAAACAAGAACAAGATCAAGTACAAATGGGGGTTTTGATTAAACAAAAGCAAAATTAATGGTTACTGTCTTCAATTCATAGAAAAGAATATAAGGGTTACAATCTCCCAACTTGAACCCAGAACAGAGTCACCGACCGAATCATTGTTCTGCTCTGGTGCAATCGCGAAGCCCTTTTGGTTGAATGCAGGTCGACTGGAAGCGGAAGGATCTTCATCGAAGCTGGATCACTCTGACAAAGTTCGATCGGAGAACGCGAGATCCAATCACCGATAGTCTACCTTAATCAACTGCCGCAACTATGGAAATGGATTAGAATAGAAAATTAGACAATCCTTACCTCAAATTCACCGGTGGCTGAAAAGGCAGTCGGAGATAAACGAGGCAACCCTTGTGTTCACAAACATGTTGGTGAGAGGTACCCCGATGCCGAGCTCTGGTGGATGTGAGAAGGGAGGGGAGCTCACTAGAGCTGGACCACTCCGACAGAGTCCCTAGATAATGTGGTACGCCAGCCACTACCATTTACCAAAGCCCTAACCAGGTCGGCAGGCAACACGTTGGCAGAGGGGGTGAAGAAGATGCTCACCAGAGCTGGACCACTCTAGCGGAACTCCTAGCCGATGCATCACTGAATCTTCGATCGGGAAGAAAGGGGCTCGGCAGAGAAGATGTCATGAAGAAGAAGAAGAGAAATTACAATTTCGAGAGTTGACCTAGCGCAAGCCACCTTCTGCATGGACTGGTTTCCTGCTTTTAAACCCCATTGAATTGGACTATTAAATCGGACCGCTGAACCAAACCAGTTTTTTTTCAAATTGGGCTTTTTCTTGGGATTTTTGAATTCAATTTTTGGCTTGATTCAAACTCCTTGAAATTGGGCTTCTCTTATATGAAATTTGGCTTGATTGCAATTCTCGATTTGAACTGGATCACGATTAAACCTAACCTGATGTTTCCTTCTCAAGTTGTTATCCTCACCCTAAATTCTTGTAAAATAAAATATGATAAATTAATAATCATGAATTACCTCAAATTAATAGAAATTAAGATGAAAACCACAATGAAATCCAAGCTAATAAAATATACTAGAAACACAATTTAAGATACAAAAGAAGATCAAAACATTGAGATATAATCCTAAATTAGCATATCCCAAATATGATTATCAGTACCCCTAGTGACAATATTAGAACAATGATACCAAATCAATTCAAATCCAATGTAAAATATCAATGCAATATAAAAGCCCTAGCTAAATAGCTAAATGAATGCATGTACAGGTGGACATAATAAAACTAAACAAGGTAAATATTATTATTCAAAAGATAATTAGTTGATTCAAAAGAAAAAACAACCAAAACTATAGAAAAAAGCTCCATAACAGCAGAAACAAGAAACCTAATAACTCTAACATCAAGTGAGATCAACAAGCACTAATCTCTGAGCGACACTAAGGTAGTCGACACAACATGTCCTCTATCTGCTAACTTGAAAGTTAAAGAACAAAGAAAAGGGTAGTGAGTACAATGACTTAGCGAGTATAAGAAAGATAGTGCATGAAATACGTAGTGTAAGGAGATCAAAGGAAGCAGTCTCAGGTAATGTTACTTAGTAACATAAGTAAATGCACCAATATATTCATCTGCTAACAACAACGTATACCTCCACTGACCTACTCAATTCAATATAGCCAATAAGTTGGGAGTACATACAATACATCTAAAAATTACCTACATAAAATCAACACATAACATGCAGATAATAAGTCCTGACTGAGCGCAAACTTATGCTACCACTATCTGATCAGTGAGCAGTTAAGGTCCCTGTCTATAGGCAAACTCATGCTACCACTATATTGATCTAGTGGGTAGACAAAAGAGGTAGCTATCTAGCTCCTCAACTACTGACTGTGGGCGAACTTACGACACCACTATTTATAGTCTAGTGGGCAGTCAGAGTGTATGACTGTTGCTATCTGCGGGCAAATTCACGCTACCACTATCTAGTCTAATAAACAGATAAGACGTGTAGCTTTTTAGCTATGGACTACGGGTGAACTCACGCAACCACTATCTGATCTAGTGGGCAGTCCAGATACAGAGGAACATAACAAGTACAACAACAGCAAGTAAAATAGTAATAATCTCCATAAAGAGAATACTAGACATCTAGTCATGATATCTCATCTAACTCCTTGGTATCATCATAAATACCATAAAACAACAGGGTCAAAATCAAGTAATCCTAGATATTGGCTCGAAGAAGAAAACCTAGTGGGATACTCTACCACTCTAATAGGGAATGATATCTATCATTTGCAAGCAAGTAAAGGGTGGAATCAAGGTACTTCATGAATAACAAAGAAGACTACATAGATATCAAAATAGACTAAAACAAGTGCAAGCAAGTAAAGGTCAACTCAAGAAATAACATAGAGTGGAGTCAAGGTAACGTAAGTAACTACGAAATACATATAAAAGAATCATGCACTAAGATTAAAAGAACTATAGAGGTTAAAGCAAGAACCACCCACCTCAAATGTAGATTGTCTTAACTATCTTCAAGTCAAAGGGGTTTGCTTGATCATGATACTAGGACCATGTTCTAGTTGAGAGGTTGCATGATAGTGGAACACTTTCGGAGAGCTAGAAATAGGGAATAGAGGACACCATTGGACTCCTTGTAGCCTAAAAAAATACAAAGGACCTTAAATGGGTCTGATGTGACCTATCTAGGTCTATCAATGGATTTTGATCCAAACCCACTGAACCTAAGCTATTTGAATTTCTATAAACTTGTAACTACTAAAAAGGATTGAGTATGCAGAATGTAGATATGGTGTGTAATATTAAATCTAAGCAATGTAAACTAAATTATGGTCGTTTGCCATTTGACACAAACTCTGAGACAAGATAATCATTTTCAGTTTAGGTTTGCTGGGATTGGTTTACATTGACGATATTCACTGTGTTCCGTGCCAATTTGGGCATTGTGATTATTTCTATTTGGCTAGGCAATCAAGTTATTCTTGTAACCATTCAATATACACTTCTCATATCATAGATAGCATTGTCTATTACACAACCAATACTACATATACTACATACATTAGGATTAAATATAATTTGCAAATCGAATATATAAAAGTAACAACACTAAATAATTGTAGATTTTCATTCCCTACCCAACTGTTTTTCTTACAACACTATAGATAATTAATCTGATGTTTTGCATGACATGTCCCTCAAAATTGATACTAGTACATCAATTCTAAATTTTTTTCATGTCTGTTTGTTTGAAGTACATCTTTAAATCATATAGTAGACATCAAATCTATTGCATCACAAAGAAGACACAATTGACACTGAAACTAACATCAGCAATTTAGTATTCAATATTTAATATAAAATTTTATATTCATACTATTTTTCCTTTACTTATCAGGCTTCTTGTTGTAGACATTTTACTGTGAAAGAGACTCATTGGTCTAAGGGATGATGACTTTCTAAATAAGGATGGATTGCAGCAAGTATCTTACGAGTATATTATTTTAATTCCGATACTTGTAAGAATGAACTAAACTATAAAGTAGACATCAATTGAATTTATACTACAATACTAACATGCACATGAATATTAGATATTCACTGTTGCTTCAAAATCAGAATTTGATTTACACCCATTTGCAAGAGAATTGTAATGATTGAAAGTCATTGCTTTGGTGTCAACGGCCAACAAGTGAAAGTGTGCCTGATTAGTAGTCAAAGGTATAAAAATATATCTAACCCCATCATCTTTCATATCTATTTTTATCACTTGTTGCATGACAGACTTCCTTGAGGATTTTAATGTTAACTACGAATATGCAAAGACAAACATACTTAACCAAAAAAATAAAATATATTATAATATTATATATTCTCAAATTATTTAAACTCCTTACAGTGAAGAAGGTTGAACAATAAATAGATATGTTATAGGACCTACCATAAGAGGATGCCCCCTAAATAGAACAATATAATAGGTATCAATTAATTTCCCTATTGAAAAAATCTCTCCATTCACACCAGATAAAAAAGAAGATATGGTTAAACTAAAAAGTGGTTCCTTCCAAACTATTTTAGTTATAAACCTACAAAGTAAATCAATTACTATAAATTAGGAAAATAAATTAAAGTACCAGATAATTATCTCAATTTGCCACTTAATTGAATAAACTATGTAATTTAGAATTCAGACTACCATACTTTAGCTTCTCCAATTGTTTTAACAAGTAGGTCACATCTTCGTCTTGTTTTTTCTTCTTCGAAGTCTTAAATTGCTTTTTGACATACTACCACCATAAACATAAAATAAATTTAATTAATGATTTTAATCAAATGACTAAAACTAATTTATGTGTAAATACACACTTACGACAATGACTTATTTTCTCATTTTATTAAGTTGGGCAATCCTTGCTGCATCCTTCACTGCCTTTTTTTTGGAAATTGCCTTCATTAAGTAAGAAAGTCTCTCTTTCTTCTTACATATCATCCCCATCAATTTTTCCTTTTCCCTTGTCCACAACATTTTCAAATTTTTTTATAAATTTTTCACCCTCTCCTTCTCCTATGATGTTCTCCGCAAGCTTGCAGATGTTAGTGCAAGGAGCACTAGGTTTGACCCTAGTTTCGATCTTTGACAATACACCTGGGTCTGGTCTGTTTGACCAAGGGTTGATCCAAACAGGACTTAATATTTGGATGTAAGTGAAGTTTAGTTAGGTCAGTTTGACCAGAAGACTAGCAAGAAGTCCTAGTTGAGGTTAGGCAAGGAAAAGTCCTAGTTGGAGGCTAAGCAGGGAAAGTCCTAGTTGGAGGCTAGACAGAGGAAGTCCTGATCTGGAGGATTGGGCAAGGAAGTCCTAATTAGAGGCTAGGAGAAGTCCTGGAGGATTAGACAGGGTAAGTCCTAACTAGAAGGTTAGGCAAGGGAAAGTCTAAACTGAATGTTTGACAGATAAGAAGTCTACTTATATAAATGACTAGTCCTAATTGGAGGTTAGGTAAGGGAAAGTTCAAATTGGATTTTTGACAGGTGGAAAAGTCTACCTATGGAAGTGACTAGTCCTAACAGGGAGTTAGGCATGGATAAGTCAGTAGGTTAGACCTGCAGAATAAGGCTTAGGTAAGCCTAGTAGGTCAAATGGACTATAAGTAGGCTTAGGGTGCTTGCGTGTTTGTATGCTTATCTTACAGGAACCAGGAGCTGAAAGAAAGATGAAAGAAGCATAAGAGGAACACACAGAAGCAGTTGAACCAAGCTCGGAGTCAACTCAGGTCAAACCCGAGTTGAATGGATCCGAACGCTCGGATGTTATTCCAGGCACCTGGATGGTCCAGGCGCCCCTAGAAGATCGAGGCGCCCGGATCAAAAAGAATAAGCCTACATAAAGTCTGAAGAGATCAGATCGAATACAAGGCTGCCTGGAAGACTCTATATAAGGAGGTTGAACGTGCACCACAAGGACAATGACTCTACTACTCATTCTTCATCTTGCAGTGCTGCTGAACGTGAATGGAGTCAGGCTCGTGTGACCGGAGAAGTTCCAGGAAGGGTGTGCTGCGCTCAGGACTTCCGAATCGGCCTACTCGAGATTGGTTAATTTATTTAAGTCTTATTGTCTTGCTCTTTATTCTTTCTATTACTATTTTGAACTGTAAGACGGGTTTCTCCGTCTCCGAACGAAGATTCGGAAAGGAGACCACTAGTGGACGGGCGCCTTCCATACATAGGTTTTGGATGCACTAACTCTAGGGGGTTAGGAACCAAGTAAATTCGCATGTCCTTGCATTGTTTTCTAATTCTGCTATTGAGTTTCTGTGATAGAACGAACGAACAAAAATGTTGAACGCGCTATTCACCCCCTCTAACTGATCCTACAATTGGTATCAAAGCAAGTCTGCTCTCGATAAGGACTAACCGCCACGGGAGCACGATGACAATGATGGAGTGGGAGAAAGGTATTCATTTTAAAGTTCATTTTAGCAATAGATGCTAGAAGTCCGGAGGAACAAAGAACACATCACGTGCTTCAAGTGCTAGAAACGCGGGCATTACAAGAATTAGTACCCGGAAAGGAAGACGACAGAGAAGAAATTAGAATTAGGGCGATTTTGGTTTGATTATTTATAAAAATAACCTTAGGATTTTACATGCTAGATTTAATTTTATTGAAAATATAGATAATTATTTAATAATTTATAATTAAAAATTAATAAAAATATTAATTTGACTAATTCAACCATATAAAATTCAAATTTAAATAATTTAAAAAATTCAATCATAGAAAATTTAAATTTAAATAATTTAAATCTAGATAATTCTATAGAAAATTTAGTTAATTTAAAAAAATTAAATTTAGATAATTCTGTAGAAAATTAGTTAATTTAAAATTTTTAAATTTAGATAATTTTGTAGAAAATTTAGTTAATTTGAATAATTTAAATAATTTAACAATTAAAACTTGAACAATTCAAATTTACATAATTCAATTTAAATAATTTAACTGATTCAAATTTGACCAATTTAAATAATTTAAAATTAACAAATTTGAAAAAGTCAAATAAATTTAAATTTTTAATCAATAAAAATGAATTAAATAATTAAACAAATTAAATCTAGAACTTATCAATAATAAAAATTAACCTAATTTGAATAAATTTGAATTCAATAATTATTTAACTAATTCAAATTCAATCATTAATAATTCAAATATAATTAATTTGGATTTAATTCAAATAAATAAGAAATTAGACTAATTCTTTAACCTATTCAATCAAAATAATCTATAATTAAATAATTCAAATTTAATTAATTTAATAAATTTGAAAATTAATAACAATTTCACCAAATAAGATAAAATTGATAATCATTAAGATAAATTAAATACTTTAATTTTATTAAATAATTAAAAATTAAATAATTTAGATAATTTTAATAATAAAAAAACTTAAAACCCATCAAGATAAATACTAAAATTAATAATTTAATTATAAAAAAACTAAAATTAAATCTTAAAAAATCTTACAATAAACTTTCAAATGTTAAAAAATACTAATTCAAATTTAAACACTAAAAATTCAAAATTAGCTAATAAAATTAATTATAATCGTCTATCCTTTAATTATGAAATAATGAATAATTCTAAAAATTCAAAAATAAATCTAAAAAATTCAAAATTAAATTTCAAATTCAAAAAATAAATCTATAAATTCAAATTCTAAAATTAATTACCATCAAGTTTCATTTAATTATGGAACATAATTGAATTTAAATCTAAAATTAAAGATTAAAATTTAAATTAAAGATTAAAATTTAAATTAAAAATTCAATTTTAAATTTGAAAAAAAACTTAAAAATTCAAAACAAATTCAAATTTAAATTCAAATTAGAAATTCAAATTAAAAATTTAAATTCAAATTCAAAAATAAATTAAAATTTCAAAATAAATAAAAAATTTAAATTCAAAATTCAAAATAAATTAAAATTTCAAATTTAAATTCAACTTAAGAATTCAAAATAAATTAAAATTTTAAATAAATATAAGCCATGAACCTAATTATAATAAAATATTTATAATTATAAAACTAACTTAAAATATCACCTAATGAAATAAATTTATATAAAATTTAAAATGTATCAAAGTGGATTGACATATTCGCGAGTCCACACAAAATATATCAAATCGAGAATTTGATATATTATTAGAAATTAAAAATTTCTTGACTTATTTGACTCATGCATATCTGTCATGTACATGCATATGTTTTATTTTATATAAATGTCATGTTATCATATTTATTTGCTGCTTAATTTAGAATGATTAATTAAGGATACATGAATGTTTGATACTTGTCAAACACAACCAGGGTGGGGTGAAATGATAATACGTTAGGGAAGCTTAGTCTAGGTAAGGAGTACCTTTTTTGGTCTACTTAGCTATGTCAACCTAACTGAAGCTACCTCATCACATCCTAGACTAGTTAGACCAAGGTTTCTCAAGAAGTTGATTAAAGCCATAATTTCTTCAAAAAAAATTTTTTAAGAAAGTTGTCATTGTTTCGATAACCAAGAAGGTCTCTGCCTCACGACCTGAAAGCTGATTTTTAAAATGTAAACTTAATTGATTAACGGTTAAACTTGAATCTAACACAAGGTTAAACACTCAGTAAAACTCAATTTAAATTAATAAAGATAAAATTGACAACTCATCTCACAAAACTCATAAGGTAATCCTTGGATGTCATGTACTGAGGCACTTAGAATCGGTGAAATGATAAAGACAATTAATGTACAAAGTTTTTAAAAAAAATTCAAAAATTATTAAATTATTTTTTTTAAAACTATTTTTGAAAATTTTAATAATTACTTAAAATTCATGGTTGCTGTGTGTACTTATATTATGGCTTTCAAAAATATAAATCTTTGAAAATTAGTTTACCAACAGTTAGACACAAAACCTTTAGGTCAACACTAAGTCTAAAACCCTAAGACACATAGACAGAAAATCCTTAAGGTGCGTTTGGTTGGGGGTCATCCGTGATTACCTTGGTTATGTGATTACTAAGTAATCACATAACCAAGGTTATAGGGAATAAAACATAACCTAATGTTGTTTGGTTTAATCCTAAGTAATGAGACAAAATCTTATTTGTTTGAAGGTTTTAATACATTACTTATTGTAACATTTACTATATTACCCCTAGTTCAATTATAATCATTTTTTACAATTAAATTAATTTGATATTTAATTATTTTTAAAATTAAATTAAATTATTAATTATAATATTACCTTGACAAAATAAGACCTTACCTCTTGCCCAAAATTGTGACAAAATGATAACCAAGGGATCATTCTTCGGCTAATTTTTAGTTATTATTTTTCATAAAAATTGAAAAATGTTCTGAAATGTATTTAGTAGGATTTTTTTTAATGAGATTCTAAAATAAGAAGAAAAAGAAATGAAATATATAACACAAGTAAAAATAATTTCCTCAAATAATTAAAAATAATAAACTTATACAGATTTATTATTATTATCATTGATAACGGTTAATTATTAATATTAGCATATTAACTACTACTTATTATTAATTTAATTGTTATTGTCGTTATTGTTTACTATTTTACAATAATACAACTAAAATACAAGATTATTATATAATATTGTTTATATATTATTTAATGTAATACTATTACACGTTATATAATCTATTCTTCTATATTTTATTTTGATCTATTATTTTATTATGACATAGTGTTAATAATGAACCAAACAAATCATTATTATTATTATTTACTTTACAAATAGTTCAATCTACTAACCCCTAAATAAGTTTTCACATTTTTTATTTTAAAAAATAAAAAATATTCTTAGTAAGCTTGCAAGTCTATCCGAGAATGTTAACACAAGATCATTTCAAAGTAAGCTTGCAAATCTTTAAAATGTAACTTATAAATGGAAACTGAGACAAATCGCCAATTTAATTCCATTATTAAACATCAATGATGAGAGGAAGAAGGTGCCATTTACAAGTACACTCAACAATCCCAACATCTCTAAACCTGGTAGAACAACCACCATCGATACATCTTCGATGCATCCAAGAATCTCCTCCTGCTCAGTAAAACTAATGGCTCCCCATCTTCATTCTCTATCTGGTTAATCATACCTACACTATCGAGTAGGCTCGAATCACCTCGATAATGGGCACGCGGCACAACAAGCACTTGCCGCCATCTCGAGCCAACTCATGCGCACATCGCGAACAGGTGCACATGTGCCCACATCTGGATGGGACAAAAAGGAATGGAAAACAAATGAGAAAAAAGGTTGATAACAATACAATCTATACCAAGAAAATTTTAACCGGTAAAGAAGAGAGTCGATTTGATTATTGCAGTAGACGCAACAAATCCCTTTTTTGACATGATTCCAGTTTGTGCCATCAAGTAGTAAGTGCTGGCTATCTGCTGAGTAAAAGTAATGCAAGCAAAATATATGACAAATTGATTTCTACAATGAAAAATTCACACAAACATAACTTTAATCCTTAATTCGTCGCCAAATAGCGACGAATTTGAATTCATCACCAAATGACCTAATTTTATCACCCATCGCCTGATCCCCTTTCTTCTTCCTCCACAATTTCTCTCTTCTCCTCCGCGATCTGAGTCTTCTGCGGTGCGACAGTGATTTCTTCCTCTCCAATCTCTTCGACGACTGCGACGGCGACAGTGAAGCGTTAGGCGACAATCCTCAACAGTAAAATCCTTTTCTTCCGGTTGGTTTGTGTTGTTGCGGGGTGGTGGCCGGCCAGCTAGTTTTTGTTGTTACGGGGTGGTGGCCGGACGGTTTTTGTCAAAAAAAAAAAAAAAAGGGTTCTTTTTAGTGGTGCTACCCTAGACTCCTTATAATGCCTCCATTTTTTGTCAGGAAAGGGATCGGGATCATTTTTCTCAGTTTGTAATTGAAGGTTTCACTTCATACTCTAAGAGGAAAAGGGGAGACAAGGTATTTTTTGTTTCGGCTCGATGCCGACGACAGGCAAGCCACCAGTCGATAAAATGTTACATCAACCTTCGTTAATCCGCCAACGAGAAAAACCTGAGGAAGAGAGAAACGAACGAACGGATTAGTTGGGCGTCGGGGATTCCCGGCGAGGCCACTCCGACGCTTAAGTCAGAAGAGAGAAAATAGAAGTGGTAGTATGCATAGAGAATTCCAGATAGCTTTCCTTCATACTTGTGGGGTTTATATAGAGGTAGCAGAGACGTGATCTTCGAATCTCACCGCTTGCGATTGGCTGTGACGGCGCTATCAACGGACCGATCTCTGACAGTTTTCAAACATCTAATTGCTCAACGGTGTTGATTATTTTCATTCGATGACTAGGATGATCAGGGACCAAGTCTAGGAACTCGGTCTCTATCTTTATCCTTGTGGATGAGTGGATAAGTCTGGCGAAGGAATTAGCATAATTGTCCGTTGAGGTCTAACCTAATGCCTGAGGTTGAAAGATACATGACCGATCTATAGGAGTATGCGGGTATTGTCTGAGCTTATATGAATTGTTGAACTGAATTAAGTATGCATCGGAATTCTCCCATATGATGTACGCCCGAGCTGACCTGAGCGAGTGGCCTAGCTCTCCTATGTATGCCTGAGCTGTCCTGAGCGAGTAGCCGAGCTCTCCTATACATGTAGCTAAGCTGAACTAAGCGTGTGATTGAGCTCCCATGTGAATGGCCGAGCTGTCCGGAGTGTATGACTGAGCTTAATGTGTGATACTAGGACCAAGTAATGAGATCAGCTCTTGAGGCCGGGACCACGTCATGAGGTTGGTTATTAAAATCGGGACCAATTCCTGAGGTCGGTCATAAGGTTGGGACCAAGTCATGAGGTCGGTTCGTAAACCCGAGACCAAGTCCTGAGGTCGGCCGTGAGGTTGGGACCAAGTCATGAGGTAGGCATGTGATACCGGGACCAAGTCATGAGATCATCATGTGATGCAAGTACTTTACTAAGATTACGGTAGGAGCTCGGTGTGCATTGACTGATGCTAGGAAGAGCTTGGCATATGTGCTAGGGAACATGTCAACCTCCACATGAGGTCGGCGACTTCTTAAAGACGGATATACGAGTTAGAAGTAGAGAGGTCGGGTTTTCTGAATGAGTATTGTACCCATTTTTTCTTATCTCTCTTCTGACCCGTCGTCCATGTCATCACTACCTATTCTCGCCGGATCAATGAAGAACATTATTTTTACATCCTCGGACTATTTGATGTATTTAACACCGTTGTGCATTTTGAACTCTTTGCACTAATCATTTTATTGCTTCGTGTGTATTTTATATGGAACAGGTAATTATCGGCTGCGGAGGTGGAAAATGTCTCTCCCTAATACGTGGTCCTAGGCAGATTACTAATTCCACCGAACTTATTGGTGCAAATCTTTTAGAGATCTGTAGCAAATTAATTTCTGCTATCAAAATCATCAGTAGAGTTGATGGGTAACTGAACTTTTTACTGTGATGTTTTCTTATTACTTCATCTTGTTGCTAAGACTGAATGGTATATGTGGATAGAGGACACTGAATCTTCCAGTAAATGTTGTTTTCGTCTAAAAACTTTATTCTACCAAACCATTTTGGTTGCTAAGTTCAAACTTGGCCTTCGGGTTGTTGGTACTTTTAGTGCTCGTGCCTATACTTACAGATAGAAAATTGACTTTATCATACTGTGCCCATCTACCTTGTTTTGTTTTTCAAACTTTTGTAATGGCATTGACTTAATGGGTGGACCAATGAGAAGATTTAATAATTTGATCATTCAGTTGATGGTAATTATCGGCGGCGGAGGTGGTGGTGCATTCATCGGCGGTGGTAATTATCGGCCCCCCCCACTATGAAATCCTGGATCCGCCCCTGAATATATACATTAGATCCACAAATAACCTAACTTTACACTTACCATATATCAAAATATAAGTTCGATGTGATGCTCGTTTACAATCTTCATCATCTAATTCGTCGCCCTCCTCCACAAAAGCAGTTCTCTGCAACTCTAAGGCCTCACCCGCCTAATTCTAGCGGCGTATCAAATCGAAAGCTCATTTGTTGGACAACAACAAGACCCACTTATCCCTGCCCTCCCACACCACATCCTTCTTCCTTCTCGACAAGACCACGAACTTAAACTCCACGGATTCTAACCCTCGAAGCTCCAGACTTTAGGTCTATCTATTGGGAGTCCACTCCAATGCCATATGCTTCTTCCATGATCCAAGCTCCTTGGTCGAGCCATCGTCGCCGACGTGCTGGTCGAACTCAACCTGGTGGGCGAGCAAAATACAGAGTAAATCTAGGGATGTAAATGAATTAAATATTTGCGAAACAAACTTGATGTTTGGCTTAATTATAGCTTATTTATGTTCATTCAATATACAAAAATTTAATTAAATGAACAAACTTGAATAGCTCATTAAATTACATGAACAAACTTGAACATATATATGTTTAACTTGTTAATGTGGATAAAGATTATAAATTGTTCATAAATAATATTCATGAACATACTTATAAATCACATTCATTAATAAAGTTGTTATCAAACTTATAAATTGATTAAAAAATCTTAAAATGAATAAATAAGCTTGTAATATCAGACTTACTAACCAACCAAACAACGTTAAAAATATAAAAACTTCTCAAATTGAGAGCTCAATAACATCTTAATAAATCAAACTCAAGTTAAGCTTGAACCAAACTAAACTTGTAAAAAAAGAAGCAAACTTGAACAATCATTGCAACAGCTTGGTTAATTTTATGCTCGGCTTGGTTTGACTTGGTTAGCTTATTAAATAAGCTTGAACAACACAAACTTTGGCTCGGTTTGACTAAATTACAATCAGCCTAGGCAGATCTCTTCTGCTCTGAGTTGTTGAACTTCTTTCTTCTTCTCCTCCTCCAAGCTCCTACAAAATAAACCAACAAGGGCTTGTTATTGGCCTTTCTTGATTTGCGATTTTCAGTTTTTGGTGTGCAAAAAAGGGCTTACCTCCTGAGTGATGTAGCAATTGCAACACAACAACAGAAGCAACGACGAGGGTGAGGAAGGGGAGGAGTGAGGAGGCAGAAGGGAAGGCTGTGAGAAAGTGTCGCCATTAGAGAGGAAAGGAGGGGATGGGAAGGGAAGGTGATCTGAGGAAGGCCTAGAAGTGGTAGAGAGAATCCATAGTGATGGAGTTGGGATCGAATTAGAGATTGAAAGGTGGTGCGGGATATTTATAAGCAAAGTGGATGATGAAGATAGACATAAAGGTTGAGGGAGAAGTGGAAGCTTGGGGAAGTGTGAGAAAGGAGAGCAATATTTTATGAATTGGTCGTGTTAGGACCTTGTGAGCTAAAAGGAGTTGAATAGCTCAAATCGCTTCATCTTGAACTAGAGCAGTGGAAACTTTCTAGCAAACCAACCATGCCACACACACCATGCTAACTTGAATGATTTTACTTGGTATTCGCCTCATTGAGACGACTAATCCAAGAATCCATTCTTAGCTCACCACTTCCACTAAACCTTCTCCTTTTCAGACAAATCTCGAAAGCGAAGAAACCTTATTACAATAGGATTACAATTGCTTGGGAAAATGATAGTAGAAATACAAAGAGGAAAAAGAGAGTTTTACAATGATCTTGAGAGTTTTGCTTATTCTTCTTCAAAGAATTGCTCCAAGTTGTGTAGTAGAACATCAAATGACTTCTTCAACACTTGAGCAAGAAAATTTGGAACTTTGAGCATGAACAGTGAACTAACAACGACTAGCTTTCTCCCTTTAAACTTGCTAACTTTTTTGAAATCCGTTCGACTGATTTTTCATATCAGTCGACTGATTTGGTCAACGATCAAATAACGACTTCTAAACCTTCTGAAATAGTATCTGATTTTGTTAATTTTCAAATATCAATCTAATCGATCCATATACCAGTCGACTGATATGATTGATCGAATCACTAGTCAAATCGATTCTCTTTTATTTGCTTCTAAAATAGAATTAGTCGACTAATATAATGAATCAGTTGAATCGATTCTCTTATATTTGCTTCCAAAATAGAATCAGTCAATTGATATAATGAATCAATTAAATTGATCCTCTTCTGTTACTTCCGAAACAGAATCAGTAGAATCGATTCTCTTCTGTTTGCTTTCGAAACAAAATTAGTCGACTGATATAATGAATCAATCAAATTGATTCTCTTCTATTTGCTTTCAAAACAAAATCAATCGATTGATATCCCTTATCAGTCAAATTGAGCCTCAAATCAATCCGACAAACATGATAATCAATCGATTGATACACAGAATCAAAGCTGAACAGAAGTATCAGTCGATTGATGATTCACTTCCAATTGATTGGTATCAACATCAGTCAAGGATATCATGACCAATCGATTGATAAAAGTTTTGGTTATTCTAATGACTGAATTCATCTAAGAGTTTTCTACTTATATGTCCCTATTTCTTCTATGGGATTTTGATGCATCCTTTCCCTCAAAACTGATCCACCACACATCTGATTCATAATACGCTCGATTTTTCTTCTCTTGTTAGGAATTTGGTTATCAACCTTCTTGGACTTCACTTGCCTCACATCCAGCCTTCTGATCTATATGAATTTCCTCTGGCTAAGAATTCACTTCTCGACTTTCTTGGACTTTCCTTTGTCTTACATCTAACCTTCTTACCTGTAAGGATTTTCTTGCACACTTGATACACAAATGAGGTTTTTTATAATTTTGCTCTAAGTTTTACTGATTGTCAACTATCAAAACTATAATTCGTTGGCACAATTGCATCAACAATCTCCTCTTTTTTATGTTCGGCAATACTAAAGCTTAGAGCACTTAATCTCCCCCTTTGACAAATATCAAAATAGTATAACAACAAGATAATAGTAATAAGAAAGCACATTAAGGGTTACTTCCCCTTAACCATGGCACGTATCATATACAAGAGGGGGGAACGCCCTCATATAACACACATGTCAAACAAGCTTCATTGCCAAGCTCGTCAACATGATCATCATGGCCTTCATCCCATATCATGGTATGGAAGCCCTCCTTCATCCCAGCTACAGAGAAGTTGTATAGCCCAATCTGATCATACTCAGCCAATGATTCGATGTTGCCCCTACTCCTAGTCACATCAATGTCCAAAGATGCAAGCCATGTAGTAATGATATGGGGAAAGAGCATGTGGATCTTTTTCTGAATGAGTTTAGAATAATGCACAAAGCAATGAAACATATTGAGACCTACATCGACATCTAACCTATAACGAAAGGCATATAATAGGAATAGATGGCTTAGCCTCACATAGGCTAGAGCACAAGTAACAATAGGTAAGATGCATCCGACAATGACCTTATATAGGACATTGTTGGGAGCTAAGAGACCTTGAGCAGAGAAAATTCTCTTATTCAATGGCCTAACCCAATGAAAAAAATGCTCGAACATATGATCAATGGTTAAATGCGCAAAAGGCTTTGGAAGGGGCTCTCTATAAGTTGGGTAAAACACAAAGTCATTGTCGATTGACTACCTAGAAAGGAATGCAAGATGGCCGAAGTGAAATTGAGATCGTGTTTGGTCGCACGAGTTCAATACATGGGGGGACCATCACCAACGCAATGAAGGTTGTTATAGAACTCGGCTACTAGATCTAGATGCATAGGACTGTTACAAAACATTATGATTTCCAAATTGTAATATGTAACAATGTCTAAGACATCAGGACACTGCTTACAAAATCGTGTAAATACCAAGCAGGAATGATCTTAAAAGAGCTAGGTTGCTCACTAGGGTCCTTTTTCTTAGATGAGGTTCTAGATGGGTCTTGACTAGTCTCAATATATCTATTTTTATTCCTACATATATGCATGAATGCATCAACAAACAGATTAGAAACAAAATTATCAATTAACATGAGATTGATGCAATGGATATAAGGAGGAGAGTTTTACTTAGGAGCCATTGTCGTGGAGAAGATAGGATAGGAGCCTAGAGCTGAGAATACAAGCTTGGATCACTGCCATTGGGAAAACGCAAACACAAATCCTAAAAGAAGATAGATTAGGGTTAAATCCTACTTGAACAAGATCGATTACAGTTGAATCCTTGTGATAAGGAGACAAGCAACCGTTGGGTTTAGGATTTATCAAGGAATTTGCTTATGAGTTGCCGAGAGGTTGTTGATGCACAAGTGGTCGAACCACTAGTTGTCAGAGGAGAAATGGAGATATACTATGTTCGAGTATGGTCGGAAGAAAAATAATGGTGAGGTGAGAACAGTTGAGTCGATTTCACAGCAGGGAGGATCATGAGGTTAGGGCACAAGATGAATCGCGATAGAAGGAAATGAAATGAATTTTAAAAAATGGTCGGGTTTTTGAACCTACATTGATTTTTCTGAACCAGTCGACTAATGTATCACATTAGTTGAATGGATTCCCCTCTAAGTCACATCAATTGACTGATTTTGATTTCAATCGAATCAATTTTCTTCTGTACTAAAGTTGTTAGCAAAATAATCGACTGGTATTAATTCCAATCGAATCAATTTGCTTCTATATCGAATTTTCAAGAAATCAGTCGACTGTGTTTTTGAATCAGTCGATTGAATGCATGTTTGATTATCAATTGTGTCATACAAAATCTGAGGTTTTGGGAGTTTTTTATTGTCAAGGTAAAAGTGTGTGGGTTTAGTTACATATGATTGAGTCATGAGTCCTATTCAAGGAGATAGATTTGATTAATTTTTATTGGAATTGTCAACCATGATCTTTGGACCAAATACACATTAATTATATATCGATCTTTCTCATAATTGGTCAAATGAATGGTTCCTTAAAGTTTTTCTTTTTTAGTTGAAAGTAATGCATATCATAATAAGCATTATGAACCAAATAGTTGATCCTAACATCTCATTACATTTATGTTTCACAATACACAAGTAAGGTATTTTTTAAGTGTTTGAGAGATCTATATGAGTTCAGTTTTGAAGTGATCATAGAGGATTGATTGTTTCAACTACTGAGCGCATTCCTAATTCTTATCTTAATGACTAATTTTGACTTCAGGGAGTGATTTAGTGACAATATCAGTAAGGTTTAATTTTGACTCAACGTAATTAATTACAATATCACCTCTATTGATATGATCTCGTATGAAATGATGTTGTACTTCAATGTGTTTCGTTCTTGAATGATAAACTGGATTTTTGATCAAATTTATAATACTCACATTATCACAAAGGACTTGGATATTTTTGTAAATGAGTCTATAGTCCTCTAAAGTGTGAGTCATTCATAATAATTATGATACACATTTTTCCATAGCGATATATTCAGTTTTAGTCGTGGAGAGTGCTACATAATATTATTTTTGACTTGTCCAGCTAACTAAGGAAGATTCAAGAAGCTAACATTCTCTACTAATACTTTTATGATCCAATTTGTATCTAGCATAATCAGAATTGAAATAGCTCACAAGATCAAAAGTTTCGATCCTAGGATACCATAATCATACATTTTGTGTTCCTTTCAAGTATCGTAGAATCTTTTTAATTGCACATAAATATGACTCCTTGGCACATGATTGATATATTGCACACATACCCACGGCAAATAAGATATCGGATCTACTAGTCATAAGATAAAGGAGATTATCTATGGCACTACGATACAGTTTTGGATTAACGTCTTTTCCTTCATAATCACTATCTAATTTTGTGTTAGTGGTCATAAGAGTAGATATTTCTTTGACATTTCCATCTCAAATTTCTTGAAGGTTTCTTTTACATATTTAAATTGATGAATATATATGGCTTCTTAATTTGCTTAATTTGTAACCCTAAAATAAAATGTCAACTCACCAACTAAACTCATTTCAAATTCATTCTTCCTATTTGTTTGTTTTCAAGAAAGGGATAACATGCAAGAAAGGGATAAGATTATATAATACATTTTTATTATTCATTTAACTTTTTAATGATTCAGAATGCATCGAAAACTCTTTGGAAAGAAATAAATAACTTTCTGAATATAAAAGTACTGTGTTGATATCTTTATGAGAGCTGCTTTTCCCACCCTCTTGACACCGCACCCCCCTCCCACTTCCTCTCTCTCCCATTTTAATGACATTTCTATCCTCCTCTTTTTATTTATTTATTTATTATTTATTTAAATTTTTATTTAGTTTTATTTTTTAATTAATTTTATTTAAAAATAGCTCCTATATATTTTTAATTTTATTTAGTTTTATTTTTTAATTAATTTAATTTATTATTTTTTTCATCAATACGATATTTTTTTCAATTTTATTTAATTTTTATTTAGTTTTATTTTTTAATCAATTTTGTTTATTATTTTTTATCAATACTTTATTTTTAGAATTTTATATAAATTTTATTTAGTTTTATTTTTAATCAATTTTGTTTATTATATTTTTTCAATTTTATATAAATTTTATTTTTTAATTAATTTTGTTTATTATTTTTTCATAATACTTGTATTTTTTCAATTTATTATTTTTTAAATTTTGTTTTTTATTGATTTTATTTTTTTGTTAATCAGTTTTTTTCCAATTTTTTTATCAGTTTTATTGTTTTGAATAATTTTTTTATATGTTTATAATCTTTTATTTATTTTTAGAAATAAAACTAAATAAAAATTAAATAAAATTTATAAAAAATTTAAAAATTTTAAAAATAAAACTAAATAAAAATTAAATAAAATTAAAAATATATATATAAGTATTAATGAAAAAATAATAAACAAAATTAATTTAAAAAATAAAACTAAATAAAAATTAATTAAAATTTATAAATATATATATATATATATATATAAAAGTAAAATAAAAAAAAAACAAAAAAAAGGGTAAAAAGTCATTTAAATAGGAAAGAGAGGAGGGGAGGGGGTGCGGTGTCAAGGGGTGGGAAAAGCAATTTACTATCTTTATTCAGTTCCTGATATTTTTTTACTCAAAATAAAAGATTATTATCAACTCTTATGTACAAAAAATAATTTGTTACTATTGTTGTTCCCGTCAAGAACCTCTTCTGGGCAGAACGACACGTCCTCTGTAGTACTATGCGGGAGAACGGAGGAGACTGGCTGACGACCGCCGGAGACCTGCAACCACAGACACCGTGAGATGGACGGCCGGCGGGACCGGCGAGACCACTCCGATGCTTAAGTCAGAGGCCGCTGAAGAGAAAACAAGAGTGGCAATAGTTAATGAACAGTGAGCACATACCTCGCCCCTCCGCAGGGGCTCGCCTTATATAAGGGTGAGTCGGTCCGTACCACGGACGAGGCAAGGTGGACCTTACCTTGAAGGTACTCTCCGTACCTGGGAGGAGTGCCGTCTTTAATGAGGAGGTACATCGTGGACAGTGTCGTACGCCGAGACGGCGCATGGCCATGCCTGGCGGCGTGCTTGTCAGCTGGAGTGGTCAGTAGGACAGGAGAGGGAGTGGTCAGAGACAGAACGTACGATTCAGCCCCGACTCCATGGATCGAGTCGGGCACGCTGTCCAGTCGGACTATCCGGGAATCGGCTTGGCAGGACTATCTATGACACATGCTGGTGAGCTCCGACTTCTCAGGACTGGTCGGGTACATTGTTAATACTAAAAACTTATAGGCAGTGTCTACAAATCAATATTAACGATCCTTGCGCATGGAGTCGCATTAAATTAACAGACCTTCTTTTGGCTGTTTCGTCAAACAAAAAACCACTCTTTGGCAAACCATTGTAAGTTGGAACTTCCTGTACTAATCAATCTTCTTCTCTTTGTTTTCAAACTGTGAAACAAACTTGGTCATCACTCATCACTTGCTCACTTGCAAGTCGCAAGCAATTATCTCATAGTCTTAGCTTATGTTATTACATCACGGGGGCACTGTCCAATTTAAACTCAAAATAGGGAGAAAGAATAATTTTTAAAATTGTTACTTGTATAAATAAAAGCACATACAGAGTTTGGAAATTCCTGAAGGTCCAAAATCATGCGAGCCTCGATGTGCCAATATAGCGCACGTTGCAACCCTCTCTGCTCCAAGCATACTCACCCCTTATATAAGGACAAGGGCGTGACCCAACTGACAACGACCTCAACAACACGGCGGACAAAGAGAACGACGACCAATGTTTTCTAGTGGCAGCGTCGCGATTTTGGAATGGGGACGCAATTTCTGGATTTTAGAGTTAGCAAACCCTAAAATCCAAATGAAGGCGACGGGACATGGCGACGGTGGTGATTGGGACGGGGAGAGGTGACAGCGGCGACGAGCTCTCTCGCAGAGAGATCGAGATCGGGACGGGAGCTGACAAAGGGAGAGGCAACGGCGCCGACGACACAGAGCAGAGAGATCTCGTCGGGACTGGTCACCGACAAAAACGGCGGCGACGACGGCGATGACGCAGAGCAGAGAGATCTCAGGACAGTGAGCCGACGAGAGAGAGAGGATGAGCTATCGCAGAGCAAAATCGGATCGCGCATGGATTGGAGAAGAAACGGCGGAAGGGCGGAAGGAGGAGGAAATGATTCATGTTCGAAGTCGAGTAGCGCGGATGTTTTGCTCAGCCGGCGAGGTGTTTCGAAACGGAAGAAATGGATCAATTTAATTTGAACAAGAAATGAATCAATTTAATTGAAAAGGTACATCGCCCAAGTAACCTAAGAAACGGGAGAAGAAATGGGAGTTTCTTATGTTACTTGCGATGTAATTAAATTGATTCATTTCCAAATTCTTTGTAACTCCCGTTCTGATCCGCCGTTTCTTCTCCAATCCATGCGCGGGGGAGAGGGAGAAAGTACGAAGAGGCGATTTTGCTCGGGTGGTCGATTGTGGTTGCGATGATGACTCGATCCATGTGCGTCATCCTGTTCCTCACCTTCATCACCGCCGGCATGATCCTCGGTCCGTTTCCTTTTTCCCTGTCCCTACCATGTCCTCGGCGTCTCGTTCTCTCAATTTGATGCGTGCCGTCTTGTTATCGTTTTTTGAAATCATGGTCAGTGTGGCACATCTTGTCAGAATCGCTATGTATGCTATCTTTCCAGTCCTATTTATAAAGAATGCCAAGCACCGTATTTCATCCATGAAAGGTTCCAATTTGTACTGAACCTATATTAGGTACAAAATTATTGGAACTAATAGTGAATCATGAATTTAGATTTGAAAATTAAGTTGAAAAGGAAGTTCGGCAAGGTAATTGGTGCTAAATTTTTCTTATCTTTATTATGCCTTCGCAAAATGGACATATTGTCAACATTGCCAATATTTATACACTGATTTTGATGTGCCGTGTGGCTAAGAGATTAGTGAAGGAATCAGTAAGTTGATCAACATAATGCATATGAAACAGAAGAAAGTTACTTGTTTTGAATTTGAGACCGAATAAACTGGAAATCAATCTTAATGCGCTTCATGTGGATGCGGAAAATTAGAGTTTAACATGGATAAAGTTATGCTAACATTATTTACAATCAATTGTTGATGGAGCAACCAGACAGAAGCTAAGTTCTCATAGCAAGTTCTGAACCCAATGAGCTTAGCAATTGTATGACTACAACTCTTTATTCAGCTCATGGAGGCCCATGGATGGAGTTGGCTAAAGAAGGACATGGTTGATGGTTTCGTTGAGGTAGCAAAGAACTTTCTCAGCACTTGACCAAAATGAGCGAAAGATACTGTAGAGCACCATTGACCTGTCAATATTGAGAAAAATCTATAGAAGACAAGCCAGTTACCAGTTGACATGGATGAGGTTTGGAAAGTAGGCTTGGGTTTAGGCATGACGTGTGACCAGCAAACATTGGCTCAATTTCCAAAGTTATCACAAATTTTGACACTGATTTTTTCCTCCATTGAAGTTTGGTGTAGGTGGATTACAATTAGGTAGCACCCTTATTGATGTAATTGCTAGCATATTGTTTACTAAAACTCAGTTGGCCGCCACCTTGGTAGTTCTTCATTTTATTGTTATTATTGGGGCCTCTTTGTATCGGTTGTTGTTATTCAATCACTAGTTCTATTGGGCAGTAATGGTATGTGGCTCCATCTTGCTAGCTTCAGAATTCATGAAGACTTGATGACACAAGTTTATTGTATGATATTGTGGTGTCTTGAGCATAGATGACAACACTAATCTCTTCTGGTACAAGACTGGTAAGAGCTTTAAACGCAAGTTCATCATCGACCAGTGCTAGTTCATCAATGGCAGTTTCAATCTCATTTAGTTATTTCCAATCTAACTAATTATCTTTGACAGTGTAGGCTAGAATTGCTCAAAGACCATAGACTCTGGTCCTTGATTTGTTGGCATATGTCATGGAGAGGCTATCCCAAGCTTGCTTGGTCTTTTATTGTAACAATGTGAGCAATGGTGGTGTCAACTAGAACCACTATGGGATTTTGAAGAAGACTGACTATATTGTCTTCTCCACAGTTTATACTTGGACACATTTAATCTTGTAGGCATGGAAATGTATCATAAATACAACTCATCATATCATATCCATAGAGCAAAGTGAGGATTTGCGTTCTCCAAGTAGAGGCTACATTGAAGGTCATCAATGTGACAACTTGAGGATTGGATCCAGTTGGTGGAAGAGTGGTGGGTTGGAATTTAGCAATGGAGGTTTCATGGTTATTAGCTATAGATAAATTATACTTGTTGAAGCTTGTGTGGCTCTGATACCATATAGAGAGCATCGAGGTAGAAGACAATTAGCTAAATTATAACTTTTGGAATAATGAAATGCCAATAAGATGGTAGAGTCAAAGAATAATGAAGAACCTATGTTAAGTACAAAATAATTATAATTAAGAATGAATTATGAATTTGTATTTGGGACAAAATCAAGTCAAATAAGGAAGGATGACTAATGTAATTGATGTCAATTTATTCTACTATTGGGGTCGTTTTAGTACTTCTCTTTAATGTGTGGGTGGGTATCTTCATTTGATTGGCCTAAACTTAACACATGAATAAGTATTTTTGACATAGGCAAGATTGGAGCCATAACCTCCTTCTCTAATACCATTGGTTTACCACTTATACCAAAAGCTTGAGTTGTTAGTAAATAGACCAATTTATATATTTATATTGTTAATAAAGGTAATGCTGGGTTGAGGAAGCATGTTTCTCTTATCAAAGAATTATGACATGGGTGAGATTTGTGAAATGTCCAATTTTGGTGGACTTGTGAAAAGATTTAACAGAAAATATGAGCTTTCATTCATCCATAGTGTCCAACTTGTATAACAGCTTTGTAGTTTTCTGTGTAGTTCTAGAGATAGTTTTAGAAGAAGATACATTGATCATTAGTAGAGACCATCATGATCTAACAGAGTCACTCATTCTAGAGATTTTCACACTTTGACCTTAAAGATAATGTATAGAAAATCTAGGATATATACCTCCTTTAACTTACCCGCCAACAAAACAGATATTTTATGAGGATGAGTTCACTTGTATCCATAGTTCTTCATGCTTGTTACTTATACATAGCAACACACTTGAAGGATATATTTTCTTGTCACAAACTAAACACATTCATATGTTAGGTAAGATATACTTTTCCTACCACAAAATAAAGATATATCACAAAGTAAAGATATATTCATACGTTTGATATGCTAGCACCCTTGGATTGTAAGCAATACATATAGTTAGTAGATAACCAAAGTATAAATCCGTGGGCTTGGTTAGATTGACTTCTAATACAAAACATAATATATCATGTAGCCAATTTATTGCTCTATATTCTACTTTGATTGTCCCACATGTCTTGTTTCTTGTTTTTTCTTGAAATTAAGTTTATCTCCTTATGGAACTAGGGACCTAATGTAAATATCATTCATATCAGGGTCTAGTTTTAATTTTTAGATTGATTAATAAAATATAGAGGTAGAGGGGACTACTTAATTTGATGAATTAGTTATGAGCTTACCTGAATGAACTTGATACTTAGCTCTCAATGGTCCTTTTAAAAAATAAAATAACTGAACACGTTTGAATACTAGTGCGCTTAGTTCATTTCATTAATGTTTATGAACAAAGTTCATGAACAATTCATAAATGAACGTATTTATTAATTTGTCTAAAATTCGATTATGATCTTATTTCTTTATATTTATATTTAAATATATAAAAACATAAGGCATATCTTAATTGTTTTAACGAATGTTTGAATTTTGACTCATGCTCAAAGCCGTGCTAGGCGACAGATTGAATTTACCATTTTGTTCCTTAGACGAAACACAAAACAAGGTGCATGATGCAAGTGAAATTTCATACTCCCTTTGTGTTGGAATAGCGTTGCCCATGTCGAGAACGATTAGGTATTACAAATTAGTCTTGGTCGATATAGAGGATGACTAGATGAATCAACTATAGTTTATCCCATGAGGCTTCAAATGATTTAGTTTGTCATGCGGAGGGGAAAGGAGAGGAAGAAGACACATTATAAATTGAGATGAAATTAGGAATGAAAGCATACCAACAACAAAAAATAATCGAGGAGGTGGATGGAGGAGGGAGGTGCTAAGAAAAACTCCAGAGGAGGAATCAAGTGATATTAGTCATGGAGTTGTGAGGTAAATTTATAAGAGGGGTTTTTTGCCTTGTCGTTAGAGTCAAAATTTGCATCCATGAGTCAAAATCACCACAAAGTCTTCCCTGCAATAAAAGTTGCGCCAAAGAAGTATATGTATCTATTTTTTTCTCTTCCTCATTGATTAATTGACTAATGTTAGGGTACATTTCATTTTAACCTTATATCTTAGAATAAATTTCACTCTACCCTCTGATTTTAGTACAAATTTCATTAACCTGTATTTTAGGCTAAATTTTATTTTATCTCTGGATTTTAGTTTAGGGTAAGTTTTAGTTGAACCTCAAATTTTACAATAAATTTAATTTTAATCCTGGATTTTTATAGTAAGTTTCATTTTAACCACAGGTTAAATTAGGGTTTTATCAATTGTTTATAATTAAATCAATTAACTGATTAATCAATTTTAATCAAACAATCAAATTAACTTATTTTAATCAATTAATATATTTATTTTATTATCAGTTAATCCTTGATAAGTTTATCAATTAACCAATTTCAAGAATTAGCTTGTCAGTACTTTAATTAATTAATACTGTAACAAATAATTATATATAGATTCTGTAATTAATTAATACTATAATTATCCATATAAGAGTTATGATTATGTTAATGGACATGTGGAGAAATAAGTATCAAGTAAAATTATTTAATTTGGATGTTGGACAATTATGAGAATGATGTCACAAGAATATTGCAAGAATTGATGCTCAAACATGATGCATGACAATTATCAAGGAGATTTTTGTAATAATTTTTATTCCTCTTAAATATTAATGAAAATATTTACTTTAAATTGATATAAACTCATATCTGAAAGTAACTAAAAACCTATTTGTAGGAAATCCTCTCTCAACATGTCCCTTATGAAAGTAGCTAATACAACCTTACCCATCTTTCCTAGAAAGGAAGGAAATAGCTAAGGAAAGAAAAAGGTAGTATGAGAAAATTTATAGGAAAAGAATTATGATCTATTTTCCATCCAATTGTTTCCTTGGAAGGAAGCAAAAGAGGGAGAAATACCTAAATCTTAAATTTTTATTTATTAAAAACATTAATATTTAATATTTAGACATTTATTTCTTTCTCCTTTTCCTCAATGATTTTGATTGGGGATACATTCTTCGTATAAGCACTCAAAGGAGTTCCACTCTGTTCTTGGGGCTCCTAAAACAAATGCTATGTCTCAAGCAATAAATGATCTTATTGTTCTGTAAAGTTAAGACAATAGAATAGTTGTTTTCGATCTTCTTAATTTGCATGATTCAATCTTTAAGTGATTTCATACTTGTAATGCCTGCAGGTATTTTCCTCCAGTTGTTACAATTCTGGAATTTGGAAAAGTCATCTGGTATAATTTCTTCTTGAATGGGCTTGCAGTTAATCTACTCTTGATGCTTTAATTGAAGTTCATAGGGAGCAATACTCTGTTGTATTCAAGAACTCTTAATTTAAATACTCCCTAATCTCTCAGGTTGAATTATTTTGTGTGACTTTAATAGATAACCATGTAATTTCTTAACACGTCCATGAAGTTTATGCTAATTTTTAAAGATAACAGGAACCAAGTTTCTCTTCTACTGCAACTATATAGTTTGATTAAGTTATACAGCTTTCCAGTATTGAAGTTTTGTTCTAGAGTGATAACTTAGGGTGTTTCACACACTTCCTAATTATGTTAGAATTCAATTACTAGATAAGATATGACATATTTAGCTAAGGAAGAATGATGTGATATGCGTGGTAGTAGTTGTCTAACTTGTCTTTACCATTTTTATTAACTTCAAACTATTTCCATTTTTATATCTTCGTCAATCTTGTTTTTTTTTCTCAATGATGATTCACACTGTTGCATGCCTTTCAAAAAACTTCTTTTAATGGACTGTGGGTCACTCACTGTTACAATGTTGCTTAACAAATTTATACATTTCAAAGGGTGTATGATTATGGCTTCATGTTATTTTCATTCTGATGTTTTTTCAAAGTCATGTAATTATTGATATATATAGTCTAGGTAATATCTAAGAATTTGTGCCCACCTTCACATACATAAATTAGAGGAATGCAAAATCCTAGTAAGTGGTAGAATTTTGCAAAATGATCTTCGTTTTTCAATGAGTTGAAGCTTTTATTGATTTGGTATCATATACTATGAGCAAAGTTCCAATCTTTCTTAAAAAACTCTTTGTCCTAGGCCCTTCCCCCTGGGTGTCCAAGAAACAGTCTGCTTTCCTTCATCTTGGACTGGTATGCTTTTGCTTCCTTTCAAAATGATGAAATATTTATTCACCTTTTCTTGTTGTTTAATTTTACAAAATAATTTTTGTTAACATCATCTAGCCAACCCCAAATTTTTGGGAAAAAATAATTGGGACAAATATAATGATGATGGTGTGTTTTTGCTGACTGTAGAGTACTTCTTTTAATGACTTTAGTTTCTTGAAAAAATAGCCTTCACCTTGTGTAGAGCAGATGATAAAAAGCCGCAGAACATAGTTGGTTCTTGTTCAGATCTTCAATGGAGTAGATTTATTTCAAGTTTATCATCCAATTTTTGTTTCTTTCCTATAACGCACACTATCATGAGGTTCATCCAAGTCTGCGAAGCTAACTGAGCCATGACTTGGTTTTCCATAATTGAATATTAGAAATGAAAGGAATTAACAAATTCTCTTAAGGCCTACAAAATTAACATGGAAATTTGTCCCTCTGCTTGCTTTCACTTGAAGAATGTAATTAGCTGAAAGTTGTGAGGGATAGAGTGAGAGATTGAAGATAACTATATTTAATTTAACTAAAAGCAACCAAATTATCTGAGTATTGCTAATGATATAATCATAATTAAAGCTCAATGATGGATAAGATTCATGTAGCAGGCTCAAATAGCTAGGGCATACAAGTTCTAGTCATTGCCCAAAAGTGGTTACAAGATTCAAATTATCCTCTTGTAAACTAGTTTTTCTAAATGGGTCATCTCAAACAAGCAGTCCTAAGATTGAGTTAGTCATCTTTTGATTGAAGGTATTGCAGCCGTTAGTCCTACTAAATTGATTGACTAACCATTATCCCAAAAGCTCAAGCTATTAGGAATTGATCTATTTATATCTTTATATTGTTAAGCCTCCCTCTTGATGTGTGGGTGGGGTATTTGACATGATTAACTTTGAGCTCCCAATACATGAGTTGATTAGATATCCATTTTAACATAGGTGGGAAGCAAACCTCCAACATCCTGCTCTAATGCTTGATTAACTAACCACTTATTCCACAATTAAAAATTAAAAGTATAAGTATAAGAAAGAGACTAATGTGTATATTGTATAGTTAATAAGTCACACGTAGATAAATGTGGTAGTTTATTTTGTTTGCACATAACGAGGGTATTCCCATCCCAACTGACTAGTCATCTTTGGATGGAATGGGCTTCACCCTAATTCAACATTGTATTCGCATCAGATCACTGCTTCTGAGCTATAATGGACAGGAGGAGCATGTTTAAGCTATGATACTCCATATCCATTAGTCCTACAAAGATAAGAATGGTGGTTGATTATGTCTATATATTAAGAGGGAGTCCCCTGATAAAGCACATAAAAGAGAATAGAAAAGAAGAAAAGAAATTACTTTCTTTTTTGATTCAGGATTGTAGACTAACATGCTTATTTATACAAAATATCTAGACAATATATGGAAGATATAATGATTAATATAGTAATAGTGAATATGGTATACAATCTCAATAATAATAATAATAATAATTGATAGTGATAATTCTGGGCATATTAAGTCTTTATAATTGGAATCAATTTGTGAATTATGGACTGTTCTTTTTGTCGTCATCCTAAATCACTAGTAATTTTGGAATGGAGTAGGGCCTCCACTCCAATTCAACATGCAGAGCTAACAACTACCATGCATCTCTCATTTGATACAAATGGAGTATATGCAAACTATCTAAAGTTGTGTAGTTCATCTACCCTCCAACATTGAATGAGACTATATCGTATAGTATGCAATGTTGAAAAATAACCACTAGTTAGAACTATCTATTTAAGATAATATGAAAAAAAAAAATCAACAATAGAAGGAAATGACACAATGTGATATATTAAACAATTTTCTTCATTTGGATCTCGTAGTTAATTTTCATGCTCAACTACCTAAGCTAAGAGGTGTTAGGTGATGAATAAAAGAGTTTAACAATAGATCTTAGTGTTTGCTTTGTTAAGAAACCCTAACTTACTAATGGAGTTGCAACATGCTTCTACACTTATAGTGGAATGATTGGATATGACAAACAATTTTCTAAGTTACTGGCAATGGTGTTGGACAATATCTATTTCTGAAAGCTTGTGATAATTCTAACATGTTTAAGAAATTGGCTTACTTGGTCTCTAATTTTTAACAACTGAAATTGTCTTTTAGACAGCTCCATCATCTTGAGTTTTATATATTTTTCCAATCTTAAATGTTATTTAGGTCTGAGCATGTAGCCACTTTGTGCAGTTTTCTTCTGGTCCAAAATGCTTTCTTATTATCAGATGTGTGTCAATTGTCTCAATTAGAGCTAAATTTGGGCTATAGATCCTCTTATGGTCTGTCAGATTGTTTGTAATACCCATTAAATTATATTGATATTCATATTTGTTTATTTAGGTAAAACCTGAAATTCTCAGCTGGTCACCACGGATTATTCTTTTTCGTAATTTCTTAACGATGGAGGTATCACATTTCCCTTCTAAGAATTTTTTTTCTCAATAATGTTTTATTTCATCTTTTGTGTATATTTAAATTTTAGATTTTCTTTTCTTTTAGGGGATGGAAATGGGGTGGGGCATAGTATGTATGGTGTGCATTGCTGGTGTTAGGATTTTTTTCTTTTGATCTTTGTCCTTGCCAAAGTTACCTAGTTACTGTAATCATAATCAACTTGGTTCACTAATTAGAAGTTGGTATTTATCCACTGTGTTTGTCCATCCCTTGTGCTATATTCTTGAAAATAAAATAACAGTATTAGGTCTGGGAGAAAAACGTGTCTTCTATTTTTCCACCTCTTCACTTCTTTATGCATTGCTGCATTTTGCTTGTAAATTTTAACAAATATTATATGCATCCAATATTTTTTATGTAGATTCTTTTATTATAAGGTTTTTGTGTACACCTTTGATGGTTGGTCTCTCATTGCTTCCCAACTTAAACAGGACTTTTCCATTATTATTTTTTTATGTGATGTAGAGAAGCAAAAAAAAATCAAAAGGGCACCCCAAATCATTCTTATCTTCAAAAGAGTGGCTTTCTTTCATAAATTATCAAAACAACATCTCACCCATAAATTGATGCCCAAAGTGCCCCTATATGCTTCATCTTGGAGTGGCTTTGCAATGCAAAGTGCTTTGATCCCAAAGTGCCCCTATGTGCTCCAAGGTGGGTAGGTAAGATATTGTGTTTATTGATAAGAAAGAGATTTGTGTTGTCGAGGTTATTTCTTTAGTTGAGAATGGAGATAAAATTTTAGACATTATATACGTTGATTTTTTAATTTTTATAGGTTTTTTGTTTTTTTACTTTTGTTTCCTTTTCCTTCTATTTCCTTTTTTTCTCTTCTAGTTAGCGTATCAAAAAACAAAAAATAGGAAAAAATAGAAACAAAACAAACAAACAAAAAATCAATGGTGCAATTTTGACCAAAGTTGCACTAGTTTTGGTCAAGGTTACTTTAAGGTAGTGCAACTTTAACCAAAGTTGCTCCAAGGTGGAGGACACATGGCTAGTTCGGGTATTAAATTATGGGCAGGTGCTCTTTTGATAAATTTTGAAAGAGAGGCATCCTTTTGATGATATGGACAATTTGGGACGCTCTTTTGATTTTCTGTCAATTCAGAAATGGATATTGCAAGTTTGATTAAATTGACTTGAAGGTTGTCATACATTTCTCAGAGTTGTGTTGTTACTCTTACAGGAATGTGATTATCTTAAAACAATTGCTGAGCCTCATCTTCAAGCTTCTCAAGTGCAGGATACTAAAACAGGGAAGGTAAGTTTTCATTCTCATAACATATACATGAAACAACTCTATGGACCCGCTTAGCCTTTTTTTATTAGGGGCGCTATTTTTTTATTTACTTTATGCTATTTTTTCTAACATGATCTACTATTGTGTTTACTATTTGATTCTTTTTCATCATTCATCAGACTGCTTTTAACACTTGAGGACAGGTATCTGCAGAGGTGGTTTAACTTCATGATCTGATTTGAAAGTCGAACAAATGGTTGGTTTTATATGGTCCAATTATACATATATACACATGTACATATATAAATATATGTATAAGTGTATGTATGCATATATATATTACTTCTTGAATGAGAAACAACTAGATAATATCAGCACCATATTCCTTGGAAAGTGGAAGTGTTGATAGGTCAATGACTATGAACATGCTTGTTGATTTTGCCAAGTTTATTTTAACAACATTTTACCTACGACATTTTTCTCAGTCGAAGTCGCTATTTTTATATGTATATCGGTGTCTAACAATAAGTAGCATGACTTTTCTGTTTGTTTTTCTTCTAAATATTGATGTAATCTTAATTTAAAATTTTCTAATTGGTACTAGACTAGAATGAGGAGCCTTGACGCAACAGTAAAGTGGTTGCCATGTGATCTGAATGTCAAGGGTTTAAGTCATAGAAATAGTCTCTTGCATTGCAAGATAAGGCTGCATACAATAGACCCAATATGGTCTGACCTTTCCTCGGGACTCCGCATTGGCGAGATTTTTATGCACTGGACTATTCTTTTTTACTAGGTTAGGATGGAAGGATCTACGGTTTACCATTCTTGGACTCTTCATTTGCCCCCCTTTAATATCAGTTTTGGGTATACAATGCTCTTAGTCAAATTCTAACACTTTATTGATTGTGTGCAAAAAAATTTCTAAAACATCCATGTTTGCCACACATCGAACCTTGGTTATATAGATTTTTTAATATTATTTTGTATGTAAGAGTTACATATGCAATTTTTCTCACTTCTCCTTTTCTTTATCAGGATTATTTTTTTAGTATGTTGACTTGAACATTGTTTATTGGTTTATTTTGTATACAGTGCCCGAGACCTTTTTTCTTAGGTCTATTTTCTAATAAACAAATTCATGAAAATAAGAAGTCATGAAATAAGATTTCCTATGTCAATGTGTCATTTTTTTCTGTTTAGGTTGTTTTGTTGAAAACCTATTAAATGTTTATTTTTTTTAAAGAGAAAATTATCAACTATTTATTATGCTACTGTGAATTTGTCTTGAGAAGTTGTTCCATGCTTCTTACCTCATTCTTGTTTTTTTAGGCCGTTACAAGTGATGCTCGAACAAGTTATGGTACCTTTCTAACACTTGGACAAACAAAATTCTCAATGATTCAGGTTGGTATTACTTGCAATTTTTAGTCGCCTTTTAGTTTTAGGACTATCAGTTCTCAGAAATACAATTCCTCTTCCTATTGAATATGTGCTTGTAATTCTAACTCATGAACGCTTGCTTATTTCACTGATAGTGTGATGGTGTATTCATATTGACCGAAATATGATCTAAAAACTCATTCTAACTTGACTTGAATTTTGTTATAGGGAATTATTCATCACACAACCCTCTAGATAGACTCGCTTACCTATAGATGTTATTAAGGAATATAGAATATTACAAGGACACCCAACTTGCATGCTACATATGAGCTCATCAAGGTTTAAGTAATATAGCGGAAGCTTATGTGATTGTTAGAGTCTTTTGATGTCACTTTATCCTGTGGAGGTGCTTCTTAGTAATTTGTATTTACTTCTTCGACAATAATGTCAGTTTATCCTGTGGAGGTGCTTCTCAGTAATTTGTGTTTACTTCTTCAACAATATGCTGATTGGCATACATAACAAATTCATAGATCCAATTTATCCTTGACTTACCTTTGATATTTGTCTACTGTGTAAGGCTGTTGAAAAGCGGATTGCTATATTCACTCAGATCCCACAAGAAAATGCAGAGCTGCTTTATGTAATTAGGTAGCAATAATTCAAAATATTCTTGCAGAATAGATATTCATGAATAAGTAATAATCAGGAATGCTCTGTTGCACAGGTACCGACCAACCGAGTATTACTTGGTACATCATGATTATCTGCCTGAAGATGTAAGTATTTATTTTTTGTCAAAATAGAAAATAATAATAATCTACATCTAAATTCCTTTATCTAAGGATTACTGTTGCAACCCGAACCCTCAATGCAGACAATAGCAGGGCTAAAGGGAGGCCAACGTGTAGCGACGATGCTTATGTATTTAAGTAATGTGGTAGAAGGGGGCGAAACATACTTTCCATTGGTTAGTTGTGATGAATTATCTCTCATCATGTTTCTATTTGGAGAATGCTTGTCTGTATAAAAAAGAAATCTCTTACACACTGAAAACTTAACTAGTGTTAACCAAAATTAGCCACTTCTAGGGAACCAATTTAGATCCATCTTCCATTAGTTGCTAAAAATTTTTGCAAGGTGTCTGATTATTATTATTATTATTATTATTATTTTGTCAGCCTCAAGTGTAAAACAATTGAGTAGAAATAAAAATGATAATATCCAAACCTTTTGAACTAAGTTTAGCCTAAATTAATGGTTAATGGGCATTGATTGCTCAAGCCTAACCAGAATGGATGCCTTGTTTGCTTGCTAATGCAATGAGTTGACATTTGATATCTTCTAACTAGTTTTTTAAATTGTCATGTTAACTTTTTACCTCAGTTTTAGTAAACCAGCGCATGTACTTGCCCAAATTCTATTCTTTAAACAAGCATGTATGTTAGCAAACATTGTTAAACTGATATGATCATTTCCTCTACTTCAGTTAGTTAGGTGCTTTGAGTCAAAAGATGCTTTTGCTTTTAACAAGTTCTCAATCTAAATTTCGACCTTGAACTAGACTAGTTCCGAGACTGTCGACCCATCTAATCCACCATTTAATTCTGGATCTTAAAGTATTGTTTTCATGAAACTCAAACAGTGTGACCTTTGAAAAATCTTTGCTGGGAGCTTCAGTTATGATCTAATTTCCTCCTCATGCATCCATCTGCTGATGATCCCTTTTCTTTTTCAAACATTTTCCTCTTCAGGCAGGATCTGGCAACTGCAGCTGTGGAGGTGTGACGGTGCAGGGACTGTGTGTCAAACCAAACAAGGGAGATGCACTCCTTTTCTGGAACATGGTCCACCTTCTCACTCTTCTTTCATGACATGATCTACTTGTCAATGCAATCTATCCTTTTTATCTCGTTGCAAGCATGAACTCTGCAGAAGAGACATGGGTCAAAAGTGGTGTGCTTTCTTTTTTTTTCTAATTGTAGGGCCTCAACGGGAAAGTAGACCCAAGGAGTCTTCATTCGGGCTGCCCAGTTCTTAAAGGGGAGAAGTGGACAGCCACGAGCTGGATGAGGCAGGGTACGTTCTTCGTCAGACCATAATGAACATAAGACGTACCTTGTAGGAACTGAAAAAGTTCATGTGGACAAACATCAACAAAATTGATGCTGATTAACTTGTATAATGTAACACGACAGGAAGTGCGAGGGGCTTTTGGAATACCAAGAAACCATGGACTTCTGAGGCATTCAAACGATCCTATACGGCATGATGAAAGATCCACCATCAGGAGTCAACAATAGCAACTTTAGTCATTGCCTGGCCTTCCACTCAAATAATGGAGCGTCAGACAATAGCTAAGTTAACTCCTCAAGAAAATGAAGTATAATTTGTTTTTTTTATTATTATTCAATAGATTATTGAATCATTTGATGATTTAAAGATGTCTTTTCCAAAGGATAATTGTGTTGTGTCGTCCAGTATAACACTCTATTTCTACTTGTTTGACTTTTACTTTGTCTTTGGTGAGAAAAAGAAGAGAATAAAATTACCATAGTGCCCTCATCTTTGTTGACAAACACTTTGAACTGTTTAGGACATATGCGTTTTGGATCGAAAAATTGCTCTGCGGAGAGAGTAAGTCAACTCCTCTCCGTCAGTTTACCACAAGGAGAAGGAGAGCTCCTCGAAACTAGAGCTTTCTTCTCCATCAACAAGAAAGAACACACAGGAACTTTAGGTTAAAGTTCCTGGAGGTTGCAGAAGTACAGAGCTAACTGAAACGGTTAGCATGAAAATGTAATTAGATTGCTATAAACCACACTTAATGAAGAAACACCTAGCTTCTTGGATTAACTCTCTTTGATATCCTCTCACTTAATTCTACCAGTCACTGATGCTGTTGTCCTCCAACATCCTGAATTCTCATGCAATGCAGTGCAATCCCATGCATCCCGACCACAAGCTCCTCAGCAACCTCTTCTGCATGCACTCAAACAAGCCCATGCACTTCTTATATCTTTAATCACGCTTGATTTAGGAAGAAAAGACGGTCAGCAATTTACCCTTTTCGGCTTCTTGTAGAGGAGCTCAGGAGGGATCTGGTACAGGTCCTCGTCTACCGCCCTGGGATCTCTCCTAGGCCTTGCTTCTCCTCTCCTCTTCCTCCTCCCACAGCATCATCAAACACCTTCCCCTGCTTCCTTTCCTGCCCTCTCTGAAGCTGCTTCTCATCCCCCTTCTTCACCTTCAAACCAACACAAAATCAATCAGGTGCGTGTTTACCACAGAAGAGAGATAGAGAGAGAGAGAGAGAGATCTGCAGTGAGTTACTTACCCTTCCTCCACAGGAAGTTCGCAGAGGTGGCAACTTGAAGAGATCATCACCAGCTGCTGCCTCGCCATGGAATTGGCACCCTCGGACCAGCCCAGCCTGCACAGCCGACTCGAAGTACTGGGTGATGGGGAGATCGCTGCAGTAGTCCCAGTTGCCGAAGGCTGGAATGCTCTGCCTCTTGTTCGTCGTCGTCACCACGTCCTGCAAAGACTCATCTAAGAGATTCCAAGTGGATGACGATGAAGGTACTCTCGACAGCTAATTAGTTCACATACCTCCATTGATGTTCGGACGCAGCAGAAAGGCAGAGAAAGTAAGCTGATCTGAGGGTCTATATAGAGGAGGTAAAAGTTCCCTTCGAGATTTCTTATATGTCGAGAGAGAGAGAGAGAGAGACCCATTCCATGTGGGATCTATGAAAGCATCGCCTGCGATGCCATAAACGCTAATGGCAAAGGCTCTCGATCTCATTCATTCGACTTAAAGCGAGAGTATGTGAATACATTAAATGGCAGTATATGAACCAACTACTGTGCAGTACTTTTGAGCAAGCTAAGTCTGGAAATCAAAAGACTGAACTAGCTAGGGAAAACAACAAAACTGGTGATCAGAGTAATTAAGTAGCTAGCTAGTAACAAATGGAGGGAGGGCTACGTACAGATTAAAATACATATAGAGATCGATGAAGGTCCTTGTGTTGTCACAGGGCGAGGAAAGAGAAGCTAGCTAGGATACAAAGAGCTGAACTGGCTTCCTCATTATACGTAGTTTTGGCTTCAGACCAGGAAGCCAACTGTGTTGCCCAATATAATATAAAAGAAGGTCATCTGGATCCCCTAAAGTCAAGCCTTTCCACAGTCTGTTTGCTTTACGACTCGTCTCCCAAGAAAACAGGGACCCTTCCTTGACTGCCCCTCCCCTAGTCCAAGGAAAAGAAGTAGAATATTATAACTGCCCGGTCAGTATTTTTTTATTTTTTTTCTTTCTTTCTTTTTCAAATTTGACTGTGATTTTCTTTTTAATTTTACCAAATTAAATCAGATCATGTATAATTTAAATATAAGTTAATATTGTGTCAGAGAAAGAATATTTTTGTATAGGTATTGATTGCTGGGCAGTATAGAAGATATTGATCATCTACCACTTTGGGCGGGTGCCAAGGTATTTGTAGTCTCACTGTTAACGTACACATCTGTCACTCCCTGCACCGGTAAAAAACAAAGTGCATGCCTCTTTGACCGACAGAGACAAAACTCCGGTAACCATTTTTTTTTCTTTGCTTACAAGAAAAAGAAAGAAAAATTAAAATGAAGAGACAATTACTTATATTTATAATAGTTATAGAGCAGTAGAAATTATGAAATAATCATGAAAGAAAAAAAAATGATCGACAGGTGCAATCATAAAATAGATAGAATAATAATAGAAAGAGTTGACTTGAGTGATGATGTGCAACATGGAGTAATCAATTATCACAGTTGTGATTCATAATCATAAAGAAATTATATTGTTATTATATTATAGATAAATATAATGAAATACATTTTGTATTACATAAAAGATAATATCAACATATCATACATATATAAGTAGAAATAATTTTATAAAACATGCAAAAAGGAAATGATTAAAAGTCAGATGGTAAAAGGACGTCGATAAATTTTTACAAGACATGCATACAATAACAATTTTAATTTTTTACAATAGTTTATCTATCATAAGAAGATACGTGTATCTCTATGAGCAAATATTTCTTAATAGCATTGAAAGAATCAATAGTTACATCGATTGCAATCGCTTATAACAATCATGATTCACAGAAAAAAAAAAACTTGTGAAAATGGAATAATGATAAAAGAGAAAAAGAGAGATTGATTGTCGGGTGTCGATTGCTCCTGATAGTAATAGCAGGAGTCGATAGGTGAAGCTGTGAAGAGCAAAAAAAAATCCGACGGATGAAGAGGAAGAAGAAATCACGGATGAAAAATCAAGTGGATAACGCAGAAAAAGAAATCACGTGCGTGAGAAAAAGAAGGGTTAGGGATTTTATTTTTTTCCAAGTTTCCTTCCCTCTTTATGTAACCTCCGTAAACAAACAAAAAAAAAAAAAAGCTCTTCCCATACAAACAATCCGATTTTAACCCAGACTATGGAAGAAACCGTCCAATTTTTTACTAGGCTATATAATTAAAAATTAGATCCTAAACTATTATTAAAAGGAAAAATAAAATATTAATTGGACTTAATTAACAGCCCGGGTAAACTTGCTTCCGTCCTTGAACTAGATGATTTCAAGCGGTACAAGAGTCGATTCTCAATAGGTACATAATGCTCCGTTAATTATCTCACTTTTTCTTGTGGACATTACTATTATTGGATAAAGTTCTCGTAATTAATCTCCTTTTATAAAGTTAGGATTGTCAAAATGATGATTTCACCTTTTATTAGGAATAAAAAGATAAAAAAGATAATTATAGAATACTCTATGTATAATAATGATATTTTTCTGAGATGATAATATAATATAATAAAATTTAATATAATAAAGATGGGAGACCGTGTGTAGCAGCGGCAGCAGCTCCCATGCACGTCGTCGCGCGCCTCCCCATGCACGTAGGTAATCGCTTCACGTAAACCGCCGTATCTAACGTTGGATGATACGCTGCGAGAGCAGATGGGTTTAGGGCACAGCCACATGACCACCCTATTCAATTAATTAATTAATTAAGTTTAAATATATATTATTAATTTTTTTTGAAAAAAAACTCAAATGTTATTTCCGTTTTAAAAAAAAATAAAATAGTATAATAATAGATGCCACAATAATTAGTACAATATAGAGTAAACTTATTTTTAATTTTACCAAAATTAATAAATAGAATATTATTATATTAAAATAATTTTTATTAATTTGTTAAAATTAATTAAAATCATTTTAACTTAATTACAAATTATTTTAAAAGTATTGTAGTAACTATGGATATATATAGTTGTTATAATTAATAGTTTTAAAATATTTTTGATCAAATTTGAATAATTTTAACTTAGTTGATGAAGTATTTTGATTTTTATATACATTAATTTTGATTAAGTTGGGTGAGTTTACTTTAACATATTATTTCAGCTATAGCGATAATTACTACAATATCATTGGAATAAGGCTATTTTTAAAATAAAAAAATATATATTAAAATGATAATAAGAGATAGACTAAAAAATAAGTTAAATTGTAAAAATTTATTAATTAAAATTTTGATATTTTATTGCATGTTAAATTTAGTGTAATAGAAGAAGAAATAAATTAATTTTCCATATGATCGAGGCCCAATTAAGATCGGGCCCATATTTAATTGGGCCATGTAATCCTTCTCGTCGAAAAATTGGGTTGGGCCGGATCTTGTAACTTTAGTATTAGTTACAATTCTGATTCACAACTCGAAATTATAAAAGTTATTGGGTTGGGCCGGATGTAAAAAATTTAGGGGGCGTTTGGTTTGGAAAATATTTTCCATTTTCTGTTTTCCATTTTCTATTTCTAGTTTTCTATTTTCTGTCTAGTTTTCAAAAACAAAAATATGTTTGGTATGATATGTTTTTTTCTATTTTCTAGAATAGAAAACTGGAAAACGCGTTTGGTTTGATAACTATTTTCTATATTTTTTATTTTAACTAATAATCAATTATCTGATTCACAACTCGAAATTATAAAATTCTCGCGTAGCTTGGGATGGCAGAGGCGGCGGACAGGCGGCAGCGGATGAAGGGCTTGCAAACAATTTAGTTTTTTTCTCCTCTTCGCGAGCTGGCGACAACTCGGTTTGGAAGATCTTACTTGACTTCTATTTTCAAATTATTTTAAAATGATTTTATAAAAAAAAATTTTATCAAAATTATCACTTCTTTTTATTTATTTATATTTTATAAAAGTTTTATCAAAAAACTTCTTTTTATATTTTTTAAAAAAAATATTCTTAAATTTATATAATTTATAATACCTCATTTGACTTTGTTCAATTTAAAAATATATATATACTTTTTGATATTGTTAAATTCGTAACTCACAATAGGTTTAGTTAAAAATACATATATTTTTTATTTATTTAACAAATTTTTATTAAATTTAATATCAAAATTGTCCACGAAATGCCCTATTGATAAATATATATATATTTAAAAATATTTTATAAAAAGAAAGAAAATGCCGTGTATTCAAAACAAATTCGACAGACAGCGAACCACACCCACGAGCAACCCACATGTGGGCCTGGTCACGTACAAGAGGGTCCCACTGCCGCAGAGCAAGGGACGAACGTCCCGAAAGTACCACCAACTATTTCTCCAAATTCCACCTATGCCTAAAAGTACCTCGCACAAAACACACCAGGTACTGAATTCGATTTAAGTGTGCGGTCCCACTCGTCGGAGTTCAGACCTTTCTGGGTGAAACTTCGGGTTAGAAATCTGGTACGTCTAATATTCCAGGCAAGGTAATAAAAGCGGGCAAGTTGATGGTCGTTGCCAGGCCCACTGTCGTATCGGATCCTATCCATCGGCTACTCTCATTCAAGCGTAAATCTCACCGTTCAATCTAAGCTCAAGCTGCATCCAACGACTCGGATTTCGTAAAATCGAACTCACTTCGAAGTATTCTTGCAGAGAATCCTATGACTAGGGTTCGACGCTCTCTCTGTCAGCATTAGCCCGCCTACCTACGCGGAAAACGTGAAAAAACTGCTTTCCACTTCTACCCCTACCTTCAACTTAAAATTTCATGTTTGCCCCTACGACCGCACTGACTCGTTATCCGTGCCGGCGTCCTTTCAATTCCCTTCCCTCATCTTGTCCGTTGGATTGCTCAATGACCGAGAATCGGACGGCTGACATGGATTCGAGAGGCCTCGGGACCCGCGGCTTTATACATCGTACGAGGACGCCTCGGAACTGAAAAAAGAGCGAGCCGCGGACCATTGGAATGGCAGTATCGTAGTTTTCGGGCAGTACAAGGGCATTTAAGTACTTGGATTAAATTAAATGGAGTTTACTCCAACGGTTTGAGGACTTGGCTTTCTATAAATACCTCGGCATCGGATAAGCGTCCTCGCTTCTTGCTCATCTGCCTGCTCGTCTCCTTTTGTCCATCTCGCTGCTTGCTAGGGTTAGGGTTTCGGGAAGCTTCGATCTCGCAATGGCGGCGTCGGCAGCGGGGCTGTTGGGTTTCAAGCCGCAGCTGATGGTTCCTGGGGCGAAGGCGGAGGCGGCAGTGAAGTTCTACAAGGCGGCTTTTGGGGCGGAGGAGCTGCGGCGAGTGTCGCACCCCAAGCGCAAGGCCGACCAGGACCTTCCTCTCATTATCTCCTCCGAGCTAAAGATCGGCTCCTCTTTTCTGCTCGTCGGCGATCGCTTTGACGAAGGGTAAGCCGTAAGCAACTTTCTTCTCTATGTCTTCATTTCCGCTACCATTTGGGCATGAAGCTCGTGTCGTTGGCAGGGGCGATGATGGATCTGCGCAATACGGCGGCGGGGTCGTGTTCCGGCTCGAAGCTGAGGACGTCGCCGAGGTGGTGAAGAAGGCGGTAGCTGCTGGTGCGGTGGTCGTAAGCGAAGTGGCGGAGGATGAAAGTGGAGTCGCCGGGACGGTGAAGGATCCGTACGGTGTTGTCTGGGTCATCGCGGCCGCCGTGAAAAGCGCCGATCCAGAAGCTTGATCTGGGCTTACCGATTTACTACTTCATCATATAGCATATCTCTTTTTGGGAAACATTAATGAACTTGAACCGTCTGTAATAGCTAGCTAGCTAGTAGGCCTCAGAAAAACCACAGTAGTCATTGTGGGTTTCTCTCGTAACACTCGATTTACTAACCTGAAGGACATCAAGGTTACTGGTTAAATCATTCCCTATTTTGTGATGCATCTAATCATCCTTCTTTTGCAGGAATATTATATAGCGGGAAGTTTTAACCCCTTGTCGCTCATTTGTTACTTGCTTTCTTCCTTAATTGATTTCCGCTTTATTTTTTTATATATTTTTTGACTCATAATCTTGTTACATCATTTCAATGCCTGCTTCAGCCATGTATTTTGTGAGTCATCGAACCTTCTCTTTTATATTGCATAAGTTGTTGTTAAGTTTAGATCTACAGTTCTATAACTCTAATTCTCTCTTTTGACTTGCATCTTCATTAAGTTTATATCATTTGTTATTGACTGGCTCATGAATCATTATTCTGGAAGCAAGTTTCTCTGATCGTTGTGGATCTTTGTTCTTTTTAACCACACCTTTTTTGTTTGGCATTGCCTTTTAGTATCTGCAATTAACTAATTTTGTCAGGTGATTTCAGCAGTTTGTCATCTAGGCATTTGGAAGGTTTCAGGATGATCTCAAATTGCAGAAGGATAACTTGTAAATTGTTTATTTGTCTGCTATATTTTTTTTTACTGCTTAATATTCTCTTTGATAAGGCTCTATGATAATTTACAGGCGAGTTTGTCTACTGTACCATGTTGGTCAACCAGGTTGCTTACTGAATGAATAAACTACTCATTACCAAGAATCTTTTGTTAGATTTCTGGAATTAAAACTGTTGTAAATCCTTGTTGCTTATATCTTATTATTCTGATTAGAGGCAACCAGAACTGAGTTGGGTAGTTGGTACAACAACCTTTTCTCGTGAAACTCCTCAAGTATAAATGCTAAATGTCAGGGGTGGTGGTGTCAGAAAATGGCAGGAAATGGAGACCCGAAAATTAAATAGTTGCTTGGGAGATTGCTAAGGCTGTTGATAAATAGAGCTTGTTCTTCAACAAACAGATTAGCCAAGTGGTGTTAAAGTATATGATTTGCATGTTGCAGTGCCATTGTTCCTTGTTATTTGGTATTTATTTGATAGTTATTCATAGTCAGTCGATGGCTTTAATGCTTTTATTGTTCTCTGACTGATCCCATAGTTTTGGAATGAAAAAAAGACTGGTTGTGTGTGTTAATCCATACCCTGCCAGCGTAACAAAAAAAAAATAGGAGAATTTAACCTCCCCTTCCTATTCCTCTCCAAAGGAGTTCGATCAAAGCAAAGACACATCCTCCTCCAATCTAAGTAAAATAATTTCTTTGATGCCTACACTTAGTGTAGTGTAGTAGTAAAGTATTTTTAAAAATAATAAAGAGATTAAAATTTTAAATGGAATGAATATTTTAGAGATTGCTTTTGTATAAATTATACTTTTGAATGATTGATTAGGTAAATCAGATAGATAAAAGGAACTTTCAAAATTAATCAGGTGAAATTTAAATATTTGAATTATAAAAAATAAAAAAATATTTTGGCATCCAAAACACTTGCCCTTTTCTCTTTCAAACACATTCGCAATCTTTTCTCTCTTTTTTTTAATAATTAAAATGTTTAAATTTTATCCAATTAATTTAGGATAGAGAATCTTCCCTCACTTTATTTGCTTTCAATGTGGCTCTGAACTATCTCTTGCCAGCCTTTGTCCAATGCTTCCCCGCCTGCATCCCGCTTTCTGCCATCTAACTGCATATCCTTTCAAATTGATCAGAAATACATGAGAATTTAATCTCCATCATAAACTTGTCTATGCATTTTTCAAGTTTTTAATTTTTACAATTCGATTAATCTTGAACATGGATGACCCTGCAATAAGTTTTTCACCAATCCCAAAGAGTAAATTCCGAAAGTGATCCCTACAGTCTTCACCGTCCTTGGAAGACAGTCCAATATCGAATCAATACTCTGCTCGTGAAGACAAACTCATAGATTTTTTCTGCGCATGAATACTTCAACACACGTCCATCCAACTTGAGTTTTTCACTAAATTCAATGTCAATATATGTCCCAACTTAGGATCTTATACTCACCAACCCAAAGGGCCTTTAACTCTCATCTCTTTCTCAACAATCACGATTGCCATGGAGAACAAAGTAGTTAGAACCATCAACCTGATTGATCTTTAAAAGTAGTATGTATGAATCCTTTCTAGATAACTGTGTAGTAATCAGTTGTAAGAATTGAATGAGTGCTTTCATCAAATGCCTCAGAACTTGAAAAGCAATAACCAAGTATGGAAACTGATTTCCTAATAGTCTCATTGTCACGCAGTTTGAACTCTGAGACATAAGTCCAACCCTTGTACTTGAGTCATCAGTCCAGCCCTTGCACACCTACCAGAGTAAGGCATTTAACCTGATTGAATGAGCGGCAACCAGACACAAGTATAAATTGTCTGAACCTGGGGCAAATTCCCCACATGAGTTTGCCAAATCTAATGACATTACAAATTTGCTACTTCTTGTAAAGTTGATGACAAATATCGCTCATTTGAAGCACTGCTGCCCTCAGATTCAACCAGAATTTCTTTATTGATCCAGTTGAAGCAATCTTCTGGCAGATTCCTCCTTAGTCAATCGAGGGTTTGCATTTGAAAACCCTGATAACAAACCCTTGTTTAACTTTAAAGCCTTGGTTAGATTGGTTAAAGCCCTGAAGTAGCTCTATGTTTAGCCATTACATTACATACAATTTACAGATTAGCTTTTGTCCACTATTTGTAGCCTTTTCTGCTTGTAACTGGGGAAGAATAAAACATGAGCACAGTGAAATAAATCCCCAGGGATTGCTGGCAACATATTATATGCTGCTACATCTTCATCTTCCCTCGCCTCACTGAATCAATTTCTCGCAATTTTGACGATAACATTGCAGCAGGTTGCGGCATGGGCACACCAACTGATTCAGGAATGTCCAGGTCAACTTTTGCCGATGGACCAGAGATCGTTCTTCTTGTGGCAAGTTCATGTGGTTGCTGAACAGTGAATCTTACCCTTTCAATCTGCATCACAAAGACAAGACTGTATCAATCTATGGACACGGGGGAAAAAAAAAAAAAAATAGTAGCTTGATTGCAAGAAGAAAACTTATAAAATCTGCATAATCAGTCTTTAGGTCTAATTCATTCAGAATCATCAGATTAAACTTGCTTAGCATAACAGAACTAAATCACTTGCTAAAAAAGTTCAGCCCCTTAATTTTTAGATCCATGTATCTTGTATTCCATTGCAGCACTATCAACTCCTAATATAGCACAGAACTATATAAAACATGGCTAGGATTGCCATTGTGGAATTTGAAATTTCATATAATTTTGCTAGTTTTTCCTTGATGCTTTGCTTCATCCATGCATAGCTGAATTATCAAAAGCAGGATACAGAACAGGTTAACAATATTGGTGGCATTTTTCAAACCAGTAGATCCTTTATAACAACTCTATAACCATTTCCCTAAAATAAATACTCTAATTTATCCTTGGCATTAACAACCTAGCAAGCTGAACAATGATACATTCCAAATATTGTAATTGCCCTTTCAACACTAGAATGAATATGAACTTGTAATGAAGGTGAAGAGATATACTGCATTTAGATTAGAAAATGGTGATCAGTTGTTTCTTTATACACGGCATGTAACTACAAGAACTATCACAACAATAGCCTGAATTTCATAACAATCAAAACAGAGGTGTAAAGATAGATTTTGCATACCAGGTCCTGGTGATGAAGGTGGGAAAGAGCATCAGATAACCTCTTTTGCAAGTCATCTTCCTTTTTTCTTTCATATTCTGAGTTCTCCATTTCATTTCCCCTCTCTCCAATTTCTTGGTACAATGCTGCAATGATTATTTGATAGATTTTACTCTTATAATAGATGCATCATTTCGAAACATGTATTCCAAACTGTAGACTCAAAAACCCATCCCTATAGAAGCTGCAGCACTATTTAAACGAATAATCTTATTCACCTAAAATCGTGAAGAGACAAACTATATCACCTACATACCTGTCAAGACAGAAAGTACCCATATCTGGGTTGGAATGTCATAAAGTGTCTTTGCAAGTGTCAATGATGACTTCAATATCTCCCTAGCTTGAACAGTGTCATGTAGCTGAAGGGCTAAAGTACCTAAGATTGTCAAGTACTGAGATACGAGTTGAATATTACCCAATTGTTGGTGTGCGATTTTCAAGCCACTGGCGAGTCGGATTCTATAAAACATACATGCATGATTATCTGAGAAATGAATATTAGACATTTAAGGATACATCATTGAACTGGAAACACACAATGTGAAGAATGAAGAACAAGACCATAGCCAAGAGTCTCTTTCTGAAAAGATAAGACTTAGACACAGCACCAAAACTAATTTAATTCAAGCTTAACAATTTCTTCTTGTGTGAAAGGACAAAAGTGAAAAATAGTGGCAAGGTTCAGAAATTTACATATTCTACAAATGATAATGCACCAACGTGTTACTAATCATTTCCAATTGAAAAAAACTTTCCAGGAAGAGTACATTGAAGTGGAAAATATTAAGCTAAATTGTTATAGCTCCAGGAAAAAAACATTCTGATTTGATCTATTTTTAGTTCCATTTGTTAAGTATTAGAAACATAGATGTCTTATTCTTCAATAAGTAATACATGCGACAAATAGGTTTTTCTGTTATGAAGACCAATCCATTCTTTGACACAGAGGTGGTTTGTCGGCCCATTTGTACAAGACCCACAGATAGTGATATCGCAGAGAAAAATAAAGATGAAAATAACAAACACTGTTTGATTCAAACATTATGTATATTTTTTCTAAGGTTGTAGAAAATATTTTTGTGACAGTCAGCATATGCTAAACAGATCATTCAGCCTTCCAACAGGTACATAAAACAAGTCGAGACGGCACAACCGGACAGAATTTTCTTGCAATGCATCTGTGAGCGACATGAGGCTTCCACGAGGGCTAGGGTTTAACTTTTTCATGATGAAGTTTGTCTTGCAATAAGGGCTCATGACAAGGCTCAAGGGGATGAGATTTCAACCCACCAGAACTTCCACAATGCGACAAGGAATCTTCCCAGGTGTGCCTCTTATCCTCTTTCAACAATTGGTCATACCTCAATATCACAAACAGATAAGATTTTTATTTTGTAGAACAGATACATATCTCTTCTGCCATTTGAAGTATAAATAGTGATTCCATATCACTTGTTTTACAGCTCCACAATAACATATCATAATATACTGAGTACTGACTTCTCTAACAACTCCTAAAACTGCTTGTATAGAAATGGTGATATCATCATGTTAGACTTGGAAAACATGACAAGCAGATGCAGCTAGACAAATGGGAGGTAACTTCAAAAATGTCAAGACAAATAACAGAAGCAGTGGATTCACTTATCAAAAGTAATGACTTAGATGTCTCAGCCTTTCATTAATTCCTGAGATCATATTGAACTTTCAAAATAAAGTCCAGATCCAGATAGAGAAAAATTGGAGTAAGACAATTTCAAAAGGTAATACAAATAGAGACTCAAGGCATTTACTTCTCAGAAAATAATTTTATTATGGATTCAGTAAAAAATTTCCAGTTTGTTTCCCTATTAATTAATTTCATCAGCAACATATACATTCAGGAAGAATTGATTCTTCCTCAAGATATATTAAGCATAAACATAACTTCTACCATGAATGGAAGCTGAAAAAAAAATCATAAGAGGGATGGTTAAACAGCAAATACACTCCATCACAAGATTGCAGTTTAGACAACAGAAATTAAACGATGAATAATATCTGGAAGAAAAAAAAAAAAACCATCTAATGAGAATTGATGGGAAACTATCACTCCTGAAAAGGATTTGATTATCTTTAAGCAAAACACTAGAAAACAAAAACCACATAAGTTTCCAAATGAAGTGTCATATTACATAAACAATGAGTTAATATCTGTACCGTGCCTCTTGTAGATTATGTTGCCTCATCAGCAAAAGGCCATAAACAAAGATAATACATGTTTTTTCTCGCACACCAACAAATGAATCCATGATTCTGAATACTGGCCCCACCAAATCGAGAGCCTAAATAGACCAAAAACAACTCACAAAAGTCAAACAAAATACCAGAGAAATAGTACTCAAATTCATGAAAAGTGTACCTTAGAAGATGATTCGGCGTCCCCTATACAAATATAGGAGACAGCTGCATAAACTTGGCACACAGATTGCACAGATCTACTTTCGGTTAGCTAGAAAAATAATAAAAAATTTGCAATTAAAGCAAAACACACCACCAATCCCAACTCAGTATTATTCATTAGAAACAGTTGAAACGCATAAGTAGAAATTAGATTAGAGCTAAACCTTTGTAGCTTCAACAAAATGAAAAACCGCCTCATGGAAGCAACCAACAGAGTGAGAATAATGCCCTCTTAACATCTCAATAGTGCTTTCACATGCTTGAAGGATTGTTGGGAAACGGATAAACCAATTCTTCATTTGTACTAAGGCCTATAATCACAAGATAAAATTAAGTTAGAGCACATAGAATTTAAGAATCAAAGAGAATACTGAAGATCCTATTGGGTCCATTTCCTTCATATGCCTAAAAGTTTCTCTCTTAGCTTCAGTTCAATAACACCCCCACACAAATTGCAACAATCACTTCAGAGGAAACTGGTACTTTTCAAAAATATACAGTTAGGAAGTCTGAAGATATGGATGCTCAACATGTAGGGAGATTACTAGGATTAACTATACTGCATGTAAACAGTCAGGGATACTAGAGGCAAGTTTAAAGAGACCCAGATGCATTAGTTTACAGTAATTATAGAAATGGTACAAGTACCAGATGACCTTAAAGCACACACTATTAGAAACAGCAAAAGAATCCAATTGAACCAACAAGAAGTAGGCAATTCCCCTGCAAGCAGAGGAAGTAATCTTCTAGATTACATACCTCCAGAATTCATAGGAACACAACAATCTTATAGAACTCTAGCATAAAACAAAAAAGTTTCAGACAATGATTCAGAGGTTCTGCCTCTTGAGCACCAACATACACAAGCCTAAGGAGAGAGATAACACTGAACCTAAAGATTTTGCAACAAAGGAAAGTAGGGTATCGATAAACTTGTAACAGTTTTTGGTGGGAGTAAACAAAATCGGTCTTATTTATCATGTTTTCACTGACTCAATATAATTAAGGACATTGTAATAACTACTAATGAAATAGTCATGTCCTGGATTTTAATTTTCATCCTCTCTTAGATATAGCATAAATTGAATGGAAATGGAAATATATATTACCATTTACCAGAACTCATAGGAGCACATTTTATAGAACATTGGTACAACAAAAAATCAAGCAGAAGTTCAGAGGTTCTACCTCTTGAGCATCAACAAACTCTGACCGAGTAAGTTCTACAGCTACTTTATTCTCCAAGAACTGCATGAGAAGCACCAAATAAACCCCGGCCATCCAAATTGCCGAGTGCTGCAAATCCACCTCTGAGCATAAAGGAAACATTACCCCACACCAACAATCATTGAAAAAAGTTACAACTCCGACAAAAAATCAGAGAATTAGATACATTAAGAAGACAGACTTAATTTCCCAAATCATGCATAAGATCAGCCTCGAGTGACCAGCTAAAGGGCATACATAACTGAATGTACTTACATAGAAGGGCATAAGAATGTGAATATCATACGAGAACTTGTAGTTCTCAGCATGAACTAGAACAAAATCGATGTTTGGAAATGGTCCTTAAACTCTGATAGAGTTCGGGGGAAGGAACATTTTATTGATTGCTATCTATAGAAAATACCCATTACATAGTATCTATAGGATATATCTAAAATCGTTAACCTAGACATGCCTCATAATGCATAGTAATTCCAACGTGCCACCTTAAGGTTGAGCAAAGATACAATCCATGTCCAGCTTATTTCATACACTAGAAAAGTTCTTGCAAGAAATGTATAAACTAAGACAAGACGATGATGAAAACAATAACACAATAATTGCACATAGAAGTTGATTCCTTCAACCTTGATTAGCACATCAACAAAGAGAGGGTGAACAAAGATCAAAGACAAGTCTCTTGAGTGGGTTTTCATTGCAGCACATGCAGCAACACATGGTAGTTTGAAGAGAAGCAAAGCGCTCTGAGAATTCTCAAGGCAATTAAGGGGATAAAGACATAGGAACATGTGTCTCAGGCACATAATCTGCCACCCTGGCTAGCACAGATAATAGATTACTGTAGACACCATGTTCCGTAGCACAGTAGCAAAGCGAGTGCTCAATATTGCACATTGAGGAATTTTGCAAAGAAGAGAGATCCAGTTCTTTAAAGACACATGGGAGATATCATGATCATGAAGAAGGGGACAAGAAAATCTGTAGATTGTGAGCTATGAAAAGGAGATGGTGTGACTCAAGATACAACAGGTTATGGATGGTATGAAGAAGTAGCCAGTACAAAGGATGGTCATCGAAGAGATAAAGGGCAGCAACTACTTGAAGTTGATCTTGTGGTCTTAGAAGCCAAGTGCTTGCACTCTTCATGGTGGCGAAGACCTTATAGGCAAAGAGATCCATGTGTGCAGTCCACAAGAATCAGGAAAGATAAAGAGATCAAGCCTCTTTCATGATGATGAACTGACATGGTTAAGATGATAAACAAGCAGAAGACAAGGACGAGGGCGCTTATTGCCCTCACATTACACTCAAAGACCTCCCCTTCTAGGATTACTTTAGAAAAAGATAAACCTTAAAGAGGGGCTCTTGTACCATGTTAAATTTTGTGAAACTGAGATTGAACCACTACTAGAAAAAGTAGAATGAAGCAGAATGACTGAGATTCTGTACAAAATACATCACCATGAGATTAAGATTGAAAACCACGATAGTTATAACATTTAATGAGATTCACATCTCTGTAAATTACAAAACCATTCTTCGCAGGTTTATTGATGAAAACCAAACCCCTAACACCATTTAAGATGACTAGTTATCCTAAAATGCAAAGTTTAGCTGATGATGCTATCACCAACAGATGAATCATTTTCCCTATAATTGCAACACCCAATCCAGCCTGGGTTGCACCTTAACTCTTCGATAGTAATGCAGGAGAAAATCTACAATATGAATTGTAATTGCACATGTTATTGTACGAATGAATTGAATAATAGTATAATACTATAATATACTAACTAAAGTAAGGTTTCTGTGAAACTAAAAGAGAAGATTTAAGTCATAAGAAAAACAGCATTATATAACAAATCCTCAATTTGAACAAATAATCAACCATGCATTTGATGCTTCCTAAAAGCCAAAAAAAGGACAAATCTAACAACAAAATATGCATACCTCTTGTGCCATCGACAATTCCCAATTTCTCGAGTTCCTCTGGACAAAAGTACAGATTTCAATATATTAATAAAAAAATATTAAAATGAAAGGCCCAACTTTTTGTTTTTTGCCCTCAACACCCTCAATGAAAATTTTGAATATATATTAAATGATTAGAGTAACAAGAAAAACAGTAAACTTGTTTGCTATTTTGGCATCTAGAAACTCTAGAGTAAGAGAATGCAAGAGACTACTGAAATAAATAGCACATAGATGGTTGATACTTGAGTGTTACATATGTAGATTAACCAAACTATGTCACTCAAACTCAATATTTACCATAAATTAGCTCCAAGCCAGACTGTATCCTCCTTCCACACTCCTTAAATACTCCTTTTGGGCGATTCAACATGACGGCCATAAGATCCACCAACGCAAAGACAGCAGCTCTCGGAAGCCACTCCCCGTCCATAGGTGGAGGCGCCAACAGCAACTTCTCCTCGATATCCAACAACCTCCTAGTGGAATCCTCGCCAGTAGCTTCTCTCAATTGCTCTTGAATCTGGCCCTGCTTCTCAAACAGAGCCAATCTATCTTTCTTTTGCAAATTGGAACGGGAGAGCATACCATTCACAGAATTAAGGTCTTGGACCAATTCTTTAATATATTGAACCTTCTGGTGCTCGTTCTTCATGGCAGCATCAAGTTTTTCGACGTGTTGAGCCGCTGCCTTGTAGTCGCATATCCTCAGTAAATAGAACGTTTGGAGCAACTCGTTGTAGAAAAACAGGCCAATGTGGTGCTGTCTCTGAAGCAACAGAAGTAGCAAAAATATCAGGCAGGAAAAAATGCCTTGCCTGAATCTGAGCAAAAAAAAGGCGGATGTGAAACCTGATCGAAAGGGATGGATTCCCAGAGCTCAAGGCACTGGCGAACATTAGCCTCAACTGACTGAGAATCTTCCCAGTGAAGGAGATGGACGTGGAGAGAAGAGGCGGCAAAGAAGAGCTTAAGCTCAGAACTGCCTAGCTCAGTCGCCGCAGCAAGACCAGACGCCAGAGTGGAGAGTGCACCTGGGTAATCCCCATCGATAGCAAGGTTAGAAGCGAGCTGGGAATGGAAGTTGGCTGACCAGAGTAGAGTGTCAGTCGCAGGGAGGGCGGCGGCGCCGCGGCCATCAGCGGAGGAGGAGAGCAGGTTGAGGGCACGGAGAATGATATGCTTCTGAGCCGGGATGGCGCCGACGAGGTGGTAGCATCGAGCGAGGAGGGAGTGCGCGCTGAGCTTGAGGTGGAGGGAAGCGGAGGGAGCCGAGGAGAGGAGGAGGAGTGCGCGCTCGAGGTGGGCTTTGGCGTGGTTGAGATTGTAGGAGCGATTGAGGAGGATGTAGGCGAGGCGAAGCCGGGTGCGGATCTCGACGAGGGGTAGGAGAGATGCGTCCGACTGGAGGAGGGCCTCCAGGCACTTGACGGCGGCGCCGTAGTCGCGGCGGAGCTCCGCCTCCTCCGCCAGCGACCACAGGCCCTCCACGACCGCCTCCATCGGCGGAGCTCCGCCGACGGCCGAGCTGCGAAGGTTAGGGTTCGCACGACAGAACTCAATTCTCGCTGAGGAAGTCGAAGATCGGCCCGGCCGGTCAGTAAACTCAAGAGTGGAAGTCAAACGGGCAGCCCGATTCTTTAAAACTATTTTATTTATTTGGCAATTTAATTAAAAATATCTCTTCTCTTTTTTTTTTTTTGGTGCATTTTTCATTTACTTAATAAAAAAACAATTTCCAAAGCCTATTACTACTTTTATCTATTTAAAGAAAATTGTTATAAATTTTTAGTACATTTACAACAAAACACTACTTAAACCCTATTTTATGTGTTTTATCACCAACACTAATCAAGTCAATCAATTATTGAAGTAAATATTTTTCTAATTGAATGATTTTGAGAATATTTGTGTGAGATTATTAAGATTGAATATAATTTTGATTAATATAATTTATTTTAGGAGGAGGGACATTTTACGGTTAAGTGTGCGATTTAGATAATCCTATGCACATTGTAGGAGCTCCTCCTGCTCGCTCGCTTGGTCGCGTACACGAGCTCCCATGATCGACGTTGGTGAGGGGAGAACAAATGCGAGAAGGGAGTCACTAGGATTTTGACAATTTGCAAAGCGGAGAACAAATACGAGAGGATCAGCTAGGATGTGAAAGGGTCGGCTGAATCGCGAGTTGCAAATGACGCGTTCGAGAGTCGGCTAAAATGGGTTGAGACGCAATTTGATATTTGATACACGTTTAAGGATATTGTTGTCATAAAGGATAAATATTTAATGATATTTTTGAGATAAATTTATTGTTAATCTCGGAATCGTGAAAAATCTTACCCTATTAAGGTAATTAGATTCTAAGGTTATAACTCATTTTGCTGACGTAACAGTAATACTGTATTACTCAAGAATCGTTGATAACATAAATCAAACAATGTTATCATTGATAATCTTAGACAGATAATCAAGGTTATAAAAGATAACCTTCAATTAAACGCCCCCTAAAAGTTAAATGCCACCAAAACATATAAAAGCTCATTGAATCAGGTTAAATCCTCCACATGAATGAACAATATGAGCCACAATTGCCTCTGGAGCATGATTGAATTGGTTATTACGGGATAGGCTTATCGAAGTGGACAAGAGTCAAATCTCGATGAAATTGAGACAATGCCCTCCCTGTAATGGTCAACTGCAGTTTGCCGATTTACCTTCGTATAAATGATCCTGGGACCGATCGTATAAAACTGCTTGAGTAGCAAATTCCACTCTTATTGAAATTGAAATATGAGCTACAGTGAATTTCTCAAAAAGTTTTTAACTTTTTACTGTAAAATTAATGATAAATAGCCAAATGGTTGTTGGCCCTTGAGCATTTAAACTAGCAATTAAATGCTGCTTGTTCATATCTGAGGCCAACAACAGTTTGGTCATTCAAACAAGCACCAGTTTGAGGTAGAATTTGATAATATTTGTTTTTTTTCAGTTTATTTAAATTTTGTTATAACTTGTCCCATGCATGAGGTGCCTCCATGCAATACAGAAATGGATTACAGATTAAACAAGTGATGTTAATCAACCACTTCACTTCACTCACTCATCTCTGAGGAAGTCATAGAACTCTGATAGGCATTCCTGTGCTTGTTCCACACAAATACATTACATTGATAGGTAGATAAGCACAAGATGCATCTAATAACCTAAGCGAGCGAGCGATCATACACATGATTCGATCTTCTTCTTTGGAACATTGATTGATCGCGACGACGATGGCGCTTCGATCTCACTCGGCATCAAGAGTTTGGGGGGAGAAAGGTGCCTCCTGGCTCTGCGCGAAGCCTGTTTGAATGACATACCGAAGGTCGTCTTCGTAGAGATTTCCAAGCTGAAACACAAATCAAGTTTTTAGCCAGTGAGACTACTCTCCACACACTCGAATTTGTGTTCAGTAATGCATTTCGACTACCTGATTGTCGATGGGAGGTAGTTGCGAGGTCGAAAGCATTTGGATCGACGAGTCCAACTGGTTCTTGGCTGCGTGCAAAGCCATCTGCTGGGCAAATGAGAAAGGTGAGGTTGCTGTGGCAATGGTAGATGAGTGTGATGCATGATCGAATGAAAGAAATTTACTTCTTTTGGGAGGAGAGTCGCCATGTTGAACTCGAGCTGGGGGTTCACGGTGGCCAGCTTCATCGACAAGAACTGAAAGAAACCAGATGAACACGATTTAGAAGGAAGTGTTACAGTTTGCTGAAAAGAAATTTGGACTCTCTTTTATGGTATGGTTCTACCTCGACTTGCCGCTGCAATGACTGCACGTAGTTGATGATCTCATCGAGCATAACAGCCTTGCCTGTTACCTGCAATTCAGAGGCATATTGATTCAAGAGATCGGAGCAAGAAAGCATTGTTGGCAAAATTCTACCTTGTTGCAGCCTGGCACAAGATCTTGCAGCAGCTTCATCCTCTCACTGATCTTTTCTCTCCGGACCTGGTGAAGAAGAAGACAATGGCGAGTTCAGAAATGGGAACGAGAGTTGATCGTGGCAGGAAGATGTGTTTCTTTGCTCACCCTCTCGGCGAGGCTATGGCTGTCGGTGGCTTGCCCTCTTCTTGCCCTGACATGGATGTAGTCCTTGGGCAGCTCCGGAGGCTTGGCATTGCCGTCTTCTGTCGGTTTCTGGCCGTCGTCGCTGCTGTTCTGCTCGGTCTTCGGTTTGCGTCTCTTTGAATCAGGATTATCCTCCTGAAGAAGATGAATGAGTTCTCGATATTAATTTCAATGGCTTACGAAAGATTCGATTTTGGGGACTTACCTTGGGAGGACGATCCATGGCGAGGGAAGATGAAGGCGCCCCTTTTCCTTTGCCCTTCGGAGCTGATTTGCGCTTCCTCCGGTTATTTTCGGCGACAACCGCCGGTAATTTTCCAGACGCCGATGAAGCCTCCGGCGACGGCCACTCTGAGGCCCTGCCGCGACCAAATTTGGGCATTTCCATCACCGTGTCGGAGACTGTTGCCTCCTTCCTGTTGGGCGCCGCCAGAAACTGGCTGCTCGAGACCCTCGACAGCTTGCCGGCCTCCGCGAAACCTAATTGGGCGTGATTCCTGGCGCCGAAGCAGGAGAACCTCGCTCCTGACTCCGCGAACAGCGCGAACTGCGCGTCCGCCGTTGGGCTCGCGAGCATGCCTTGCTGCTGGTGATCCGCGCCGGAAAGGTTGAGCTTTGGGGGAGAATTGAGCGGCGTGCTGTAGTGCGCGCTGTGGTACCGAAGGGGAGGCGTCCCCGGAGTTGCAGATGTTGCCGAGACGGCCGATGAGTTCGCGAATGACGACGCTGTCGTTGCCGGCCGGCGCGTTGGACGACGGCGACGAGACGAGGGAGCTGAGTGCCGACTCGATGTGGGCGTGAGATTCCTGGTGCATCGCATGCTGCCACCCGAGGTTGGCGAAGGAATTCGGCAGCTGGTCGGCGCCGGAGGAGGAGTTCACCTCCGGCGGAAGCCCAGCGTCCGCCGACTGCCGATTCCCGACGAAAAATCGCTCCTTTTCCATTCCCGACATGGAAAACAGCCGCGAGAAGCCAGAAAAAGTGCAAAAGGTGAGATTTTAAAGGGAGGATTCGGAGGAAGAAGAAGAAGGAAGAACGGAGAAGGAGGAAGAGGTAAGAAAGCAGAAGAAACAAAAAAGGGCAGAAAGGTTTGGTTGTTGACCTCGGAGCATATATAGAGAAAGGGAGGAGAGATAGAGCCACCGCAAGAGGGGGTGGGAGGATGCCGGGCTTCAGACGCCAGAGCAGAGGAGGAGGCGTATGTGCCCCTCCACCACCGGTGACCCTTTATGGGGATTAGCTCAGCTTTGGGTAAAGAGAGAAGAAGAAGATGATGAAAAACACAGGGGTAATTTTGAAAGTTAGAGGGGGGAAAAAGAAATATTCTTTAGAGTAAAAATTATTAAAATTATTAAAAGGGAGTTTCATGTTAAAAAAATTAAAATCACAATTTAGTAGTTTTAATTAAAATATTTAAAGCACTCTTTACTTTCACAACAAATGTCACTTTTGCACTAATATAATATTTTTTTTTAAATGACACTCTTATTTCGAAAATACTTTTATTTTTATATTAATTTAATAATTTTAACCAAAACTATTTTAACATACTCAAAAATTTAAATAATTATAGACAAAAACTATTTTAACATGGGTTTATAAATTCCTTAAAGGATTTCCATTGGAAGGAGTGATCTAATTTAAATCGATTAAATATTATTTGAATAATTTTGATCAAAATTATTATAGTTAGAGTTATTTTTTACTATAATGGAAAAGATTTTATTTTGTTATAATATAAAATTTTTAATTAAAACTACTATAATATAGAGCACTTAATTAAAATTATTAGATACATTTTTGATAAAATCTACTCTAATTGAAACATCTTTAATTAAAACTGCTTCAATCTCATATCAATTTTGATGTAAGTGAATTTTTTGTACCTAGATTTTTTATTATTTCAACATTTATATTTGTTACTATGGAAAACCTTCAAAATTAAGATTTTTTTAAAATTATTTCAAGATAAATTTTCAGTTTACTACAGACACTTTTTAACTTTCAACTCTACAAACTCTGAAGTCTAACTTTATTTTCCAATATTTAATATTTTGATTTTAAATTTTCAATATTTAAGATTTTTTTTTCTATTATTCAATGGTTTCAAAAACAAATGGTGACACTTTTATTTATTTTTTTTAAATTGAAAGGTTTTTTATTCAGAAAATATGAAGATTTAAATAATTGAAAATCTGACTAAGATATCACTCATTGGGTCCTGTCAATGTTCATTAATTGACAAGATAATAAAGAATTATTTATTATTGTTATTATTTAGAAAAATGTAAATAAAATATTTTGATTATGTTTTATTTCTTAAGATGAAAGGAAAAAAAATAATAGGTAGAAATATAAAAATTAAAGAATGTTCATCCTCCACCCATCTCCCTCTACTAAAGCTCTTGAAAAATCCGTAGGTGCGATATTACATCTGAAGTTTGAAAAACTTATGATACTAAATTCTCTGTTATACGATTTATCTATCTTTTCTAATTTATCTTATAAAAACTCATGATACTAGATTCTAGAATCACTTTTAATCCGTAGCTATAGGTTGAATGTACCTTTGTTCGTTTCATCATCGTATATCTGTTTAGTTTAAGACATGATTTATGTATTAATTCCCACTAGACTGACTATATTATACCTAGTTTAAACTGTAATTTTTTATTTTACAGATTCAAGTTATCCTAAATAACTATTTAAGAGAATCATCCTTTAGATGATTATTACTTTGATTAAAAACTTATGCATAACAATTCTGATAAGTGTTATAGAGTATACGTCTTTAAAGAGTAATGAATCTTCTGTTGATTACTACTCATCTGTCTTTTTTTAATTTATCTTATAAAAGAGGGGACATAGGAGAAGGTAAAAAGTTTATAAAAGTGAATATTTTATTAGATGAACTTGTTGTTTGATAATGTGGGTAGGGTGATGCTTAGGGAATAAAGAAGGCATTTCCTTTACAAAAAGAGATTAAAGGAGTGTTCCCTTATGGCTAATCAATCATTGCATTCATCAATTATTGTAATTACCTTTATAAATAATCATCTTTAATTACTCTAATGTCGAATGATATATTTAACCATGCAATTTAAAATAGTTTCTATCCAAAACAAATGAATAATTATTTGTCATGATTCATATTCCAAACAACATCATCATAACCCTCTTGATTTAATCTCCATATACCATCAAATAATTAACAACCCATAATGTGTTGCAATCATTAATGGAGGAAGACAAGCAAATTAAATCAAATCCCAAGGTGACTAGTTAATGAGACCACACCTAATAATTTCAGTTTAATTATAATTATATATCTATTTTTTTTCAAAATACCCTTATATTTACTAAAATTAAATATCTTTATTTCCACTATCTATTTCATGAAATTTACTTTTAGTACATCGATCAATTAAGTGTGATAGTAGGGACTAGTAATTAGGTGGACCACATCCTTCATTGTCTAATCAATTATTAGATTTGGTAAATAGATTGCACAACCTTTTTAAGATTTCCACACTTTTGGTATGTGTTTAACCCTCATAGATTTTAGATGAACAAAAAGAGGAAAATCTTAGTTTTGGGGGATTTTTTTCCCTTATTTACCATTAAAAAAACTAGAGTAATTTTATAAAAATTAAGAGGTGAATAGCAAGTTCCACTATTTTCATTTATTATAATGTTGGAGCTCACCTATACTTCGTCTACTCTCAAATTTCGTGTCTAGAGTCTCTGTGTCTTCATTCACCTAACATTCAATCTCCTAATATGCTCGAGCTTTTTTTCTTATCAAGAATTTAACATTCAAACTCCTTAGATATTATCACTAGACTTTCTCTTTATCAAGAATCCAACTTTTAGTCTTCTTGGACTTCATTGTTGTGCATCTAATCACCTAATCTACTAGGACTTTAAATTCTCTTTCATTAAGTTGATAATTTCTACACACTTAACAATCAACATTAGACTCCAACATTTTGTCTTAATTTAAACGCCGTCAATCATCAAAATTAAACTACATGAAATACAACATGTATGTATGGTCATGATTGCACTAATATTAACAACTAATATTAATTTTTTTTTAGTGTATACTTAGATTCAAAGGTTATATATAGATGTAATGAACTTTCACATAATCCTACTTCCTTGACAAGATAGTTAGTTAGATAGATAGATAGGTAGGGAGCAACCCTACTTAATTGACTTCAATCGAGTTGGTTCACATAAATTTCCTATTTTAGTCAATAAATCAAAGTCATAAATTTATAGGACAAAGACAGTAGTTTGTATGCTATCCATTTGATGGCGATATATAAATGTGGTTTTAATATGTAAAGGGTTGCGATCCAGGACACCACTTGACCTTCTAAGGGCATTGCCTCAGTGGGCACAACCTCATTAATGTAACCTAGCTCTTTGATATTATATGCTATTTAGGGCAAGCCCGCGCTCACACTTCTTCTTCTTCTTCTTCTTCTCCTCGTACCAACGAGCGTATCAAATGAAATTACTATCGTAAAAATCCTAGCTATCGCGGGTGTACATGTAAAGATGTTAAAGTACTAGATTATTTTTTTTTCTTTTAATTTAGTAGATAAATAAATGTGTACTTGTCATTTAAAACTAGCTAGGTCAACACTAACTAATTAACTCATTAATGCATGGATTAAGAATAAATTAGTTTGTGGAATGTGTACTTTTGGTCTGCTTAATTAAGGAGCATCTAGTTTAATTGGTTTGTTGGGCAGATAGTTAATTAAGCAAGAAACATAAAATAAAAGAAATACTTTTTAATCAAGAAATAAAATAAGTAATTAAGTGATTAATTAATGGGCACAAGCAGTCAAGATCTAACAACTCCTGCAAATAATATAATTAGCAGCAATTTAGTAGGCCATTGGAATTTGGGAACACAAATTGGTGAAATTATTTATAATATTATATTGCTAATTAAGTAAGAAAATTATGACAAAGTATACAAGTTTTAGTAAATATTTAAGTTGAATTTTATAAAATGATAATCGTAAAGGAACCGTTATTAAGATGGAAGGCCACATACTGCTCGTGGTCAATGATTTTCTGCTTAGAGAAGACATGGATAGAACTTAGAGGAACCAAATTCGAACTCGACGAATTGAGCTAGGAATGAAGAGCCCATAGAGCACCTTTGAGAGCTTGAATGAGTTGCGTGGAGAGGTATTAAAAGCGGATTCAGGATTTTAAATTTAGAAGGGCCAGGTTGATACTTGTTAGGATAACAATCAAAGTCCCACGTTAAAAATATGGAAAAGATCCTAGGATTATAAGATGAAAAATATCTCATTGGTATGAGACCTTTTGGGTAATGCCCAAAAACAAAACCACGAGGATGTGGATCCAAAGTGGATAATATCGTATGGAGATATAATATGAATTTAACAATGGTATCAGAGCGGATCCATGTGATAGAGTTCCTATTAAAGGGTCCATTGGAATAGTTAAAGGGACTCATTGGGATCCGTACCAATAAGAAATCCGTTGGAACCGTTAAGGAGACGAATCCGTTGGAATTTGTACCAATAAAGAGTTTATTGAGACCCTTAAAAGGGAGTTCCCAGTGGTCCTTTGTTTGAGGGGTAGATTGTTAAAATAACAATCAAAATCCCACATTGAAAATATATGAAAAAGATCCTAAAAATATCTCATTGATACGAGATCTTTTGGATAATGCCCAAAAATAAAACCACGAGAACGTAAATCCAAAGTAGACAATATAGGATAACAATCAAAGTCCCATAATTAAAATCTCACATTGAAAATATATGAAAAAGATCCTGAAAAATATCTCATTGGTATGAGATCTTTTAGATAATGCTAAAAAATAAAACCACGAGAACGTAAATCTAAAATAGACAATATCGTATATAGATTCCATCTAGATTTAACAAATACGTCTCCCAATTAGGATTCTAAATTTAAAGGGGCCAAGTTGATACGTCTCCCAACGATACGATGACTTGCTCCATGAAAGCGTCATCGTAGGACAACATGATCCACGACCGGTATCCCAAACTCTTCTAAAGTTTCTTAATCAACGATAATCATGGCTGAGTAGGTCAGTTTTCTGGTTGAATCTATAATTCGTTTTGATGCTGCTTACAAGTACAACACTTTATATACAACTCACTCCATGGATGCAATGAAAGACAAACAGAAAATGAAAGAGTTTATTATCTATAGGTTGTGCCTCACACCCCCACTACGTACGTACATTTGTTAAGCAGCAGAAAATTTGAGACCTTTTATGGGAATCACTCATGCAGCACTCTCAATGCTCATTGGTCGTGCCTCTTGCTCCGGTGCCATAGAACTCGTTTTCTGCAATTACAAAAGGGTATTCAGCTGCAATCAGTTAAATTAATCTACAGCCAAAATGCAATCAGAATATAGTCGGTTTGAGAGGAGTAGAAGCCCTCCTTACATTTGCCTCTATCTGCTCTAGTTTGTTCAGCTTGGCAAAAATGTTGCTATAGAACTTTGCGTCTTTCTTGTTATACTCTCTGACCTTCTCCTTTAAGCGCTTGTACTCTAGCTTCACATCCCTGAGTGCCACAAACGATCACAGGTAATGCCAATGTGCATTGATACAAAGTACTTAATAGATAGATGTAAGAGTGTAGAACCTGTTGTCAGGATCAATTTCAAGGGCTTTTTTAATATCCTGTTCTGCCAAATCCAGATCACAAACATTAATGTATGCTTCTGCCCTCCTGTACAAGGCCTTTACATTTCTGCTATCAAGCTCCAACACCTGATTTTTTGGGGAATCAGTTGACATCAGTTTACAGATTGAAGTTACAATTTGTAGAGGATATAGCTGCCAAGTGTTTAATACTTACCTTTGTGCAAAGCTTCTCTGCCTGTTTGTAGTCCCTCAGCTTCAGCTTGCAGGCGGCGTTGTTCAGGTTGCAGGTTAGTTTCAATGCCTTGGACTGCTTTTTCTCTTCATCACTGAATGAGCTATCGTGCTCGATGAACTTGGCACCCTGCATAATATAGTACCACAACATGTTCAATAAACTTCTGGAGATTAAAAAGATATCTTCCAGTTGTAATGGATAGGTTACCTTTTCATATCTTTTGGAGGCCCTGGCATATTTGCCTAACTTGAACAACGCATTGCCCTCCTCTTTCTTCTTAGCAGCAGCTTCAATTTTCTCCTGAGTGTTGAGATCCCAAGATTCTTTTTCCTGGAGGTAGATAAGTTCCAGATTCACCAAATGTAATTTTTTTTGAAATTAACATTAACAGGCCAAGGATCAATAACTGACCTTCACAAAGGAAACTAACTCAATTTCGTAATAGACAGTTGAATTGGGAGGAACCACGGCAAGTTCCTGTTTTGATTCCACAGAACCGAATGCATGCTGGGGGGGAATTGTGACAAATGCAACCTCCCCTTTCTTCATCGACATCACAGCTGCGTCTAATCCTTCAATTACTTGTTCTGCATATCATGGAAAGTATCAAAACTATTAACACGGTTCAAAAACTAACAATATTTTAGATGCGAACACGAATTACCTTCATCAGTCTTGAACTCGAATGGTTCATCACCTTCATGTCCCTTCTTCACAAAAATAATTCCATCTTCGAGCTTTCCAATCAGCTTTACTGAAACAGATCGAAATAGGATATTAAGCAGCATAATTATAAAAGATCAATACAAGCAGGACATAGCATTATAATCAAAACAATACCTTTGACGACGGCACCATCGTTGGGACGCTCATAGCCTTCCCCTTCTTTTAGAATCTTCTTAATGATCGTCTTATCATCACCAATTTCTGTCACAGTTTTCCAAGACACCAATTCCAGGTCAATGTGAAGAGTTGAATTTGGAGGAACAGCTGCTTCATCACCAGATGCTTGCTTTCCCGTTTCACCAAATGCATCTGTTTTATAAGATTCAAAAGAGAGTTAGCATCTCCAAAAAAAAAAAAAACTTAAACTGTTCCTGGTTTCGATTCTCACATTGTGGTTTAACTGTTAGTAGAACTTTTTCGCCCTTCTTCATCGTCTTCACGGCTTTTGAGAACGCAGGACAGAAGAATCCTGGTCCAAAAAATACAGTTCAGGGAAAAAAAATTACATAATGGTTCCGATAAATCATGTTATCGTCAACTTTGCACAAACACTAACCATCTTTCACAGTGAACTCTACGCCATCTGATTTTGAAACTACAGTTCCATCTTCAAGCCTTGCCTCGTATTTTACTGCACAAAAATAAAAGTATTATGATCAGAGACCCATCCAAGAAAATACAACACAAATGGGAGCTTCAGGAAAACGCATTTATACCTAGAACTTCATCTCGGTCTTTGGGATTCTCCCATTTCTCCCCTTCAACCAATATTTTCTTGAAAAGTCCGCCGTCTTTGCAGATATCTTTGACGCTGGTCCAGGAAAGCAATTCAACATCGAATTGAAGAGTGGCATTGGGAGGAATGGTGGGAGGGGATCCCGTTGCACCATAAGCCAATTCCGGCGGGATGGTGAAGATAGCATTCTCACCCTTCTTCATTGTCTTGATACCTTGATCCCATCCCTTGATCACCTCCCCTGTAACAAATAACTGTGAGAGAAATAGCCAAATTGATCTCCTCTTAACTCGCACTTCAAAATCAGGACCAACAACATCACAGTAATCCTATATTGCTTCTCGATTCAGCCAGAATCTACAATATATGTAAAATACAATTCCAGTTTGATTTACCCAACAGCGAGAAAGAGACAAAGAGAACACACCTTTGCCAAGGTTGAACTTGAAAGGATCTCCGCGATCACGGCTGGAATCGAACTTAGTCCCGTCGAGCAACGTTCCAGTGTAATGCACTGCGACATAGATCAAACTCTCAGCCCTTAACCCATCAAGAAGCCATAAAACTCTCATTCGACCACAGACTAAAACTTTTCTCGACTTACCTTCGACCTCATCGCCAGTCTCGGGATGATCCCACCCCTCCCCCTCCTTGACGAGCTTCTTCTTGAGTCCCTGCTTCCCGATCTCCTTCTCCTCGCCCACCTTCATCACTCGTCCTCCGATCTCCTCCTCAGGCATCTGATCCACGGGGTCCTCGTCCATCATCTCCTCGCCAGCCGGAATATCGAAGTCCTCATCCATCTCCGCCGGGGAAGAAGTCGAATCCTACGAACGAAGAATGCGTAAACGTAAAGATGCACGCAAAGCGTCCGAGAGCAAACGAGATTTGGATCGCGATGCCGGAAGAGGCAGCAGCGGAGGCCTTAAATAGAGCGGGAGCGGATCTCTGGAGAGTTCGGCGAATATCGCGATAGAAGCGGGGAAGGAGGAGCCTGCAAAATAATTAAATAATTGTTGGAAAAATGAAAAATAAAAGATGGTTCTAGCGCGAACTGGTGGCTTCGCTTATTTGACACGTGTTGGGAGGAAATGGAACTGTGGGTTATTGTTCTAGAGAGTTCTCTCATAATTAAGCTGATAATTAAAATTGAAATAGGATTAGATTTTTTTAACAGAATTAAGAGTAAAATAAAATTCTTTAACAGCTGAAGCAAATAAGGTAAGATAAAATTTTTAAACAATTTAAAAATGATGAATTTCTTTATTCTCATTGAATTTTTAAATTATGCATCATAATTTATTTATTTTTTTTATAATTCAGGTCTTCAAATTTCATCCAACTTATAATTTATATATACTGATCTCTAGAATATTTATAAAAGATTCAAATTTTGATCCAATTTTTTTTTGATATCCTAATGTTTTAATGTTTTTTTTAAAAAAATCCTCACTATTTATCTCTCATTTCTCTAAGAATAATATTTTTTTCCTTTTTTTCCTTTGTTTTCATATTATTATTTTTTGGGAAAAACATAAAAATTATCTTTTATTTTTATTATTGCCAAAAGAACCTCTCATATTAAAAATATGTTGCTTAATTCTAATTTTTATACTAAATATACCCTTAATTTAATATTATTATAATAATGTTGGCTAACTCACTACAATACGTATAGTAATTTTTATCAAAACTCTCGTATCACGTAATATAATAATTTCAATCAAAACTACTACCACGTATATGTAGGGATCTATATGCGCGAAAAACTGATTAAACCGCATATATGCAGCAGAAAACAGGATCCCTCCAGAAGATCCATGCGAAAAACATACTCGTTTGACGATTCTACCTATTAGAATCGAGATTACCTTTGATGCGTGTCCTTCGCAATCCTGACAACAACTCTTTGCCTTCAAGATCGGCGGATCTCAGCACGATCAGTGTGTTCGCGCCTCCACGGTATCCACACAAACACTGAGATGGAGAAGAATCAAACTGTGGTACTAGCCACAAGGGGAGGTTCGGCCAAAGGTGGAAGAGAAGAAGAAAGGGAGAGCAAGAGCATCTAACAACCCCTTCATCAAGAGCCTCTCACCCCTTTTTATATCCCACCATGAGATATGAAGGATGAAGGGTTTTCTTGACTTTTAGTGATCTACGAAATTAATATTTTATTAATTTCCATGCATCTCATGCATGAAGATCTTTCTGATGCATGATAATCTTTCTCTTCTTTTAAGGAAGATCATGCAACTTTTTAATGATCATGCATCTTATGCATGATAATCTTTGATGAATTCGAATTTGGCTTGTGTGACTTGAGTCCAACTCGAGTCTCACACAATCTGAGTTGATGAGTCCAACTTGAGTGAATTGACACTAATGGCTAATTTTAACAGTATAATGGTTATGATAAATGACGCAGTCAAGATTTTAACTGCTCTAATTTCAATTGTCAAGTTATGTTGGACTCTAGACTGCATTGAGCTGGATTAATTGGATTGCACTGTAAAATAATATATTCGTTCCAATTACAAATGCACTATAAAATAATATATTGATTTCAATTGCTGAGCTGTATTGGATTGGAGCTCAGTACAGTTCAGCCCTAGCTACGCCATTGGTTATGGTTGAAGTTATTATAACATATAGTATTTTTGGTAAAATTATTAGAAGCAATTTTGGTTAATCTATTTCATGTTATATATATTAGTTTTGTAAAATTATTATAATAGTGTTAAAGTAATTTTGATTAAATTATTACAATAATTGTGTCACATTATAGGATGAGAAATTTTTTTAATAATAATTAAAATAAAGGAGACTCTTTTAATATTCAACCTATTTTTAATGTATCTTCATAGTTCATAATGAAGATTCATATATCTTGATCAACTATAAGAGCATCCGCAATGCGCGTTAATCGTGCGTTAATAGGGTGATGTGGAAGAAAGAGGAAAGGACGTGGAAGAGTGAGAGAGGAGAGAGATATTTAACACGTTCAGAACATTGAACGTGTTAATCGGGACAGTGGATGGGTCCCACGTAGTGCGCGATTGAATTTTTACACGGGGATCGATCAGTTAATCGACCACATGTGGTGGTGGTCGACCACTACCATGTGGTCGACCAGTGGTCGACCACTACCATGTGGTCGACTAGTGGTCGACCACCAAAGTGACGTGGGCGTTATAACGCCACATCCATTGCAGTTGCTCTAAGAGAATGGTGGATAGATGTCGGCCTATAAAAAAAACATTCTTGTAATTAATAACAAAAAACAATCAAACTCATTGGTTGCCTAGAGTGCGTATGTGTGAATCAATTGATCGTGTCAAGCATTTACACAAAGGAAATATAGAATAAAATAGTAAAGAATGAAAACAATGTTGACAAGATAGATGTGATACGATTGTTAGAACATGTGCATACGATTGTTAGGACATGTGCAAATTGAAAAAGGAAAGAGCTGAATAATTTTGATCGCTTTGTCATTTAGATGCACAATAAAAATCTTGAAATGAAGTCAACGAAATAAAATATGACACTAATAAATTTATTTTACTTAGTTCACCACTTGACAAGGCTACTACATCTAAGATCTAGTCCTAACGACTACCACTACTAATCTTTCTCTTTTTGGATATCTTTCGGAGACAGAGAAACATCTTAAAAATTTATGATTACATACAATACAAGTAAATGTAAAAGATAAAAGCAAATACAATGAAAATAAACTATATACATGAATTTTGCTTTGAGCTCTTTCTTGTTTATTGGAATTTGCCTCTTATTGATTCGGAAATGTACTAACACTTCGCTTTAGAATCTCTAAGAATCGACATCGAAAATCTCCTCGTGACCCTTCTTTTTCAACCTCAAGTTGAGACTGATTTTCGCCTATCAATCGACTGATCCACTGTAAATTTAAACATTGCTCTAACTCATTAGCTCAATGGTTTCATCTAGCTCAGCATCAGCCAACTATTTCCTAGTCAGTTGAGTCATGTAGTTGAGTTCTAAACTCTTTGTTGCTCGAACAATGACATCAATTGATTGATCATAATCATTCGAGTTTTGAAGCTTCTGTATATTGCTATAATGTCTATCAGTCAACTAATTAAACTTATCAGACAATTGTTATTGCAACAACATTGTAACAAAAATACTATAGTAGAATGTTATTTACGGTCACTGTAGCAATATTATAGCAGTTTTGTAACAGTTATATTTTTGGAAGTTTTGGATTTTTTGCATGCATTAGTGGATTGATACACTCTATCAATCAACTAGTACTTTTATTTTAACTTTATCAAAGTTAAATTCTCATTTTGTTTGGTATCCAATTGACTTCAATATACCAAGACTTTTTTTCGCTTAACATCCAATCAACTTTACCCCTGTCAAGATTTTTCGTTGCCTAACACTTTATCAATCTTAACTTACTGAGACTTTATCGTTGTTTAGGTATCTAATCAACCTTGACATGCCGAGACTTCATATATTATGCCAATTTTGTTGGTGCAAGAAGCACCAGATGATCGAACCTTAGTTTTAATAATGATACTAGGTTCAAGTTAAGTGTGTTATTAGACTGATGTATTTGATCTAGTGTGCAAATAACACAGGTAAAGTCCTAGTTGAGACTAGGCAAAGGACAAAGTCACAGTTGGAGGCTAGGCAAGGACAAGTCCTGATCTGGAGGATCAGGCGAAAGTCTTGGCGAGTCAAGAGCATCAGGTGCAAGCCCATGCAGTGTCAGAGGACCGAGAAGCATGGCCAAATCCAGTTGAGTACGATCATGAGACCAGAGGATTGGTGAAGACTGGACGATCTGGAGGACCAAGTCGCAGTAGCAAATCCTGGAGTTAAGGACAAAGCCGAGTAGAAAAGTCCAACAAGTCTAGAGGACTTGGTTGACAATCAGGTAAACTCTCCCAAGAGGAGTGGGTCAGGACGCGTTCTCGAAGAGGAACGTTAAGCGTCGGTCTAACCGAAGGTTTCACCAGAAACCTAAAGTTAAGATCAAGAGACAGTTCTAAGAACTGACTCTCCACCTGTTCTTTATTTGTTTTGGAGCTAACTTGTAATGCAGATTGGAGAGGTGAAATAGTTGACTCCGGGCAAAATTATTCAAAGTTCGGATGTTCAAGTCGACCGGAATAGACATTCCAGTCGACCTAAGTTTGGATAAGTGCAGTGGAAGTTGAAGTATATCAAAACCCTCCACGTCAGCTTGCAGTCGATCGAAATGGTGAGTCCAGTCGATCGGAGTGCCGAGTCTATCGCAGAGAAAGTGGATCGAAAATCCAAGTGGAGTTGACCTGAGATATACTCCAGTCGACCGGAGGGTCCTATAAAAGAAACGCCGATCAGAGGCTCGTGACAACAATTCTTACACTTCCATGATCAAGCCCTGACGAGCTGACGACGTCCTGAGCAAGCAGAAGCAATCAACAAGACGTTGTAACGTCGGATTCACGCCTAATCGAGGATCAAGAAGCTTCGACATTTAGGTAACAGACTTTAATTGTTGAATTTGTAAATCCGATAAAAGTTTTTATCGCGATATTTTTGTAATCAATACAAACTTGTTTCCGTAAGGAAACAAGTTCATTAGTGAATTACCCGTCGGAAACGATCACAAACCGTGGATCTTGGAGTAGCAGCCTTCGGATGTGAACAAAGTAAAAAAATTTGTGTCTTGCCTATTCTTATTTTTCTAAGTCTTCTGCAATCACATTTTTCTAAGTCTTCCGCTATCGCATACTCTGATTTTCGCAATCGAACGCACAAGTTTTAGAAAATCGAGAAAAACGCTTAAGCGCTATTCACTCCCTCCAATCCTACAAATTCTTGTTGGATTTTTGACTGCTAAGTGTCCAGTCAACCGTGACTCATTTAGACTTTCTTCTTATGCCAACTTTATGTTGGATTTTTGATCGTCAAATGTTTGATTAATCATGATTCACTTAGATTTTTTCACTGTCAAATATCCGATCAACCTTAACCTACTTTACTCTTCATCAACCAACTAACATATTGATCGACTGTCAAGTAACCGATCAATCTCGAGTCGATCTCAACCTACTTGATATCTCACTCAATCAACTAACATATCAATCAAACATTACAATTTTAATTTAAGCTAAATCAAACTTGATCAATCTTTGACTAGAGATCGATTGCTCCAATAATAATTTTAAATTTATTCATACTAAATAGTCTTATCAATTGGTTAGGTGAATCACTCTCGTGAATCTACTATCATACTATCAGCTAATCATTCCCAAAGATAAAGTAAAATCCATACACACCCAATAACTCGCGGAAAACTATAATATATTTTCTCTCAATATAAAATGACAAAATAAGCAAAGGGAAGAAAAATTAGCAAGGGCTTATAGAAACAATCCTTCAATTTAAATCACAAAATCTCAGTAGTACGTGGTCACAATAAAATTATAATTATTTTTGTGCACTCAGGAATCTATTCAATGATTTAAGATTTTCTAAGGCTCCAACAATAGAAGGACTCTAAAAATTCAAAAGATGATTTTTTTTATTTTTTATTATTTTTGTCAAACTAAAATCCTTTATTATTTTAAATTAACTTTTAACACACCATTACCTCTATAACTTAAAACTCCTCATGGGTTTGAGGAATATCGTAAAATACTGAAAAAGGGTAAACTTGGAAATAGAATATTAGAAGGGTTTAAATTGTTATTATTTGATTAGAACAAACTTGGGGACTGATTTGGTAAAATCAAAAAAGCAAGGAGTTTTTTGTTTTTCCCAGTCGATTGACGACGAATCAAAACCCTGAAGCGGATTCCCTTAAAACCCTTCGCGGCCGGTTGCTCGCCAGACGTGCCGCCGATCACAAGGCAGCCGGACGCCTACCGGACCCAGATTGCAACCGTGCGCTTTCCGCCATCTCAACCGAGCCGACGTCTTCGAGGCGGTGCGCTTGCTCCCGTAGGCCATCCTTCGCGACTGCAAGCTTCCGATTTCAGACGGGGGAAAATTGGCTCTTCCGCCGGATTCCTCTTGTTAGGTAAATAGGGGATAGGGAGTACGGCAGCTGGCTTGGAAATCGTGCTTGTCCGCAGATTTCAAATCTTTATGCCTAACACAGCTTTAGTTTTTTTTTTTCAGCTTGAAATCTGCGTCTTGCATTCGCTTCTTCACCCAGCTCGCTGTCGGCCAAAGGTGGGGGCTTTCAGCTTCTGTCGCTTTCGTGGTTTGCGTGGATCACATTTAGATGGCAGATGCTGATGATATTTCCCCTGGCGGCGACCTCCCACAAGGTATTTTTAATTCTTAAGGCCGCTCGATTGCTATCATGACGAGACTTGCGTTTTTTCTTTCATAAAAGACGTTCTTTTTAATATCGAGTATTTTTTTTGAGTTGTTCTTTTGTGTTATCGATTGGTATTTTCCATAAAATTTGATCGTTTGGATCTTTTTTGAAGGAGAAGAGGAACTTATGGATGGAGAAGACTATATTGAAGAAGAGGACAACATAATTGTAGAGGAGGAACCTAGAAAAGAATTGTCAAGTTCGTACAGAATAAAAATTATTGAAATTTTGAGAAACCTACATTCTCCAGAGATAAAAATTTATTCAGATGCCTCCAGGAAGTTCATTAGTTCGTTGAGGGGGGAAATAGGCGGAGAGATCCTACATGAATACATTCAGTTGTCTCCACAATGCTCTGAAATCGTGGAAGCTTGGAGGATTCATCAAGGAAAACCTGGGATGGTGCATATATTGTCATTAGTTTCTGTGATTTTTAACCACCCTGAAGGGAAGTCTCAGACTAATGGATTAGGTAGGAATCTTGATAAATTTGCACTATTGATAATTGACACCAAAATGAGTGACATTTATGCTGAACTTGATAGTAATGAATCAAGACGTCAGATGACAGCCCTGGACCTTTTGGCTTCAATAGTTAGGCGTGGTGGACGATTTGCTTCTGAGGTTGCCAAAAACTTTGATTTTAAGCTGCAAGTTCTTTTTAAGATATCAGGACTACAAAAGAAAGGTAGGGAGGAGAGGCACAGCTTAAGACGGTCCATGAGGAGGGCATTTGTTGGCTTTTTCATGTCATTTATTGAAGTCGGGAATCCTAGGCTAGTGAAGCGGGTTTTGCAGCAAGGCGAGTTGTATTCCGTGGTGCTCCGTGGACTTGCAAGTGATGAGACTGAGACTATAACGTATGTCATCACTACACTGCAGAACAAGGTCCTTTCTGAAGATTCACTGGTACCACCCTCTATCCGGAGTGTTATATTTGGGAGCATCGCCTTAGAGCAGTTGTGCCGCATTTCAGGAAATCCAATGGCAGGCGGTGCTGCTGAGCTTGCACATGAGATTTTGGTAACGGCATGCACTGATCCATGTAATGGTTTGATGCCTGGTTTAAAATTGAAGGGGAATGTGAAAAGGCTGCTTGAGCTGATGAAGAAGTTGAAGGTAACAGAGGTTGGTTGCCATAGAGATTTATTATTGGCTATTTCCACCAAGTGTCAATCCTTGGCTGCAGCTTACATGGATGCCTTTCCCTACAATGTTGAGCCCCAGCCATTGCCTTCTTGGTCAGTTACATTGTCCTAAATTACTTTTGTCTCCTTTATTATTCTACTCTTTATAATATGAATATTTCAGGTTTACTGCTGTATCCGTTGCAGCTGATGTCATTTCTTCTGTAGATACTGAAGCTAGTGCCTTGTCACTTGCTTATGCTTTTGAAAATCTGCCATCTACAGTCAGTGATCAGTTGCAAAACATCTTTAAGAACATCATTCCCCGAGTCTGTAGTCGATCATTAGTAAATAAGGGATTGCTTCATGCTGACATTCTTGTTAAGCATGGTTCTCTCAGACTTATTATGGAATCACTTAAGTCACTAAAAGTTCTTGTCACAACAGTAGATAATGCTTTGAAAAATCGTCTTCATGAGAAAATAGTCAATTCACATGGCAAAGAGATTGTTGAACTGCATGGTCCTCCAGGGTTGAGTTCCTTTCTAAGAGTGGATAAGTTTGTAGATGATGGAGCATTGTGCCCTGATAATGTAGGAACCACAAAATGGATGTCTCTAAGGCAACACATACTGGACGAGATAAGAGTGTTGCTGCCTGATCCTCAAGTTTTGCTCAAGTTGTTATCTTCACTAAGCTACAAACATTCGGCAAAGCACTCAAAGAGCTTAAAGAGAACCAAGACCATGGCTGAAGTTTCAGGAAAGAGATTGAAGTCTGATACCACTATAGAGAATGATGATATCGTTATTGGCGGAATTAATACTTCACCTGTTGCTGAACTTGTTAAATATGAAAATGAAGTTAATCATGAAGTTACCATCGCTGAGTTGGACAGGGACAAAGATCCTAGAGCAATAGTAGCTGAGATATGGAAATTAAATAAAGAGAAATTGGTCACAGACAAAGAAGTGGATGAACAAGATTATTTTTATGCAAGGCTGCTTGATGTCATTGCACTCTATATGGTAATTCTGTGACTTGCTCTTCATTTTGCGTCAATAACATAACTCTAATGCAAAACTTAAACTAGAAGAATTTGTTTCCTTTAGAGTGGGCACTATTCTAAAGATAGAGTTAAAGAATGCTTAGGCATCAATTCACTATTAGAATACAGCGATCATGTGTAATTGATTGATACTTGCAATTTTTAACTTAATTGTAACGTTTGATTCTGTTCGTCTGCATACATACTTCTACTTGCATGCAGTTGTTTTTCAGTGTGATCATATTATTTCCAGATTAATCACACCTTATTACTACATTATTTTATGCTGTGCTTTGTTTGGGAGCTCTGAATTGTTAAGAGGATGCTAGTTGATGATAACCACTGTCATGTTAAATCTTGCCATTTGACCAAGCGTTTTTGGGTTCCAAAACAAAGAATGTAGAAAAGAAAACACATTCTCTTACAGTATAGCAAAATTTGAGAATAGAAATAATGGAGTCAAGTGAAACATAAATGTTTAATGTGCAATTAAGAAAACCATGATGTAATTTTACAACCATTTATAAATTTGATGCTTTTGAATCAATAGTTTGGCACACTTCTTAATTGGTTATGAATTATGGTTTTAACACTAGGAACTCTTAGTTTTAAAATGGTTCAGAACAGGTTATGAGCTCAATTTCTTGCTTTCCTTAATCATTTCACCGTATTATTTGCTTATAAGTTAGCCTCTTTGTGCCTAATTTGTCTTGCACCTCTTTGGGTTCAATAGAAAGCCTAACTCAAACCTGGGATAAAAGAGATGTTATTAGTAGTCTTAAAATATTGTAACTGAAGCTATTGAAATGGTGATCCAATTAATGGTTGACAGTTTCTAAGAATTGTGGAATCTTTTGTTCAGTTCTATGTATTGTGAAAGGAAGATCTAGAAGTTTTTCTGGTTTTATGTTGAACAAGGATAGTTGTTTTACATTTTTTTCAAGAGACTTAAAATTTTCTTTTGAGGCATTTGTTTTAATAATGATTTGAAATGACTTCTTGCAGTGGATTTTGCCAAGTGCTTTTGAAGGTTCTTTTGACTTTTTCAAAATTCTGCCAAGTAATATTTTAAGTCTTCCTATAGCACAACAACAATCTCTATTGTCTTTGCTGGTAGAATCAATTGGACAATCTCCAGGAAGTAGTGCTTCAGCCAGAATTCCAGATTTTATGTACAAACACCTGCAACCTTTAATTAATCTCTTGATATATTCACCATCTAAAGAAATTAAAGATCTAGCATATATATTGGCAAAAGCATCCCTCATCAGCACTGGGGCATTCGACCAGAATATTTCAGAAGTTGATGCCTGGATGATCTCCTTACCTGGCTTTAGCCAAGCGTCACATTCTTCTGTGGACAACAAAAGAGCAGAAACATTTAATAGCTTATATTCAGTTGTCATTTCATTTCTTTGTGATGCTGTTTCAACCGTGGGAAATAGTTTATACAAATATTTTGACCAAATGCACAAGCTTATCTCTAATTTTGAAAATTTTCATGGTAAAATTTTTAACCCTCAAATTACCTTGTTTGTTCATCTTGACATTTCAACCAAGTGGCTGTTAAGGCCATTAGATATTGTGTCTACACAAACTTTTATGCTCTGTGATTCTCATCTCCTGTTTTTCCCATCCTATCCTCTGTTATTGTATAACAATTTTTGTGGTTGGTGATCTTGATTATGCTATATTTCACATAACTCAGCCTATGTTGAATATTGGGATGTCAGGTGTAGTTTTGCTTCAGCATACTTCTGTCTTGAAAATATTTAAGTTAAAGATTTCTGTTTTCAAGGTGAGGAAACTTGTTTGTGAAGTTATTAGATTACAAAAGAAATCATCTGCTATGCTATCTGGAAAGGAATTCTTTTGAGTCAAAGTTTTTTTTCTTTCTTGTATTTGCACTTCGATTAAATTTATGAATTAATGGTAGTCATTTATACTGAGAATATTATATAAAATAATTATACTCCATTCAATTGTATACTTGGTAGGAACATGAAAAATATAGACTGGGTCCTTTGGCAACAACTTTAGATTTCAGTATAAATGCTTATCGTATCACGTATTGCATAATGGTTTTTAAATTATAAGGTACACAATTTGCACTGACACCATGCCAGCATTTTGTCTCTTGCAATTTGTGCAGGGTTGGACTACATGTGCATGGTATATACTTTTTGTTAAGTATCTGTATTGCCTCATGCCTCTAAATGACACAAATTCTCCTATGATTAATATTGGCTCATCTTTCTTAACTCTCAGCTGTTTGCTTTTGGTTATGTGCTAAAAGTTGTGCTGTAATGGTTACTTCTACTCCATTTGCCATTAAATAGTTTGGAACTTTTTGGCACCTATGAAATAATTTGCATGCTTTTTCTTTACGTCTTTTGTGATGAGCTTGACCTTTTTAGGTATGACTTTCATTTTCTCTCTTTTCTGTTATATTTATTGAGCTCATTTTCTTGCTCAAACTGGCCTTGATTGCCACTTTAATTTCTTGTAGATGATTCCCCTGGATTTAGCCCTTTGATCATTTGCATCTTTCAGAAGTGCTTGAGGTTGCTTGAGTCAGATACGGGAACCTTCAAGTTATATGAGAGATCTGTTGTTTCATTGTATGTATCTAACACCCTAAAATTGATTTTACAATCACAGGTATACAGTCTGTGCTACCCTCTCTAAAATTTTCCTATCTTATGTTTGATGAATATGACATTCATGTAATATTTGATAGGTAGACATGAAAATACTGCCTGGTCTTATAAATTCAATATTGAATGAGAAGTTTGTGGATGATTCAAAGAATTCACTATGTGAATGGAGGCCACTGAAGAATCTATTTCATTTCTCCCAAGATCTTTTAAACCAGAAAGGATTTACTTTGTACTCCATGCCAGAGATTACAACAGAAGGACTTGACTCTTTCCAATTTATTCATTCCAAAATGAAGGAACTTGCAGGTCGGCCGCAAGATGAAGTAGCCTTTGCACTTTTATCTTCAATCATATGTGCTCCGGTTGAGGATCTCCTAAGAAATCTTCATTTCCTTTTCACAATTGCTCCACTGCAATTTAATTCTCTTGTCCCATTCCTGTCATATCTACTCTTTATTGAACCAAAATTTCTTCCTGAAGCTATTAATTTGCAGCCGAATATGTTTCTTTCTTGTCAGAATAAAACTGATGATGTAAATGCAGTACACGACTGCAAAGGTAATTTCAACCATTCACTGTGTATAGATGATTATTTGGCTGATATAACATTATTCTCAGATGCTGCTGTTTCCAAAAATTCAGTTGCTAGTGCATTGTCTTCATTTTTAAGGCATGCTCCTTTTTGTGCACTAGTTTCTTCATTTGTTAGCTTGGGCAGCTATGGGAAATACTCAATCAGAATGTTAGAAATAGTGCGCTCTCCCTTATTTATAGATCTGCTTAAAGATAAGATAGCCAAAGGTTCAATTGATGACTTGGTTTTATTTCTCGGATGTGTACTCTTTTGGTCTCACCGTATACGGTCATTTTATAAGGCTGAGCCATCTGATGTTCTTGAAGAACTCTTCCAAGTGTGCTTCACTCTTGTAGAGTGCATCTTTGAGCATATTCTGGTAGATTCTGCAGCTGCAGTCAAATCTGTTGACGTGGAAGGATCTTCATTAACTAAAAATGTTATAGATGCTGTTCGGCTCTTTCTCAACCACCCACTGATTTCATGGTCTATATCAGATCCAATATGCTATAGCAAAGATGTTGGAAATGATAAGCTGCTAGATGCTACCAAATCTTTTGATTCTCTTGTAATTTACTCAAAGCAAAATTTTCATAAAATGGACAGTCTTGTGTTGCAACGTTTAACTAAGCTTTTTGACAACTTCTGGTCTTTGATGAGTCAAGATCGACGTTCCTCCCAAAGCCATGTATTTGTTGAATCTGTTCTTGAGGTTTGTAGGCACCTAATTCAGAAGACAGCCCTCTTGTTCAGGGAAAAGTTTGATGTTTGTGTTGATAGGAGTTCTATGATTGGCCTTCTTCCTCACTTCTATATCTTTTACTCCATGATGAACTTCTGTTCTCCTTTTGATCTTCTTGAACTTGCTAACTGGATGTTTTCAAAGATAGAGACCGGAGCTTCTAGCTGCAGTTCAGAGCTTCTTGTGCCTCTTCATTTCTGTATGTCTATTGCTGATAGTGCATTGGATTTGCTATACAGTTATATGAAACAGAGGAATGGCACACCTGAATCATATGGGTTTTATCGAGTGGATGAGAAAAGTTTTAATGTTGCCATTCTTCAGAAGGTTTACTGCAAGATCATTGATTTGGTCTTATGCTTTAATATGAAAACTGCAACTACTTGCCTTCTGAAAGCTGTTTATATTGTGTACAATCAGAAGTCTTCATATGTTCACCCTACTTCCCTTCCATTGTACATGCTATTTTCTAGGATGATCATCCATAGTCCAATGAATTTAGTTATCTGCTGCCTAAATTCCACAAGCAAGGTTAAGGGAATGATATTGTCGTTGCTTATGGAAGTAAGTCCTTTGTTCATGAGTCTCTTTGGACAGATATTCTTGGGCATTTTGAGCAAGGGTACATCTGTTTGTGATTTCCTAAATATAGATGGTGGATGGTCACAAAGGACTAAGGTTGTTAACCAGAGCTGCAACTTTTGCCTTTCTGAGGACGATTTCATGCTTCTACTTCCAGCTACTTTGTCATATGTCACCTCACACATAAAGGATCTTAGATCTAATGAAATACTGATATTCTACTCTAAAATTCTTTTGGAGAACTTTTCAAATTGGAAGAGCTATGTGTCTGGCATTATTTTAATGGAAACAAACTCTCCTGAATATCCGTTCACATCATCTGAACATTTTCATAGATATTTGAACAATTCTCTTATTGGAAAAACACTCACTATGTTGCACTACTTTTTCACTTCAAATGGGAATTTAGTTGGGAAGAAGCAACGACTGCAAATATTTAATTCTCTTTATCCAAATTCCATTGAGCTACTTGATGATAACCTCAAAGAACTAAGCAGTTGTTCTTTTGAGGAATCCTTGAAGATCATTATTGATATTTTTGCCAAGATATCATTTACAAGGATGTTGATATCACCTGTGGAAACTTTGTCACCATGTCTGGAATCAGAAACCAGAGAATCCAGTGAGATGACTCAGAAAAAGGGTTCTGAAAGATTGAATCGTGCAAGATTGAGGTTTATGACTATATTGGTTGGTTCATTGGATCAGATTGTCAGCATATTGCCTCTTAAGAATGGTAGCTCATTCGATTCCTGTGTCCCTGTTAGTTATAGTATTCACTGTTACATGGAACATTATATTTTGAAAAACATTGTTGAATTGGCCATTGAAATGAGGAACTATCTTTCTCAGATACCTTCTGTTCCGTCTCTAGATCACTTTATCAGATCTTGCCTCCTATATAGGTTTGAGGATCCTGCTACTTTAAAAGCAATTCGTTGCTTTCTAGCTGCACTACCTGAAAAGACATTTTCTTCATCTGAAATTCTTGGGCTTTTGCTTGGGCACTCTAAGTTTGTTTCTACAATTCTCTCAAGTGAGAGTTTTGCTGATTCATCTGCTTCAATGGCTAATGAGCAGTCACTCCCAAGTGTTCTGAAATTTCTTGATATCTCTAATAATTCCCATGAATCTACTAAATTAATGGTCAAAAGAAGCTCTGATAGAGACGAAAGAAGGTTAGAATTGATTAAGTTGGTCAGAGTTTTGTTTTATTTTGAGCTTAGAGACTGCAATGTGAGACCTGAATCCAGTGACAGGGATTCAAGGGAGTTATTTTTTCTTCTTTTATCTGCTTATGGTGCAACTCTGAGTAAAACTGATTTGGAAATACTCAATCTGATGCATGAGATTGAATCAATCGAAGGATACGACAAAATTGCTGAGATGGATTATTTGTGGGGTAATTCTGTCTTAAAAATAAGAAAAGAAGTTGTCCATGATGGCCAGTCCTCTTTAGCCATGGCATCTTATTGTGAATTGGCTGAAGATCAACGCAAAATGCTATTCAGAGAGAATATGCCAGTTGATATGATCAATTGTGTGATGACAGTTTTGAATTTATGTCATGATGTGTCTCAATTAACTACTTCAGTGTCAATAGAAAATCTTCTTCAGGATAAATTCCTTGATGTGATAGAGGTAATTCCAGCTTTCCTATAATTGATTTTTGTATTTTTCAGAAAATTTACATGTCACAAAGTTCCCTTAAATCCTCATTCTGGTACTTCTGCAGCAACCTTCATCATGTGACTCAATTCTAGGATATGATCCTGCTTTCATATTGCGGTTCTCACTCCATTGCCTTGTGATAGGGTTCATCGAACCCATTGAGTTCGCTCAGCTAGGCCTGCTTGCTGTCGCTTTTGTAAGCATTTCTTCTGTAGATGAAGAGTTGCGGAAATTGGGTTACGAAGTCCTTGGAAGATATAAATTATCACTCGAGGTATAAAAATGTTACCACAGAAGCATACTGTACTGAGCTACTAAATATAACTCTTTTATCCTTTGTCTTTGGCTATTGATGTGACACCATATCTAATAAAAGATATTATCACCTGCAACCTTAGTTGATCTTGTATGAGTCTTTTTCTAGTTTGACTGACATATCTACTTATGAATTAGGCTACGTGATATTACATTTGTGACTCAATGATACTTATTTGACATTTAGCTTTGACATGCAAGTAACACCTGTGCCTGGCTGTGTCTATGTATGTTTTTTATCAAAGGTTTGGTTGGATAATTTCATGTTCTAGTCTTTTGCCTATTTATCTCCAAAATGTCTTTTATATGTTGGTAAACTGCTTTTCCCTAGCAATTGATGATTATTTAGCAACATAATTTTCACTTTCTCGACACTATTAAGGTTATTAAATCCTTCATGTTGTGTTTTTATGGACTTTTATGCAGCCCTCTATGTACATCATCTTAAGCTACATTGCATCATCAGACTAGCCTATTTTTCAATCTCAAAGTCTTATAAACTGCAAGCTATTTTTCTCTGGAAACCGATTTACCTTTTAATGTTAGAAATAATGGGTATAATTCATTAGTCCAATAGCTAGTTCTTTGATTTAGTTAGACCTAGAGTTAGAGGCTATATTTACATGAATTTAATCTCCTTGAGAAAATAATAATACAAATTTTACTTCTCAAGTTGGTACTGGAGCAAGATTTCCACCTTCTATGCCATTGCTATCTTCTCTCTCTGATTCACTCCTATCCCTTATTTATTGCCCTTGTTTCACTTGGCAATGTGAAGCCTTGTCCTGCCTTGTTTCACTTAAACAATCTATTTACCCATTCCTAGTTCTATTGCCTTGAGATTACTCTTCTCTCCCCTTAGTCGCCTTCGCTCTCCTTGGATAGTTAAAAATCCCTTGTCTGGATGACTATCCCTTTCCTTTCTTGGATCAATAATTCCCTCTATAGTCGCTAATTTGTGATCCCACCATAGCTTAATAGTCCTTTCATCTTCATGGATTAACAAATCTCCTCCAACTATATGTTGATCGCTCCCTCTAAGATCACTTTTCATGCTCAGCCACTGCCTGCCCTATAATGCTTAAGCCCAAATTAACTTGTCAGTTCATCTAAGCTCATAAAGCTTCTTTATTAGTCTAGAACTCCCATGGGGGCCTAAACTTACACGTTCATTCTCTTCAGCTTAAAACTTGATGTTTCTATCAAGTTTGAAAGTACAACTCAGTTGATTATCCCTAACTGACAATAGAAGAGTCTCAATGGTGGCTACACCATCATGTAAACATCCTCTGCAACACCTCACTGTGCCTAAGATTAAGTCTGGTATGATCTCGAAGTCATATGCCAATCCATCAAATTATGTTGCCTAGTACTTAAAGATGCAGTAGTACAAGTTGCACATGTGGTGTTCATGGGTATATGTAGTTATTATTAAAGATATTGATATGAAAAATCACTAATATACATGTAATAAAAATGTGTTAATCGACGCATCCAATTCATACTTTTGCAGAAAATGTTAATGAAATAACAATTGCTTGGTCTAGTGGTAAGCGAACTAGGTGTAGAGGCCTTTTGGCCAAAGGTTGGGTTCTTATGGTTGTGCACTCATTATTCTCTGTGTAGTTTGATAATCAGCCATGCAGACTAATTCCAATGCTGATGAGTTATTAATCCAAGAGTACAACTTCAGAAGATGCATATGTTTAAGTTTAGTGCAGATACTTATCCTAATCCTTGCAGCCTAAGAGCATATCAGAATGCAAGGTCCAAGATCCATTAAAATTGAGGACTTTGCAGAATCACCTTTGTGGTTTTACTTTGGGGAATAATCCGCACTAGTCAGCTGTGTTTGTACCAGACACATGGAATTTAAATTAGAATCCGTGAATGCTTTAGTAAGAAGCTACTAATTGGGTAAAATAGTTGTCTATAAATTTGGAATCTAATAGATTGAGAGTGCTCCTTATCTAAGAGAAACAATTTTTTTTCCTTCTCCAAGGAAATGTCAACAAAGAAATGATGCCCTCATTTTCTCAACAAAGCAAAGCCAGGCACGTTATTTGGACCTCACTTCAGTTCTACTTTTATTTTTCTCGTGTTCATTCTCCTTTTGTCCATTCTCTGCTCATTTCCTTATTTAATTTTCATAGAAAGGATCTATGTTTGTTAGCATTAAATCTTTCAGAATTCATTTCATAAACTAGTTGGGTTATGTTGGAGGTTGAACTGAAATGGAAGATTTTCATAGATAAGTTGTTGGGATGGAAAGACTATTTGAGTATCCATTCAAGATTTGCTCACGGTGATTCATGGTCTTGGAATTATTTTCATCTCAATGCTGGTTGATTTTTTTTGGTCTTGATAACTAGCATACCACTGTCCAAAAAAGTTTCAATAAGTTGCAAAAACACTATTTTGCATCCATATGTTGGAAATTGCCTGTGATGTGGACCAATGTCTTGATCATTCTGCCAACTAAAGTTTTGATCTTCATCTCTAAAACTACCCATCATTCCGTGACTATTGTGACAGGTGGACCTAAATGTCTATGAGCAAGATTGTTTTATAGAAATATAGCACATTTTGATAAAATCATAAAACATCAGAGAAAAGTCAAATATAGTTGCCGGAGAAGAGATTATCAGAATTAGTTAGTGAAGCATGTTTACTATGGTCAGTTTACAAGCTATAGGTATCACAAAGACTAGACAGTAAATGATGTTGTTATCATCTTCCAACTGTTAACAGATGAAGTGTCTCTTAAAATATAAAAATTGTCTATTTTCCTTAGCTTCTCATTGTAAGTATTCCTAGTAACATGCTGTTATATGCAGAATTCTCGAAATAAAGACCTACTGCAGCTCCAACTTCTCTTAACATATTTCCAGAATGGTATAACACAACCATGGGAAAGGGTGCCTTCCATTTTCACTATTTTTGCTGCAGAAGCTTCTTTCATACTCTTAGACACCAGGCAGAATCATTTCTTTACTATAAGCAGGTTCTTAATGCATTCACGTAAAATGGATTTTAAGGTAATTATTTTCTAATCCTGTGTATTTTTTAGTGTACAAAGTCTGAATTTACTTACATTTTACATGACTACGGGATTTGACTCACTGCACACAACTTTTTCTTTATGGCTGCAGAGTGTTCCTTTGTTTCACACAACTTTCACAAGTACTGATTCCAACAAATTGGAGCACATTTGGATCCTTCAACTTTTATATGCAGGAATCAACTCAATTGATGATGCTAAAATATATAGGAGAAACAAACTTCTAGAATTCTTGCTAAGTTTTCATGCATCATCAATGTCAAATTCTCAATCTAGTTTTCTCATTCTTCAGGTATTTTCTCTCTGGATGTTATGGTTTTCTTATTTTCCTTTACCTTTTATCCCCAATATTAGTTGTTCAATGGGAAGAGTAATGCTTTGATAAAAAACCATAGTATTCTAGGTTCTTTTAGTGGTATTAAAGTATTAGTAGACTCAAATGTATTTGGTTTTTTACTCAAGATAATTGATAGCAATTTCAAAATCTAGTTCTCATTCTTCAGGTATTTTCTTTCTGGATATTATGGTAGTGAACTGTTTTCTTATTTTCCTTTACCCAAAGGTTTTATCTCCATTATTTTTTTGTTGAATGCAAAAAGAATAATGCTTTGATAAAAAAAAACCATAGTTCTCTAAAGTTCTTTTACTGGCATTTGGCTAATAGTAGACTCAACGTATTGGTTTCTTGATTTAATGGAGAAGGTTGTTAAATTCTTCAAGTTCATACCGAGGTACGATTTAAATGATACAATTAGGGATCTTCTACTGGTGTAGATTGTTGTAGGCTTTGAAATTTTAAGCCTTTTGAGTGTTTAACGTATCTAAATAATTGGTTAGAGATAGCATGCATCATCATCTCTGATGACTTTAACAACTGTAGTTTATTAGAGAAAAAAAGTAAAAAATTAGTTTAGTTTGTCATCCGTGTTGGATCCTGCACAATAACAGAAAATAATTTAGGATTCCTGTGCCTAGATTATGATTATACAATTTAATTTACTTCTTATATCTTATAGAATTTTTTTTAATCATAAGTTTATTTTGGCATAGGAATGATAGGAAATTTCATATTTGGCTGAAAACTATTTTCTATAAACCGAGAACATAAATTAGTAAATTAATATTGTTTTGTTCAGGAAAATTTTCATGGCCTGTGTTCAGTTCCTAGAAATAGTTTATAGAAAAATATGAAAATTTACATCAAAATATCTGTCATAATTTTTATGTCAATTTTCAATTTGATCAATTTTTCATATTTTTATTGCTAACTATTTTCTAGAAATTGAGAATAGAAACCAAAAATGAAAATTTTCCTAAACCACAACACAACCTAAAAAAACTAAAAATTTCCATGAACCAAATGCAACTTGGTTGGATCATTTTCATCTTGTTTTTTTTTTCCTTTTCCTCTCTAATAACAAAAATGAGTTTTCTCTGTCTGGTTGATTTCTTTGTAATGAGATCCAGAAATATAAAAAAATGAAAAATGAAAATGTAAAATATGAAAATGGTGAACTAATAAAAGTTTTATAAAATTAAAAATTTCATGTCCTTTTCTTGAAAGAGTGAAAAAATATTGCCAACTGAAATGCTAATACATTTATAGAATAGTTTACGGTATTATATAAGTAGCATTCCTGTATCATAAAATATATATTATATTATATAAGTAATATTGTAATTATATATGGTTTGCTAATTATTTATAATTACTATATATAAATAACAAAGTATAAAAATATTAATTCTAATAGAATAGAATATATAATGTTATTTAGTGATATTGTATATACAATGATATTATATCTAATAATATAAATATAAATAATTAAAATTATATTATGTTGCATTATGTTATATTATAGTTTGTTTATATTTAATATTATACGAAATAATATATGATAACATAATAATGTACAATAGTTTGTAATATTTGTAAATCATATTATATTAATATAGCAAAGTATTTTGTTGTATTATTATCATACTAGTATATATTGTTTATAAATTATATTATATTAATATAGCAAAATACTTTGTATTATTATTATTATTATACAAAAGGATTTTGCTGATACTATTTCTCCATCATACCATTAATGATCAACCAAGCAAGTTTTTATATATATTTTTTGTCTCCATGAATACTAGTACTTGTTTGATATACCAAACAAGTTTCCAAAGTTTCAAATTCTGGAAAAAAGTTATAAATTTTTTCATGTCATGTGCCTGCTGAGAAATTTTTGTGAACCAAAAAGGCCTGATGGAGTCGTATCTACTCCAAGTGCTAATGTAACAAACTAAACCTTTTGACTTTCATGCAGAATTATAGTTTGTGGATCATATGGCTTGATAAGCAATGTATTCATGTGCATAATTTTCTAGCAACTTTTAGTCTAACCGTCAGCTCTGCAAGTTATTCTCATTCCATTGGTTTTTCTTTAAGTACTGCCGAGAGACAAGATTATTGAGTTTCTTGAGTGCAGTGCAAATTGGGTTTCTGTTTTCTCTAAAATTACGATGAAACATAATGGTTTAACCAGATTGTAATCCTATGTCACAGATTGTACAGAAATCAACAAAGCTACCTATTCTAGCTGAATGTCTGGTGAAGGAATGTGGTTTGCTTTCATGGTTATTCTCTGTTATAACATATTTCGGTGAAAAACTGCATGCAGAAGAGAGGCAATTTTCATTAACTGTCATGGAATTGATTTTGAAGGTACTAGTTACTTCCAGAGCATTGCCTACTGCTTCCAGTTGGATCTTATTCAATTCATTATTTTAGATGAAGCATTATAATTAGTATGGATTTGAGTATAATAATAGGGGACTGCTTTTGTTCGAGAATAGGACTTATTCCACATTTGTTCGACAGGAATAGTTTAATCCAATTGTTGAATCCATTATTCTGACACTGACTGGTGTCAAGTTGAAAGAACTAGAGTTGGTTCTTGATGCAAACATAATGTTTCTAATAGCTTGAATATTAATAGGTTTTGCATAGCCAAAAATAGTTTCCCAAATGAAATCTTCATTTTGGTGGAGAAAGCAAAGTTAAAAAGAATGTGTAATGGTTCATGCAAGGTTTAAAATATCGAGCCGTGTCGAGGTTTTGGTCCCAGACTGGAATGATACAGTTTCGATACCGTATCGTACCGTGCTAGTATAGTTTCGGTATTTTTTAAAATATAAAATATATTAACTAAAATAAAAAAAATTAATCTAAATATAAAAAAATAAAATACTTTTAAAAAATAATAAGATAATTTTATGGGTTTTAATAAAGTCTATTTAAATTATCCCCAACTATAGTTAGGAATTGATTATTAAAATCTTATTAAACCTAAGTTAAAAAAAAAAATAAAACAAAAACCGCGATTGGCCACTCGTGCAATCGAAGGGGGGGGGGGCGCGGCTCGCGTGCGGAGGTGTCGCCGGGCCCGCATGACGCCTTCGGTGGCGTTGCCGAGCCCATGCGACGCCTCTGGTGGCGTCGTCGGGCCCGGGTAACCCCTTCGGTGGCATCGTCGAGCCCGGGCGACGCCTCCGGAGGCGTCTTCCGGTCGGAACGCCTATGCCGATGCTTGGCCGTGAATGGAATGAAATTTTTCGCCGATATTGCACAATACGGCTCGAAATTTCAATCCATGAGTTCATGTACCATCCAAGTTAGATGTACACACCCATGCACAACACATATGTATACTACTTCACAAGTTAATTCATGCTGCATATTTATCATGAAATGTTATTGAATTGAATGTGTTAGAGTGTTTGGTGTTTGTTATTATTGGTGTCTTGATGTGGAGTTGTTCATCAATATATAGTCTTCTAGGATCCGTATCCTGAACAGTGCATTGTTTCTTGATCTTTACGAGCTATAATTCTTTTTGAAATATATTCTTTTAGTGAAAGTTATCTAGTTTATGCTCAATCATCTAGTTCAGTGGTCCACTTATGATTCAGCGTGTCATTTTATTAGATTTGCCTGCAAATCCAGGGGATACGTCAACATCATCCATAGGTTTATAATATGTTGGTGTAGTTTGCCTTCAGGGTTTCGATATTTGACAATGTACCTAAGTTTAGTTAGTTTGACCAAGGGTTGATCCAAACATGTCCTAATGTTTGGAGGTGAGTGAAGTCTAGTCAAGTCAAAGTTAACCAGATGACTAGCCAGGGAAGTTCTGGTCAGTGAAACTAGGCAAGGAAGACTTGGCAAATCGAGGGCACTAGGCGGAGAGTCTAGGCGGGTCAGTGGACCGGACGTCTAGCAGGTCGATGGGTCAGCGAGGAATCAGTGAAGGTCGGACATTGGAAGGAAAGTTCTGAGGGTCAGAGGATCGGATGTTGAGCAGGAAGTTTAAACAGGTCAATGGTGATCGGATGCTTGGCAGGTGAGAAATCTACCGAGTGACTAGTCCTAACTGGAGGTTAGGTAAGGGAAAGTCCAAGCAGGTCTGGGGGACTAGATGTTTGGCAGATGTGAAGTCTACTGAGTGATTAGTCCTAACTGGAGATTAAGCAAAGGTAAGTCCAAACAGATCAAGGGTGATCGGATGTTTAACAAAAGGAAATCTTGAGGAAGTAACCCTTAGGTAAGCCTAGTAGGTTAGACCTATAGGGTAAGACTTATGCCAGCCTAATAGATTAGATAAACTACAGTCAGACTTAGGTTGCTTGCTTGTTTGTTATATGCTTATCTTGCAGGAACCAGGAGCTGGAAGCAAAGACTAAGGAAGCACGACAGAAGCAAACAGACGTAGCCAAACCATGTCCGGAGTCAACTTAGGTCAAATTGGGTTGAAGTAGTTCTGGGTGCCCGAATCATATTCGAGGTGCTCAGACGGTCCAGGCGCTCTGGTCTGGTCCAAGTGTCTGGACCAGGATGAAACTTGACTCGATAAAGACCGACAGAGTCAGATCGTATTGAATTGGTTCGGAGCGCCCAAAAGGATCTTTATAAGCCCTCAACGAGCAACATCACAAGATCAATAATTCATTGCTACTCTCAGATCTTGTTGTGCTCGTGAACGCGATCGAAGCTTTGCTTGTGTGATCGGGGAAGTTCCAAGAGGGATGCGCTGCACTCAGGACTTCTTGATCGGTTCGACTTCGAGTGTTTATTTTATATTGATTTAATTCTCATTATCTATTCTTGTACTTTGACTGTAAGACGGGTTTCTCCGCATCTGGAAAGAGTTCCGGAAAGGAGATCACTAGTGGACGGACACCTTCCGTACATAGGCCTTGGAGTACCAATCTTGGGGGATTGGGAACCAAATAAAATCCTGCGTGTCATTTTGTGTTGTTTAATTCCATTGCCAATTTTCTTTGATAGAAAGACGAAATTAAACGAACAGACGATTTAGATTCCCCTCCTCTCTCTTGCACGCAACGGTCCTACATAATCTTCCTCACTCGCATTTAATGGTGAGCCTTAGCAAGTGCATGTATAGAGATAGTTAAATCAAAAATCTTAGGGAGATATCCATAAATTAGCGTATCCACTATCCAGTACATAATCAAGGTGCAAATGCTTGCTGGTTTCGTCGATGTCCTTTTACATGCTTTTTGTGTCATCCATTACAGGCTTTGATACTTGATGTTCTTTTGGAATATTCTTCCACATCCTTACCTAATCCCTTGTTTGAAAACTTCATGTCTGTTTTATGGAATCTCTTATTCTCTAGAAATTAACACTTTAATTATCAAATTATTTACTAAATTTTAGTTGACTTCATTATTGTGAACGGACACTTACGCTTTGTAGTTGTAATAATTGAATCTCTATAAAATAACAGTTTCATTCATCAAAGGCCAGGGAATTTGTCACTCCCTTTCTATATAGTAACATAATTCCCACAAAGATAGCTATGATTCTAACTGTTGTTGATGTTGCAGAAATTACTTCCGTGTAAAGGAAGTGATGCTGTCATTCTATCTATATATGTTGCTTCCCAAGTGACATGACTTCTGTTCTAAATATATATCAAATGAAATGTGGTTTTGTGTGTAAATGTCCTTGTTGTTTTGATAATCTCAAATTTGCTGTATTTTTCTGGTTTTAGGCAGTGAATGAAGTGGTTTCTAATCCATCTATTGCTGAATGGCTTCAAGATTGCGCCCTCGAACAATTATCAGAACTTTCATCTTATTTACATAATTTATTCGTGAAAGACATTAAGTTGCTGAAGGAAAATGTTTCATTGGTAAGCTTGATCTTGAATGTGGTGATATCAACATTCAATATATCTCAGAAAAGGGCGATAGACCAGCCAAAATTCACCATTTCACTTGAGGGCTTATATAATTTATACTTCTCCATCAATGCTGAGTTCAGTATAACGGAGTGCGCAATGGCTAATGAACTTGGATTGACTGCTATGCTTATGAGCAGTCCATTGCCAGTTGTATCTAAGTTGGTATGTGTCTCTTCTTTCTGTGTTTTCATGCCATTTCTTGCACTATAATTACAATAATCTTTTTTCATCTGTTTTTTTTTTCTGTTCTCTCGATTGGCTTTGCCATGTTACGTAACATATCTATGTTTCTATGGAATTCAGAAAACAAATATATAACTTCACCACAACTTTTATGGAGTCGATTCAAGTTATTCACAACAATTTGAAACTTCAATCTAGTTCCATGAAGTTTGTTATTGAATTATGGCAATCATTAATGGTTTGGTTGGTTTACCACAACATTAATAGAATTGATTCAAGTTATTCATGGAAATATGAAACTTTACTCTAGATTCATGAAGTTTGATATTAATTGCCCCACTAATTCCACTGCTACATCATTCATAATTGTAATGCCACCACAAATTTTAATGTGTGTTCAATTATATTAATTGCAGTATAGTTACTGTTACGCCCCGGGAGACAGCTTTCCGAGAAATTTCGACAGCATCTCCCCTGTAACAATTGACTTTCCCTGAATACATACATAATAAGGCCTACCTGGCCACCATACACAAGTCAAAATATGAACTCCGTACTAATTAATATAAATAAAAAAAAAACCACTACCAATTATATAAGCATGCACCACCACAACTAACACATACGAAAATTCACTGGAAATAGAACAGTTTCTGACACAGTACGACATAAAACAATTCCTGCCACAATAGACTCCGAAAATGTACGCAAAAGGAATTTAAGCAAATTGCAACTCGACGCGGGACTAGCAGCAAGGCTCTCCAGACAGACCTCAACCTGAAAAGATAAACGCAACGGGGTGAGTTCAATGAACTCAGCGGGTATCAAGTAGACATGTATCAAATAACTAGCAGACAGAAATAGAAATACCGGTAGAACAATGACAGGAAGGAAAATCTGAATTCATGTGTAAACGTACTCACCAGAACATGCGAACGATATAATCATAAGTAACATGATCACTAACCAATCCATACGACCCCTGTATATACATATCCAACATATGCAAATGATCTGAAAGTAACCATATCACCAAAGAATCCCGATATCATGCACAAGTATAAAATCCCATCCTGGTCACCCCTGCTACCCATCTGATCCTTACATACCAAAGTGAGGTCGCGTGGGTCCTCAATGATAACTGCCCGTCAGATCCATCACCGAGATGTGAGGTCGCGTGGGAACTATGCCCGTCAGATCTATCACCGCTAGGTGAGGTCGCGTGGGAACTGGATATGCCCGTCAGATCCATCACCGGTAGGTGAGGTCGCGTGGGAACTGAATATGCTCGTCAGATCCATCACCGATAGGTGAGGTCGCGTGGGAACTGAATATGCCCGTCAGATCCATCACCGCTAGGTGAGGTCGCGTGGGAACTAAATATGCCCGTCAGATCCATCACCGATAGGTGAGGTCGCGTGGGAACTAAACATGCCCGTCAGATCCATCACTGGTATGTAAGGTCATATGGGTAGGGGTATAACCGCTGTGCACTCTGACGTCATCGCTAATGCGTGACCGAATGGACAGTATGCTGGCCAGCATGTCATAATATAAACATGGTATCTAACCCTAGTACGGTACCCACCTACAATCCCTAAGGCATACTACACTAGTACTACTGTGGTACGAAGTCATATGTCTAGCATGTGCATCAGAAAAAGTGATGTATAACAATCAAGCAGTAGCATATGGAATGTGTCACATGATATTCAATCAAAGGAATAACAGATAAATAATCAGATCATAGGTATCAAACAAAATCGGTATAAACTGAAAATATACTATCACTGGTAGCTAGAAATAAATACATGTCTAAACCGGCATATCTATAAATAGATAAGTCAGAGACAAGATACCCGCCTTCCGAAAGTAGTTGGTGCCCGAAAATAAAATCTCCGTTCTTCTCAAATATTGCACTTTTCTAGGCTGTACCAAAAGCTGCAAACAATGTGTGCAGAACATCAACAGTCTCAACATATTGCATGTTCTCAACGGACGCAAGATGCACATTGCTCTCAGGTTCCTTCACTTTCCCATCAGGTCCAAGGACAGGCTGCATGGTATCCTCAATTGCTTGGGATACTACTCCCATTCAAGGCATTTCTAGCTTCCGCAGCAATTGCTGCATCAATGTATTGAATCAATGCCTGGAAACCAGCAGTCCTTTCAAAAGTAGCAATTTTGTGGACAAATCCAAAAGCAGAAAATACTATATGAAACATCTAGGCTGACATCACCAGCTTCCACACCCTCTATTGTAAGAAGCAAGATGTTTCCAACAACCTCTACAGAAGTCTTGATGTTCAAAATCTCTTGCCTGATTAAGGTCTACGAACTCAACAAAAGCCTGGTTGCGCAGGCGAAGCACCTTCGATGGTGTCTGGGTGTAGCGAAACTGTGGCTGCCCGAGGAGGAAGACCTATTTGATGATCGGACCAGCCGGAAGTGACTTCCGATCTGGGAGACGACCAGCCGGCGGAGACGCTTCCGCGAGCGGAGGAGCTCGCCTAGGGCTTTGGAGGAGGAAGCCATGTCTTCGGGATTGGAACTTGGGAGGTGGGGGAGGGCGGTGTGCGATGGAGGGCAGCGACGTCGAGCACCAGATCGTGGGTTTAGGGAGGGACACCTATTTTGAGGAGCTACAGTAGTTTATAAGGTTTAGGTTGATCATGCGGCGCAATTAGGCGGGCTGAACCGGCTAAAAACCTAGATTTACTGTAGCGATTGAACCGATTAGTGTAGCAAACCGGGTTCGATCCTGGTTCGCTCGGTTCACTAACCAAACGATCTCCGATTTGATCCAAATCAGTTTGGTTTGATTCGTCTTCGCAAGACGAATCTTCTTGCCCCTTTTATTTTGTCAACCCCTCTTCTATCACGAATCAAACCAAGTTGGTTCGATTGGGTCCAAAACTGACCTACTAAACCTAATGGTTTTAATATAATTTTAGCTCCGAGCTCGTTAACCTAAATGGCTTGGCAAATTTTAGGATTGATAAATTCTAACCCTAAAATTTCTAGGAGATTACAGTTACATACATCCTTGTGTGTACAACCACTAACTGCAAAACATACATCCAAATGTGCTTAACCACATTAACTGCTGTGTAAGTACAGACGTTTATGTATGCCCACACAATTGCACTAATTGCAATGTAGCTATAGACAACCTGTGTACAATGTGTTGCTATTGACATCCAAATGTACAATTATACTGATGATAATATAGCTACTACCATTCTTAATGCTGGATAACACTGTCAACCATGTATAGTACTGTCACGCAAGCCGTCATATGAATAACCTTATGACACGTAGTACTTAGGAGCATACATGTGAATTCTTGGGTTTTACCCCTATGCTCTGACTACCTATCAAGAATTGTACCTTGTCACCCAAACACAAGTATGACTATTGAACAATCACTACAGTTCGAACGTGATGCATCTAACAGCATACAATCATTGACATCTAATTGAGGTTGACAGCCAATTCAAGCCATGAAAGTGTCATCCAAGTCCAGATATGTATCATTAGTGAGACCGTAGGTTTTATCATTCAATAGGTTATCCATCATGATATTATGCAAACATCTGCTTCCTACCATGCTACTAACAAGTATATCAGACTAGAATACTAAGCGCATCAAAAATCTAAATCAACTACCAATTATCCTCATGAATCATACATCTGCCATAATCTACCACACATATACATGCTACGTATAATCTAATAAATCATACCATGAATGATACTCCATAGTAAATGCTAACTACTGTCATGCATTCACGTAATATAATATTTACATTAATTTAGATCATAAACTACACATTTATGTAAATCATTGATAATCAGTAACATTAAGGTATTGACAAAAAGAATAGAGCATGCTAAGTAGAATGAACAATAAGGCATGGCTTAAAATCTCTTACTGCGTCGGACAGTGCTGTTGAAATGTATTGTTCCAATAAATTATCAAAATTTGATACATAATCTATCTTGTGATATTGTGTCATGTCAATGAGTATCGTGTCATACTGGTAGGTTTCTGTTTCTTTTCAGATAGCTCAGCCACGCTGTCAGTACTGTTGTGCCTAATTCTGTGAGAAACACACAAAATAATCAGTATATTTAATCTCTATTATGTATGGTAAGCTGGTGGTAGCTTGACAGCTTAATACTTTTTGGTTGTTAGTTACCATGTCAGAAGGTTGTGAGGTTGTGCCTGTGTCATAAAAGCTGGTTTATGTAACTAAATCATTGCAGTTATTACCATTCCATTGACTTGATTTCTCTTTTGACTTTGAATGACAGGATAAGGCCAGACTAGTGAAACTTACTGGTTGGGCAATTTCAGCTTCTTTACAATCATCATCTCGTAAGGGATGCCTGTTCAAAGAATTGTATCCTCCTTTTTTAGTTGCGCACAAAGCAAAACAAGAAAACGAACCTCTTATATCAAAGCTGCTGCGATGGGTTGTCGCTTCAGTAATTCTGGGCGCAATCTCAAGTGCATTTTACAACAAAAAAACAGATTTCTGTTTTGGGTTATCAAGTCCTACAACTCTGGAATCCGCACTTGAATTTTTTACCCCAAGAGAGGGCAATATCGGAGAGGAAGAAGAATTGTTTGCTAATGAGGCATTAGCTTTTACGATACTGTATCTTCAACAGCTTCTCGGAAGGAGCTGTGCAGATCTTCCTTCAGTGATATTTTCATTATGTTTATTGCTTATTTCTGATGGATCCAGTAAAACTGGTATGCACACATTCCCCCTCATTTGATTTTTCTGTCCTAGTTTTTACATTGCATTTGATGTCTTATTGTTCTATAGGTAAGGACTATTTAAACGAGAATCATACTCAGATCCTCTCACTGTGCTCAAAGATTCGTTGCCCCCCGGAGGTTCATCCTGCTTGGAAATGGTATGGAGTTTACATTATTTTTGAGTTGTCGTGGTGATCTTAACATAAAACGTTTCTATCATCACACACACAGGTCCTTTGCTCAGCCATGGCGGGAGGATGCCGCATCAACCCGAACGGAGATGGAAAAAATAGAAGAAGAACAGGCTTGTCAGAGTCTGCTCATTATCTTCTCAACTGCTCTCCATGGGAAACAATCTGATTTTCCAGGTCTCTCATACGAAGACCTGGAGCGGTCTGGGCTGTTCCAATGGGAGCGAGATATCGCACTAGACAACGAGGTAGGTACTCTAACTTGATGAACATAAGGCATCAAACAGAATCCAAACTGCAGTAACAAACCGAATAACATTGTTTGTGTAAAGCTCACAATGCTTTATTAGAGAAGTCTGAATAAAATGATGGCTTCAGTTACGGATGGATTCCAGTGCCGGCTCTACCCTGCCTCGCGATCTTCGACCACTCGGTGTGGAAGGATCCCAGGCGGTCGACCCGCTCGTAGGTGTGCGCTCCGAAGTAGTCCCTTTGCGCCTGCACTAAGTTCGCAGGCAGCCTCGCCCGACGGTAAGTGTCGAAGTAAGCGAGGCTGGCGCACATGCCTGGGGTGCTGATCCCTGCCTCGATCGCGAGTCCGACCACCCTCCTCCAAGCTGCTTGTCGTTGTACCATCTCCCTCGCGAACTCTGGATCGACGATCAGGTTTGCGAGTCCTCGGTTCCGCTCGTAAGCCTTCTTGATCCTGTCCAAGAATCTGGCCCTTATGATGCAGCCGCCTTTCCAAATCCTTGCTAGCTCCCCGAGATTGAGGTTCCAACCCTTCTCCGCGCTCTTGGATTTGAGCAAGTTCATGCCTTGGGCGTAGCTGCAGATCTTGGAAGCGTAGAGGGCCTGGCGTACGTCGTCGATCAGACGTTTTTTGTCCACGGATCGGAATGTGGCGAAGTCGGCGCTGCTTATTCCGGCTTGCTCTAGAGTCTTGGCGGCGGCCTCCCTCTCTTCCTTGAGCCCGCTGAGGTACCTGGAGTCGAGTGAGGCGGCTATGGTCGGAGCGGCAATTGAGAGCTCAGCTGCCTGCTGGACTGTCCATTTGCCAGTACCCTTCATCCCGGTTTTGTCCAGGATTTTGTCGACGAGCTCCCCGTCCCCATGCTCATCGCGGACTCCGAAGATGTCGGCAGTGATCTCGATGAGGAAGCTTTCGAGCTCGCCACGGTTCCATTCGGCGAAGGTGTCAGCGAGCTCAGCATTAGACAACCCGCCGACGATCCTGAGTACGTCGTAGGCCTCCGAGATGAGCTGCATGTCACCGTACTCAATCCCGTTGTGGACCATCTTGACGAAGTTTCCAGCACCGCCCTCCCCGACGAAGGTGACACAGGGACCGTCATCGACCTGGGCGGCTATACGGGTGAGGATGTTCTCGATGTTGTTGTAAGCCTGGTGAGATCCGCCCGGCATGAGGGAGGGACCATTGCGGGCGCCGTCCTCGCCCCCGGAGACGCCCATCCCAAGGTAGAGCAAGCCTCGGGCAGAGGCCTCGCGGATACGGCGCTCGGTGTTCTCGTACCACTCGTTGCCTCCGTCGATGATGGCGTCGCCGGGCTCCAGGTATCGGGAGAGCGTGTCGATGGTCTGGTCGACGGGGGCGCCGGCCTTGACGAGGATGACGATGGAGCGGGGGCGACTGATGGACAACACGAAGTCCTGCGGCGAGCGGTGGCCGAAGAGGGGCAGCCCGCCCTCGGAGGCGGCGCGAGTTACGGTCTCGTCGACCTTGGCGGCGGTGCGGTTGTAGACGGAGATGGGGAAGCCCTTCTCGGCGATGTTGAGGGCCAGGTTCTGGCCCATCACCGCCAGGCCCGCGAGCCCGATCCGCGAGAGCATCGCCGATTCCACCGCCATCCGCTCCTAGTCGCCGCTCCGCCGCTCGAATCTAGGGTTAGGGTTGGGGACGAAGAGGAGCAAGAAGACGGAGAGCAGAGAAGAGGAGGGGAAGCGCTTAAATAGGGAAGCGGAAGCAAAGCGTTAGGTTGGTTCGGGCGGATTCGTCGAAGCAACGGAACTATCAAGACCAGCTGCACGAGGTGTGTTATCTAAATTGCCTTTTCCGATGGAGTAAAATGCAAAAAAAGAAATATGAATTGAATTTAAATTGAATGAATGGAGTTGACTTTTTGACCAAGTCAAAATCTGGAGGCACCGTATCGATACCGATACTTTGGCGGATGGACGCCAATATCTGGCTTTGACCTTCCAAACAATTCTAGTAGTTGGTCAACGGGGCGTCTACTCGATTAATTATAAGAGTCCCATGAAACACATGTTCATATCAAAATCAATTAGATTTAAATCCGCTGCTTAGATCATGGCCCCACATTTAAATTTTATTTATATTCAATTTTATAGGGCTGTCCTATCTAAATCTTAGATCGATCGAGCACATTGTATTGTATTGTATGTTTTAGTCGACAAGGAGAGGGAGAGATAACTATGCTTATGAACGATATCATCACGAGCCATAATAATATTTTATCGCAATGTTTTAATTTTAGAATGATGAATATAATTTTTTTGTCGGATAAATAGTGCTAATATTATTACACAATTAAAATTAAAATATTTTTATAGTCAACGGAAGTCTAGCAACATAACCACTCATTGTTTACATACTTAGCCCTCCCAATATAATAGAGCAACGTAATATTATTTTCTAGTAAACCAACTTACAAGAGAAGAATAAAACAATCGGTAACTTATGATTTTTCAATTAGCTTTACAACTCTCGAGTTGGCTTGAATTAATTTTGATATTCGATTAGGGGTGTAATCAAGTCAAGCCGCTCACGAGCTATTCGGATCTCGGTTTGAAAAAAATTCGTTCGATTACGTTAACGAGCCGAGCTCAAGCCTGATTTCGAGCTAAAAAATATTATCGAGCCGAGCTCGAGCTTAACAATATTTGGTTCGTGAGCTCGTGAACGTGTTCGTTAGGAGGCTCGCGAACATGTTCGTTAGGAGGCTCGTGTGTATATATATATATATATATTTTAAGGTCTAGTTTTTATGTGTTTAATATTTATTTATATATATTTTTAAAAAACAATATTTACTCTTAATTTTAGATTAATTTAAAAATATTATTAATTATTAACTTTAAATTATTCTAATTGTATTTATTATTGATTTTTTAAATTATATATCTTATGTTTAAAAATTTAATCGATTCTTCTTTTTCTGTATTGATCTCTTAAAAATATATGTAAAGCCTGACAAATAGTGATTATTCTAGAGGCAAAAGATTGAAAGAGAATTGTATTGAAAAGAACAAGTTTGAGAAATTAGAACAATGGCTAGAAAACCGCGACGGCATCACCTCTAAAGTTTTTGTCAAGAAAGAAAATTTTTATTCAATCAACCAAACTGGCCGTAAATGATTAAACACTCCTATAAATAGGCTGTAAACCAAAACCCTAACTTGAAAAAGTTAAAAATATCAAAAAAAACCTAAAAATAAAAAATTACTATAAATAGTAAAAAATAAGTTTGAAACTACGGACGGAGCACTAAACGATGTCAGATGGGCTCAAGAGTGAGTTGGTATAGGTTTTACCCGGTACTAAATAAAGGTCTTTGAAAGAGTTTCGATTAGCAACCGACTGTGCCTCATTCTGATATCCGAGTCAAAAGTTATGATCCGTTAAAACTTCGACTCCTCATGTCGAGTCACCCTGACATCAATATGCCTTACAAAGGGCATCCTTTTCCTCCCTCATCGTGATCTCCCTTGTTCGTAATTTCTTACTCTTTCAAATAAGAATAGAAAAAAATTTAAATTTAAAATTTTTAATATTTTTTAAAATTTTTATTTTTGACAGATTCATGGGTTGATCATCTTAATTAAATCATAAAAGTAAACAAAAAAAAAAAAACCTCATCTGTTTAGTAAACAAAAGAGAAAAAAAACCCTCATCCGTTTAGTAAACAAAAAGTAGAAAAGACCCCTCATCTGTTTAGCGTTTAGCTGTTTAGTAAACAAAAGAAAAAAACCCTCATTTGTTTAGTAAACAAAAGAAAAAAAACCTTAAATCTCTCTATCTTAGGTAAAACCCTAGTTGATCTCGATTACCATCCGTCCGTCCTTGCTGCCTCAAGAATCGTCGACTCTCATCCGCTTTGCTGGCTCTCAACGCTTCGCTGCCTCAATGCCTTCAGGAATCGCCTGCAAGAATGCCTCCCCGTGAATCGCATAGACAGTACGCCTTTGCCTTCAGGGAAACACCTTCGATAGTCTCTATCTTTGATCTTCAAGCAATCCCTAATCTCCAAGCTCAAACCCATCAGTCCCGGCAGTCCTTCAACCTTGATCTCCATTCTTCAAGCTCTTGTTTGAGGTGAGAAAATTTGTTTCGTTTCCTAGTTTCTAGTTTCCTTCTATTTCGTTTGTGGTTTCCATAGCCTTTTGCTCCTTGTTCTCAGCCCATGTCTTACATAATATGTGCCTATCGAGCATGGCAAAACAAACAACCGGGCTTGTTGTTTCTTTCTTTGCCCATGCACATTGCACACACAAACAACACTTAGGATGTGATTTTTGTTTGCTTATTATCAAGCTTAGAACTTTTGCAATTAAATTAACATCAACCTTTTCTCTAGTAGCAAGTAAAACTTGTTTGCTTGTAGAGTGATTAATTGTTTCAATGCTTAAAACTTGCTTGCTTGTAGCCTTTTTTATGCAATTTTTATACAGGACTTTTGTATTCAATGTCAACTCCGCATTTATCAACTGAAGATTCTGCCATAAACCCTACTTTGGGAGAAATTCAACCTTCAGCAAATAATACCAATGAAACAATTCAAACCAATAATGTGCAACAATCCGAGACAATTGAAGAAGAGGATGAAAGTCCATATGCTCCAAAGAAAAGAAAACGAACATCCAAAGCGTGGGATGACTTTAAAGAGGTTACTCTTCCGAATGGGACAATAAAGGCTGAATGTATTCATTGTAAACATCGGCTCACAATAAACAAGACTGGTGTTACATCCCATTTTTTGAGACACCTCAAGGGTTGTATGAGGAAGCAGATTAGTGAGAAAGGTCAAAATAATCTTACCGTCTCTACAACTATTGTTGAATTAGAAACTGTTAATGCTGTCCAAAATTTCAAGTATGATCATGGGAAGATAAGGGAGATTCTTTCTCACATGATCATTGTTCATGAGCTGCCATTCCTTTTCTCAGAATATGAAATATTCAATTTATTGAAGAGGACAACGACTCCGTATTAAGTGTTTTTCCTAGATCATGAAAAAATTTGAAGAAGGTTAGTGTTGTTTGTTCACTTGAAATGAAATATGAAATGTGAGTAGATCAAAATTGATTGGATATTTAAGCATGAGAAGTTTTGGCAAGTCAAGATGATCAAATTAATAATGAAGTCCTAATAGGTGAAAGTTAATCGGATGTTAGACAATAATAAAGTCTCAATAAATCAAGATTTATTGAATATTAGATAATGGTGAAATTTTGATAGGTCAAAGTTGATTGAATATCAGATGAAAGAGTCTTAAAATTAGAAGACGATAATTTCAAGTCAATGGAGGTAAAATTAGAAGATGATAATTTTGAGTTCAACAGAAATTTAACAAGGAAAAAATTTAAGTGAAATATGAAAGAGTGGATACTTGACATGAAAATAAAATCCAAGTGGATTATGAAAAATCAGACACTTAAAATGAAATATGAAATTCAAGTAAATCAAAATTGATCGGATATTTAAGCATGAGATGAGAAGTCCTGGCAAGTCAAGATGGTCAAATTAATAATGAAGTCTTAATAGATCAAAATTGACTGGATGCTAGACAATAATAAAGTCCCAATAAGTTGAGGTTTATTGAATGTTAGATAATGATGAATTTTTGATAGGTTAAAATTGATCGAATATTAGACAAAATAATCTTAAAATTAGAAGATGATAATTTTGAGTTCAACAGAAATTTGATAAGAATAAAATCTAAGTGAATTATGAAAGATTGAACACTTACATGAAATGTAAAATCCATGTGGTTAATGGTAATAAGACATTTAAAATAAAATATGAAATCTAAGTAGATTCAAGTTGATCAGATATTTAAATATGAGATGAAAAATCCTGACAAGTCAAGATAGTCAAATAAATAATGAAGTCTTAATAGATCAAGATTGACTGGATGCTAGACAATAATAAAGTCTTAATAAGTTGAGGTTTATTGAATGTTAGATAATGACGAAGTTTTGATAGATCAAAGTTGATCAAATATTAAACAAAAGAGTCTTAAAATTAAAAGATGATAATTTCGAGTCAATGGAAGTAAAATTAGAAGATGATAATTTTGAGTTCAATAGAAATTTGATAAGGATAAATCCAAGTGAATTATGAAAGATTAAACACATTAGATGAGAAATCTTGGCAAGTTAAGATGATCAAATCAATAATAAAGTCTTAATAGGTCAAGATTAACTGAATGTTAGACAATAATAAAATCTTAATAAATCGAGATTTATTGAATGTTAGATAATGACGAATTTTTAATAAGTTATAGTTGATCGAATATGTTTCTTAATTCACCAATTAACTAGGTTGTTGTGATTGTACTGCAGAAAGTGCAAGCTTTAATTGAGAAGAAAGGTCAAGCGCCAGAGCTTTCAGATTGAGGTAAGCAAACTTACTGAGGTTGAAGAAATCAGTTTTTCAGTAAATGCGACTTTGGAACATTATAAAGCATCGGCATCATGTCGTTTTGTTTCGGGCAATACTAGTTGTTAAAGGTGGCCGAATTGAAACACAATTGCAATTTTGATATATTTGTTCTAATGGGCTTCTTAGCTTGCTCATTTGCTCATATTGTTGTAAATGCTATCACTTACTACATCTTGCAAGGTCCATTCAAATGAAAGATCCCAACCTTGTTCCACATTTCTCGAGTTCTATTATTTTCCAAGGTTTGTTTTTCCTTTTTAAAAAAATTTTTTGGGTCTCCGTTTGGGTATGATTTGAGGAGCTACAATCTCTTTTTGCAGATTAGCAAGGACCATTAAATCTTTACTGAGATTTATTATTTTCTCTGCCTAAGTTGTAAGTTGTTCTTTTAATGTAATTTGATTGAAAATTTTAAATTGTGTCATCTGAACATCTATGCGTTATATGAATTGGTTTAATCAAAGTTTATGGTCTTTATTTATCATACAATTTGAAACAGGAAATTAGAAAACTTAGATAAAGAATCACTCCATATAGAAAGATCCCTATTCAATTATTACATTTTCTCTATTAAAGAGCAGATGAATCAAGAGTCTTTCATGAACTTGTTGAAGAATTCCTTCACATGAATTTAAACTGATTTAAGAAATCATGACTAAAAGGAAACAATTAGTAAGAAGCTTACCACAAAAATGTGAACTATGTGATGAAGAAATTATCTTAGGACATGATCTTATTAAACCTGGTATGTAAAATAAGAACTGAAGTCAACTAATTGGCAGTTATTATGATTTTTCAAATAATAGTACATTTTTAATTTATAATCCTATCGTATTTATTAATTCATATTTGTGTGTTATTGTCAAAATATTGATTAGGAGTTTTATCACCTTGAATACATTCAAGGTCTTCTTACATATTACATGATAAAACTCTACAATGATTTTAATTGTCTGAAACATTCTTATTTATGATTTCTCATTTGTACCGGAAATGCCTAATTTCTTCTTGCAAATTTTTAACTACAATAATAATTTTTATTAAAATTCCTCCAATGTTGATTCTCTTTATTGATATTTTTTTTCTATAAATTTTAATCAATGATTTTATTTTTTTTAAAAGTAATTATCATCAACGCACTCTTTGTTCATTATTTATTTCATGATTTTTAAACTTACTAATAAGCATTTTTCAGTCTCTAATTGAACTGCAATTAACTTTTGACTAAATATTTTATAATAAAAATAAATTATTTTATCTAATTCTTTCAAATATACCCATCACCTCCTTTCATATTTTCCTCATTTTGATAATTTTTAAATGTAACGAAGTGTAGAAAAGTGTTAAGAATTTTTCATCATATGCAAAAACATAATTAATTTCTTTATCTTTTTATCAATCAATTCATTTTCTAAATTATTGATATTAATATTTGATAAATTAGATTTATAATTTATTATTATTATTATTTGTTATTAAGAAAACTCATTAGATTTTTCATATCAGTTTTCAAGTACTAGTAACAAATCTATCTATCCCAATCTTCTTGGGTTAGAATAAAATTTTCTTCCTTTCTTTGTTCATATATTTTTAATATCTAGATTGGTATTTTTTTATTAGACATATTTGTATTCAGATAGTAAATATTTTATTGAATTTAAAAAATACTTTAAAATACAGGGAATAATAGAACCTATTCTATTCTGTCATTTAACTTTGATATTACTTCACAATTGACTATAAAATCATTAAAGTAGATAACAGCTAAGTAAATTTTAAATAATGAAAATAAATAAATTAATAAGAAACTATATTAATTTTTAACATGTTATTCTTTTTACAGTTAAAAATCTGAAGAAAAAATGCAAATCATTTATTAGAAAATCTGAATAAACATGATTATTGATCCTCTTTTCCAAAGATAAAAAATAATCTAAAATAACCATAAAAATTAAATCATTATTTAGAGATAACTTAGAATTGTAACGAACTCTTAAGCCGATGTCCTTACCTATGGGCTTATAACTGTAAATTTAAGTGAACTTGCATTAATTCTAGCTAAGCTTGATTATTAAGATATAATGAGTACTTTTATGATCTATTATAAATTCATCATAGCATTAACATTACACAACTTTGCATTTAGACACTATTAATCTAATTAATTACCTAATAAATTAAATTATCATTGCTTTTGGTGGTGAGAGGGCCTTAATGCATTATTTCATCAGCAATTTAATTTAATTTAATTTAAACAATTACATCATCACACAATAAGGGCATTAAATATCACTCACATGGTATAGCAAATTAGAGCCAACTTTGGGACACAAACAAGGAGAGCCACCACTTCATGGCAGATATCGCCGGTAGTCACAGTGACAATGTCAACTTCGTCGATCACATCTCCTACGACCTCAACTATGGTTGCGACTTAGATGAGTTCATGGCGCAACTAGTCATCGACGCCGACGCCGTTGGAGATGTGGCGATGATCGGCAAAGGGGAATCAAATTGTTTATCGAAGATGATCAAGGAAAGGCCGGGGAAAGATTTTGGTGTTGGAGAGGAAGAGGAGGGTGAGCATGAAGGGAGCTGTATGAGCTAAGGTCTCTTGTTCTTATAATAACCAAGGCAAGGTACGGATGTGTATCTTCTTCTTCTTTAGTTAAATTAATTAGCTAGTATATATGTTAATTAATCCACGATCGACATTAACTCCGATAAAAGCAAAGCTAAATTAAATTGAGTTTTTAATTATTGTTAGTAAGATCTATGTTCTTAATTAGGAGATGAAATCTTCTTTTTTATTTGAATATTGAATTTAGTTTGAAAAACGCAAAAAATATCGTATAATTACTATAAGACCAATAATAATAACAATAATAATAGTAATAGTAATAATAACAATAATAATAAAACTGCTCTTTTTTTCTCACGCCATTATTCATTCAGTCACCTATCTTATAATGGATAAGAAGACCACTGGACTGCATCTGTAAAACCTGCTCTTTTTTTCTTCCCACAGACAAACAGACAACATATCAGAAACATGCTTCATGATGTGCATTCTTAATTATGAAATTGCATGGCAACTCCATTTTTTCACAGGATTACACAAATTATATATAAAAGTACATCATTTGCTGGTGAAAGATGGATTTGAAGGTGTCTATTTAAACCACCTTATTTGGCACTCTTTATTAGTTCAAAAGAGTAGGCTAGGCTAATCCATCAATTCTGAGAACTACGAGAGCTACATATCAGCCATAGTTTACCAAATGAAACTTGCATGAGATGACTTGTCTTGGTTTATATTTCCGCAAATGATCTAATAGTTTTGAAGCCATGGTTCTCCGGAAGGACTGCATTTCCAGGACGGACAGAGATGAGCACGTCGAGACCTACAAGCACGCAAAATGAATTATCATATACGAATACAATGAGTGATATCTTGAAACGATAAGTTTCTTACAATAAGTTTTGAAGTCTACTCCTTTAAGTTGTTGTAAGTTAGAATGAATACCATTTATCGGACTATCAGAAAAACCAATTCAGATTTAATCAGCCATGTATAAATCTAATCTCAATGTTTAAAGCCTGAACAATATGGATTTTGACAGAATCACACGATAACCACTTAGCCTCTGTTTTCTCCATATTCTAGTATAATATATGCTAAACTAAGCAAGGAATTCCAGAAAAGTATGCACTAACCAGCTGCCTTAGCTGCCACGGCTTCTTGATAGACATCGGTTACAAACAAGATTTGGGATGGTTTATCGACTCCCACTGACAGTGAAATTTCAGAGTAGCTGTGTGATTCTCTTTTGTTACTGTGGATGAGAAAAGGAAGAACGGAAAGGTTACTTCTGGCAAAGAGCTTTCTCAGGAGCAGAGGAAACATGCACAAGCTTACCCGACTGTGGTGTCGAAAAATCCAGACAAGTACATCCTCAAATCACCATAAGGAGTATTTGCAAATAAAAGCCTTTGGGCCTCTCTGCTACCACTTGAATATATGTAAACCTGCAATGCAAACACCCATGTTTCTTGAAACATGCAAAGACCGACAAATATTTAACAACAACATCATGCTCCGAGCAATGTTGCCTGAAACAAAATCATGCTCCAAGTAATGACCTATGTTCCAAAAACCTATATGAAAAGGACTGGATATTTCTAAGACAAAAGGAAGAAAAACAGATTAGTCAGTGAGAAATAATCCAAGCTGGTCACTTACCAATGAAACTGTAGCTTTTACCTATGGTTTAACTAAACTTATTTTATGTATTCAGTATTTACACAAAATATTCATACAATAATGGAAACAAAAAAAACGTAAAAATATATATGTTAGCTAGGTGTTATGCAAGACTAGCATATAATTCAGACGAAAAAGCGAAGATACTTGGAATCTCAATATTTGGACATTTTAATGAAGTTGGAATAACAAAACCTTTAGAAGATATACGAAATGCAAAAAGGGGGACCACTAGTAAGAGTTGTACCAGATTGAAGTTCAGATGGTGTTATTAATGATACTAACAGTACAAATGTATGGTTATATTAGTATAATTCATTCACGAATATAACCTAGTTTTGGAATAAAACTCAAGGGAAATGTGATTTGTTCCCAAGGTCAGTAGGTGATTGAAGAACAGAATTAGAAATAAATACTGGTTTATTCTACTGGACTCTTAGGACATATTTGAACCAAGACTCAAATTTAAAATACATTATGAGAACTACAAGATTGTGACCATAAATGTTGGATTAAAAACTAACTACTTATTTTTAAAATTATGTCCATTGTCCAAGTAAAATAAAATTTCAGATGGTTTATATTATCAACAAAAAGAAACTTTTGGAAAAAAAATCATATTTCATATCCTAGTTATCAGAGGATTGCAGAAGGAAAACAGAATAAGAGATGAGAAACTGTTAAACGTTCAGCTGACCTAAATAAGATGCAAGGAACAATCGCTAGATGAGAGCAATAAACTCAAGCCATTTCCTAACTATTATTTGCATCAAGAATCAATTTTACAATCGCTAGATGAGAGCAATAAACTCAAGCTATTTCCTAACTATTATTTGCATCAAGAATCAATTTTATTTCCCCACTTTTTGAAGTCATAACAGACTAACCCACCATCCATATACAGAAACACAAACTAAGCACTAAATAAAGGATATCACATAGCTATAAAAATATACAACATCAGGATCAACAAATTTCACCTTTATGCCGCTTTCATGCCACTTCTTAAGAGCTTCAGGAACATCATCATAAACAACCCCCTGCAGTTCCTTGTGCTCGAATCCAGTTCTCCAAATATGACCCTGAATAACAAAAAATATATATAAACTTCAAAAATAAAAAATATGACGGTGAACAAATTAAGTAAAAATGGGTATGTCTTACTTGTAATTGTTTTAAAGAAGTAATTTTCCTATCTGACTTTATCATTGACTCCACATTATCTACAAGAGAATCAATAACCTTCTCTTTCAAAGCATCATCAGGTGGAATAGGCACAGAACCAAATAAGCCCTGCTTCAAATCCTCCTCAACCTACAAAAGGAAGTTGTTCTTTATCAAATCATCATCAAAAGTAAAGAATGGAAGCATACTACTCTGATAGACTTAACATGCATTCTTGGAAAGAAAAAAATAATATGGAAGACAGATCTTACTTGAGCTCGTAATAGCTTAATATCATCCTTAGTTTCATCAGAATCATATGTAGAAGAAAGATGTTTCCTCACATTGTCACGTGCATAAGGGAAAAGGACATCAGTAACAAACGTTATAGGAGTGGTTGTTCCTTCAATATCCAATACAATGCAATGCTGCATGAAGACCAGATTAAACTTAAGATTGAATTGATATTAGTTTGGTTAAATTTTAAAACAAATTAAATGATGGCTAAAGAAGAGATAGTCTACCACCAAAAATGATCTGCTGTTCCACAATAGGACATAAGTTTGCATAAATGCGCACAGACAGTAACTACCACATTACAAGAGTTTTGGAGAAATGAAAAGAATACATTAAACTTACTCTTGAGGGATCAGGAGCATGTACTCCATTTGCTAACCCTGAGCTTAGATGTTTGTTTTTGCTTTGAAATGAACTCGGACTGTTGACTGGACCGTGACCTGGACTGCTGTAATCAATCCCTAGTTGATGAAGCTTAAGTGCAGCATCAAAAAGATAATGATAGCATTCAGCCTGAAAAGCACCCAAGAAAGGGATCATAATTCCAAAATAATGGCGTGAATATACAATGGATGGGTAAGAAAATAGAGAGAAGAGTGACCGTTAGAAATGACAGCCATAATAAAGTTAAAAATGAGCCATAGGCATACATAATACAACAGCATCACTCCAGTTATTTCATACAAAATAACCACATTAAAGCCTGATTTAATTGTTTCTGTCATGGACCCAGATTATACTTGTGGGAATCCCTTGAGGCTTAGAGGAAGATGGACTTCATTAGTTTGCTCAATTGGGTCGCTGAGAAGACAAAAGATTTCCCACGCTAATCAATTTTGATCTCGTTGGGTTATGAAAAACATTGGTGTCTTCGCAGCATCAGTTGCAGCCACCTCTTCTACAGATCTCTTTATTGTCAGTTTTGACCCTATGCACTACACTAACTCCATCCCTCCTTGAGATCACATTCTGAATGATATTTGATGCATTCAGTTAATGTGATGGTATATTTGTGGCTCTTTGTTTTTCTCAATTTAGGGATGGGATTTGACTTAATACATGAAAATAGAAATATCCAACTATCATCTCTATGATCTAAAAGCAAAGAAACAACCATAGATTTGGTTCTTGGAATATTTATTTTGACAAAATTGCATATATGTCCTTGTAAATATAAAATTTTACATATTTTTCACTTTAAATTGTAATTTTACAAAGATATCAATCTAAAATTTTAACTCTTATAGACACTTGTGTATATACACCATTGACGAATTTATCCCATTTAAAATAATAAAATAATGACTTAGTGGCTACTTTTATCTTCTAATTTTATGGACCATATTTTGCATAAATTATTTTTTATCAAATCAATTATTAACTGAACAAGTTTTAAATAATAAATGTATATGAATAAAGGTTCTGATATTATTTTAATATATATCAATGGTCAAAAATTATAAATTTTTAGCCTATCATTCTCTAAATAAACTTATGCATTATAGGGTAGACACGTGTACGAAGCTCCCGCCAATGAAGGTTCCCAAGGAAAGGTCTATCGTACGTAACCTTACCCTACTTTGTAAGAGATTGTTTTCAAGACTCAAACCCATGACTTCCAAATCATACGGCAACAACTTTATTGTTGCGCCAAGGCTCTCCTTCAAATATACTTATGCATTATTACTAAAAAAATTATAAATAATATATTATTTCCTAACTTTTGATGATCGTTATTTTTTCCTTTTTCACATTACTTAATACATTTTACCCATGCAAAATGTAGATATTTCAGAATCTAGCTTTAAGCAAAGAACATAAGGACCCACAAAACTTAACAAGATGATCTAACTGTTATTGCTTGCTGGTTTACTAATCAAGCCTAATAAAAGATTGAAGAGGGACAAGGACTTGGTTGTTTATAGACATCGTGAAAGGCTAGCAATAGATTCTATAGTTAGAAGAGTAGAATTTTTGTGAGGGTAGAAGGACACTAAAGGAAATATTAGTTAAGGTAATAAAAATAATTTAATTAACCTGACTATTATCAGTGATAACATTTTGCATAGAGCTAAATAGGAGAATAAGATTCATCATTGGAACAATCAAAGCTTGACAGCAATGCCACTTTATTAAAACAAGCATAGCTTGATCGAAATGATGTTGTTGATAATGATGATTCAGACTTGATTGTTTATCAAATTAAAGAAGCACAAAGGATTACCTAACAATCTAGCATCAAGTTGATGGAGATGGCTTGACAGTATCACACCACAACTTTGTTAATGTACAGCATTTTGACATGGATGATGAACTAGGGTTATGTGGATGAACTCTTACACCATTGCACATTAACGACCTTAAAATTCAACACAAAGCATTATGTTGACCAGTACCACACTAACCTAGATCCAAGAGTCACCCTAATTAAGTTGTTTCTAACATGTTCATTTGCTTCAAGCAATTATTTCAGTTGGAAACCAATCATATCAACCGAATGTTTGATCGGAAGAGTGATTGGAAAAATTAAGAAGTTTTAAATTTTTATAGGTCTAAAAGGCTTTAAGATTTGTAACATTTTATTTTGGTTAGCCATAGCAAACTAGGTAAATCTACATAATTATTCAGAAATATATAATTTGTTCACCAAGTTTATGGGGAATAGATTATTTATTTCCAAGTAAGCCAGTGTTAAGACCACAAGATCTCAATCTCTTGTTTAATCAGATTCAGTTTAATAAAATATGATGCTCTTGAACTTTTGTTTGTTTCTTCCTGGTGCCCTACCACCTCCTTATCCTTCTCTAGCAACACCAGAGGAAAATTCCCTCCTCATATCTCCATGAGGCTTTTCACCATCCTGTTAGCCAAGATCTGTGCCTGCTTAGTATCTCCAGCCATCATGCCTTGATGTGAGACAGTTGTTGGAAATATTAGATTAATAGGCTTATTTGTCTATTGAGTTTAGTCACCCATTTCTAGTTAGTTGGTATCAATCAAATTCAAGATAAAAACATTCAAATGTTATGAAAATATTATGAGATATTTTAAAGGCACTATTGCTTATGTTTTCAAAGGATGGGTCAAACCAAGGTTTAAAATATCGAGCCGTGTTGAGGTTTCAGTCCCGGACCGAAACGATAAAATTTTGGTACCGTATCGTACCATGTCGGTATAGTTTCAATATTTTTAAAATATAAAATATATTAACTAAAATAAAAAATTTAATCTAAATATTTAAAAATAAAAAATAAAATACTTTTAAAAAATAATAAGATAATATTATAGATTTTAATAAAGCCTATTTAAATTATCCCCAACTATAACTAGGAATTGATTATTAAAATCTCAATTAAACCCTAAGTTTAAAAACAAAAAAAGTAAAAAATCGCGGTGCGCACGACTGGGGTCGCGCGCGGCCTGCACGCGAAGGCATCACCGAACTCGTGCGACGCTCCGGAGGCGTCTCCCGGCCGAAACTCCTGTGCCAGTGTCGGTCCGTTAGCGGAACGAAATTTTTCACCGGTATCGCATGATACGACTCGAGATTTCAATCCATGGGTCAAACCTATGTTTACTTGGATATTTAGACACGAATTGGGGAAAACACCTTGATCAACACAAACCCACTTTCTTTCTTACAATCAGGTGTAATATTTTAGTGTAGTAAAAAACAAACACGCATAGCGCTATTGACTATGGAGGCTAAATTTATTGTATGTTCAAGCATTGTGCAAGGTGGTAAAGATTTTTTTTTTTTAATTAGAGAGTTAAAGTGATCGTCTTGAATAGTGTTTCAAATTTTGTTTTGTGTGGATCAACAAAGGCAAAAGTTTTCATTTTGCACACTGACTAGCAAATGAGGTCTGAAATCCTTTGTACACAAGTGAATCCTTGGCATAGAAGCTCATCCTTCATTTATGAATTTGTTTGCATCCTTCATCTGAATGTTTGTTGGCGAGTGAGCCGCAAGCTCATCCTTCATCTATGAGTTTGTTCAGAAGCAAATCTTGAGCTCATCCTTCACTTGAGTTGGTGATGCCCTAGCTCTAGCCCTCATCAACCACGAGCTAATCCTTCATTCATTCTGTAGTTGCCTAAACCCAACTTTGCCATAAAGTTTTCACCTAGGCCCTCATTCCATGCCCTTGTTATGACTCGCCTAGCATCAACAATGCCTCCTTCAGATAAGTAAGCATCAATGATGCCTCCTCCAAGTGTTCCTCGTTGGCACAAACAACACCATTTGTGAGCACAAGGTGAAACAACATGAAACTATTTCGTTCCAATGGGGAACTGACACCCAGCTTAGAATGAGATTTTATTCCTTAGAGTTGGACAAATGAATGCATATTGTGACAATCAAGCACTTAGAATGAGGTTTTAAAACAAATGAATGCCTATTGTGACAATCAAGCAGTGATTGCTTTTGTAGCTTATAATTGGTCCTTTGACTAAACAAATCCCAACAATTGTTTATCTTACACGTGATTTCTCTTGGACTGCATAGAATATAAAATGTGTTTTGTTGAGCCCATATATCATACTTCTCTAATAATTGTAGGTGACTATTATGTCTTAAATTTTTGTTTCATCATGATATATACACACATCATATATTGTTTCAGACTCGCAAAGAGATATCGCTTAGGTTTTAAATTGGCATTCTTACATGAGCAATCAACTCTAATGCTTAGATACCAAGTAGAGATGAGGGATAATTTTCTTATTGACATTAAAAATATGAGGTTATAACTATATTTAATAACCGATTTGAATAAGTCTATATCCAAATGATCTATGAAAGTCATGTGAATTATCAGTTATTAAAATGACTACAAAATGAGAGTTTAGGTTAGGTATGAAGTACTAATTGAACCACTATGTACAATGTTTTATAAACATTGAGAAGTTACAAACATTGAAGCTCATGATTAATACCATGTGTGCAAGTTTGACTAAAAAATAGTAGAAGAATGGATCTGCTTTCCACTGTATGAGAACTTTTGACGTTAAGTTTAACCTCAAAATATTACTACTAATCCTTTTCATTGTTATTTGGTGTTTATATTTATAGTTTCCAATCACGCACCCTTAAAACGTCTATATAATAAGTTAAATGCAAATTGTATATTTCGGGAAGGTTTTTGCTTGGCTTGTCAACCTTGTCTCATGAGAAAAGTGATTATGGGCACACAATCGAATTCATTTAACATGTTTTTTGAAGGATTATAAATACTACAAGAAAAGGTTGAAGTTACTATTTCATTCCTAACAAATGCATGTTTGTCAGGTTGCACAATCTATTGGTATGAAAATGTTGCACAGAATCCCCACAATGGCGTATATTCCTTGTCATGCGCGAGAGGAAGATGGCAGTGGTTGCCTATGTGGGCAAGATCACAACCAGAAAAAAAAAACAAATGCAACTGCTCGTGGTAGTTGTACTGTGTGACAAATACCATGGACAGTTGCTACCAACCAAAATTTCAGCCCCTCCCAATTTGCTATTTGACATAATAAATAACGGGGTGGAATGCAATGGAAATAGTGAGAGGAATAATACATACAAGTTTAAAATAGAATGTTTTGGATAGAGAGGATTGTGAACAAGTTGGATTATCCAAGAGAATTTCATGGGATTAAGTGGTCATTTCAAGTACAAGTAGAATCATATGAGGTAAGTGATTCATTTCATTCTATTTCAATTTTGTGCAATATTGACAATTATGGTTAATAATTGATGAATGCAAGGGATCAAGACTTGAAACCTTAATATTTAACATGGTAAATGTTAACCACACACCACAGAAAGTTAGATATCCTGTTAAATTAATTAAATTCTTAATCCATGTTCAGACTGGTCTGTTTTCTATTTGTAATCAATATTTTTAGCTACAAGGCTTTAAAATTTTAAAGGGCACAAGACTATGACAGTTCCAAATCTTCTAACACCAAATATGTTACTACGAAAGAGAAAGGTAATAAAGTAAGAGTCCAATTCAAATTGGCTGTTACAAATTTACAGATGCAGTAGCAGACAAGTTGCAATGGTTACTGTTACTTCCAGAAATTTGAGCAATGAATTGCTTAGGTAGTAAGAACTGATGAGATTGTCAAATGCACATATGAATAATTACAACAAGAAATCAACCTGTGTCTTGGCATTAATCCATGAGTCTCCCCAGACATATATCCCATGGTTACGGACAAGCACAGCAGTTGCTTTGGGATATGCTGCCATCTATAAACAACATTAAATAGCTGTTAAAGTTCCATATAACTATTAGTAGGCATTGAACTACAATATTAAAAAAAATAATCATTACAAAACCAATGCAGAACAGCATAATTATCACCTGGATTAACAATGCAGTTTTCAATGGTTAGAAACTTTGAAACTTAGTTAAGCTGCATATGTGGCTGTAAGGACTAACTGATTCATCAGAATCTTGAAATTTTTTTTTGAAATACATGACTATGGTTTGAAATTTGAACTGTATGCACATACCAGAGTAATGCATTATGTTTAGCAAACACACTAACTTTTGGTGATCCACTTATATATTGTCACACCAATCCATTGCCCTAACTGCTAGGCACTTGCCCAAGAAAAGCTATGTAATCCAAAAGTAAATGGAATCAGATCCAATCACCCAAAAAAAAACAGTAAAGAGAAGCGACTGCAATAACAATGGCCATAAAGTAAAGTGAACATATTGTTGAAAGTTGAAACTGTTGTGCATTTAGATTTTGATCAGTTTGGTGCATTTTGCACTTTGTAAGACTCGAGCAAATTCCATCTTTATTGCACCAGATATCAACAATTTTTTCCCAAAAGTAATAGGGCCCACCACCCAGATAATCCATTCCCTTTCTTCAATGAAAGTTATGCTTCTCAATGGGTTATACAACATCACTAGCTTCTTGCAGCATACAGGCTTCCTCAAGGTTCAGTCGTCACCAAAAGGAGAGGCATATTTGGTGTTTGTGCCTTGATGGGCATGCTTTGCATACATGACAAGACTGACAAGGCAGAAGGAAGTAGTTGTTACTGAAAGTGATTGACAAAGCCATCATTTGCACGAGCAACTGAGGGAATTGTCAGTACACAATTTCATGATGAAAAGTATAGGAGAAGCATTGGGGTTGGCGGTAATAAGAGTAGAGATGACGAGGTGACATCACCAGGATCTTTTGGTCATAAGGTGTGGACAAGGGGAACAATAGGAAGGAATCTGGGTTTAGCTATGGCAACACAATGGAGAGATGATATATTGGAATTTAGACCATGAACTAGTTTAGCTTATTGGACCTACTTATCTTTAAAATGATTTACTTTATTTGCATCTCTACTATTCTACAATTTTAATTTTAAATGACCATGAAACAAGGCATATTTTTATATTTCATGAAGACGAAGGAATTCCATTCTAGTAAGAACTAGAGTAACTAATTTACACTATCCAATTTTAACAATATGATTATTAGCTTTCTCAATCTGAATCTATGAGATGAATCGTGGAACAATCATTCAACCAAAATGCATTTAGAGGGAATGATTATGAAAAGAAAGTGAAGTTATATTGATTTGAAGCAATGTATTTCATTTAATCTTTTGTTGCACACAAAACCAAGTCTTAAAGTAAGTTGGCCAAAAAGAAATTGTTTGATTATGTGAGAATTTTAATTGAAAGATTGCTGACTAATGACTTAGAGCAATACTGCATTTAATCCTGACTTAAATTAATTTATTCTTTTCAGACTCTTAGATTGTCTCAATTGAATGAGTAATCCACAAACATTATCAATAGGTGATTTAACCAAGAAATAATGAGCTTTCTGCAAGAGAAAGTTACTAAGGAGTTCAATGTTAAATCAATATAACTTCACTTTCTTTTCATAATCATTCCCTCTAAATGCATTTTGGTTGAATGATTGTTCCACGATTCATCTCATAGATTCAGATTGAGAAAGCTAATAATCATATTGTTAAAATTGGATAGTGTAAATTAGTTACTCTAGTTCTTACTAGAATGGAATTCCTTCGTCTTCATGAAATATAAAAAATGCCTTGTTTCATGGTCATTTAAAATTAAAATTGTAGAATAGTAGAGATGCAAATAAAGTAAATCATTTTAAAGATAAGTAGGTCCAATAAGCTAAACTAGTTCATGGTCTAAATTCCAATATATCATTTCTCCATTGTGTTGCCATAGCTCAACCCAGATTCCTTCCTATTGTTCCCCTTGTCCACACCTTATGACCAAAAGATCCTGGTGATGTCACCTCGTCATCTCTACTCTTATTACTGCCAACCCCAATGCTTCTCCTATACTTTTCATCATGAAATTGTGTACTGACAATTCCCTCAGTTGCTCGTGCAAATGATGGCTTTGTCAATTACTTTCAGTAACAGCTACTTCCTTCTACCTTGTCAGTCTTGTCATGTATGCAAAGCATGCCCATCAAGGCACAAACACCAAATATGCCTCTCCTTTTGATGACGACTGAACCTTGAGGAAGCCTGTATGCTGCAAGAAGCTAGTGATGTTGTATAACCCATTGAGAAGTATAACTTTCATTGAAGAAAGGGAATGGATTATCTGGGTGGTGGGCCCTATTACTTTTGGGAAAAAATTGTTGATATCTGGTGCAACAAAGATGGAATTTGCTCGAGTCTTACAAAGTGCAAAATGCACCAAACTGATCAAAATCTAAATGCACAACAGTTTCAACTTTCAACAATATGTTCACTTTACTTTATGGCCATTGTTATTGCAGTCGCTTCTCTTTACTGTTTTTTTTTTTGGGTGATTGGATCTGATTCCATTTACTTTTGGATTACATTGCTTTTCTTGGGCAAGTGCCTAGCAGTTAGGGCAATGGATTGGTGTGACAATATATAAGTGGATCACCAAAAGTTAGTGTGTTTGCTAAACGTAATGCATTACTCTGGTATGTGCATACAGTACAAAAATCAAAACCATTCTAGGAGTTGCTAGATAAGATTGATACATCTATGAGATAATCAGCATGTTTCCAATCTGATTGAAGAATCTCATCATTTTTTTTCCCAATGTTGATTGTTTTGTATTTACTTTAGTCTAATGTAAATAAATTGGAAATGTGGCCCATGGAGTCCAGGCAAATTAAGCAAATGAAATTAATTCATCAACTATCCTTGCCAATTGGGAAGGGAAGAGGGGGAGCTTGTTAGTTGAGCTTCTTTAAATCCTAGCTTGGTTAACATAAATTTTTTACTTTCTTTTGTAGACATCCAATTCTGGTTGCTTTGTAGTTTTAAACATTATTATCTATGTGTTTTTCTGATGCAGATCACTCACATGGAGATGATAAAAGGAATTCAAGGCCATGGTTATTATGATGAGCTGGTTGTTCCAATAATTGAGAATACTGCACATGAGCGTGAACTTACTGAATCCCTTAGTGAAGCTGTATTCTTTTTCTAAATATCTTTAGCTTTATTACTGAAAGCCTCAATTTCTCAACATACTTCTGTGTGATACGTAGTTCTAAGGCATAGTTGTGTATTATCTCTGAAACAAGCACAAGTTCACATATTTCAATAAGTTGCAAGATAATGGATTCATGTTTATTACAAGTTCTTATTGTTGTTCAAGACAAAGTAGGGAATTTATGTTTGCTCAAATCTTATGCACATAGGCAATCTTAACTGATGTAACCATGTTAAGTTTTGTCGTTGTCTGCCCTAAAGTTTCATTCTTATGCTTTCAAACCAGAGCCTATGTATTTCAAAAAAAAATTTCAAGATTCTGGTACTGAATCAGTTAGTCCTTACAGCCACATATGCAGCTTAACTAAGTTTCAAAAGTTTCTAACCATTGAAAACTGCATTGTTAATCCAGGTGATAATTATGCTGTTCTGCATTGGTTTTGTAATGATTATTTTTTTTATATTGTAGTTCAATGCCTACTAATAGTTATATGGAACTTTAACAGCTATTTAATGTTGTTTATAGATGGCAGCATATCCCAAAGCAACTGCTGTGCTTGTCCGTAACCATGGGATATATGTCTGGGGAGACTCATGGATTAATGCCAAGACACAGGTTGATTTCTTGTTGTAATTATTCATATGTGCATTTGACAATCTCATCAGTTCTTACTACCTAAGCAATTCATTGCTCAAATTTCTGGAAGTAACAGTAACCATTGCAACTCGTCTGCTACTGCATCTGTAAATTTGTAACAGCCAATTTGAATTGGACTCTTACTTTATTACCTTTCTCTTTCGTAGTAACATATTTGGTGTTAGAAGATTTGGAACTGTCATAGTCTTGTGCCCTTTAAAATTTTAAAGCCTTGTAGCTAAAAATATTGATTACAAATAGAAAACAGACCAGTCTGAACATGGATTAAGAATTTAATTAATTTAACAGGATATCTAACTTTCTGTGGTGTGTGGTTAACATTTACCATGTTAAATATTAAGGTTTCAAGTCTTGATCCCTTGCATTCATCAATTATTAACCATAATTGTCAATATTGCACAAAATTGAAATAGAATGAAATGAATCACTTACCTCATATGATTCTACTTGTACTTGAAATGACCACTTAATCCCATGAAATTCTCTTGGATAATCCAACTTGTTCACAATCCTCTCTATCCAAAACATTCTATTTTAAACTTGTATGTATTATTCCTCTCACTATTTCCATTGCATTCCACCCCGTTATTTATTATGTCAAATAGCAAATTGGGAGGGGCTGAAATTTCGGTTGGTAGCAACTGTCCATGGTAGTTGTCACACAGTACAACTACCACGAGCAGTTGCATTTGTTTTTTTTTTCTGGTTGTGATCTTGCCCACATAGGCAACCACTGCCATCTTCCTCTCGCGCATGACAAGGAATATATGCCATTGTGGGGATTCTGTGCAACATTTTCATACCAATAGATTGTGCAACCTGACAAACATGCATTTGTTAGGAATGAAATAGTAACTTCAACCTTTTCTTGTAGTATTTATAATCCTTCAAAAAACAGCTTAAATGAATTCGATTGTGTGCCCATAATCACTTTTCTCATGAGACAAGGTTGACAAGCCAAGCAAAAACCTTCCTTTTCTAGTGGAAATATACAATTTGCATTTAACTTGTTATATAGACGTTTTAAGGGTGCGTGATTGGAAACTATAAATATAAACACCAAATAACAATGAAAAGGATTAGTAGTAATATTTTGAGGTTAAACTTAACCTCAAAAGTTCTCATACAGTGGAAAGCAGATCCATTCTTCTACTATTTTTTAGTCAAACTTGCACACATGGTATTAATCATGAGCTTCAATGTTTGTAACTTCTCAATGTTTATAAAACATTGTACATAGTGGTTCAATTAGTACTTCATACCTAACCTAAACTCTCATTTTGTAGTCATTTTAATAACTGATAATTCACATGAGTTTCATAGATCATTTGGATATAGACTTATTCAAATCAGTTATTAAATATAGTTATAACCTCATCTCATATTTTTAATGTCAATAAGAAAATTATCCCTCATCTCTACTTGGTATCTAAGCATTAGAGTTGATTGCTCATGTAAGAATGCCAATTTAAAACCTAAGCGATATCTCTTTGCGAGTCTGAAACAATATATGATGTGTGTATATATCATGATGAAACAAAAATTTAAGACATAATAGTCACCTACAATTATTAGAGAAGTATGATATATGGGCTCAACAAAACACATTTTATATTCTATGCAGTCCAAGAGAATTCACGTGTAAGATAAACAATTGTTGGGATTTGTTTAGTCAAAGGACCAATTATAAGCTACAAAAGCAATCACTGCTTGATTGTCACAATAGGCATTCATTTGTTTTAAAACCTCATTCTAAGTGCTTGATTGTCACAATATGCATTCATTTGTCCAACTCTAAGGAATAAAATCTCATTCTAAGCTGGGTGTCAGTTCCCCATTGGAACGAAATAGTTTCATGTTGTTTCACCTTGTGCTCACAAATGGTGTTGTTTGTGCCAACGAGGAACACTTGGAGGAGGCATCATTGATGCTTACTTATCTGAAGGAGGCATTGTTGATGCTAGGCGAGTCATAACAAGGGCATGGAATGAGGGCCTAGGTGAAAACTTTCTGGCAAGTTGGGTTTAGGCAACTACAGAATGAATGAAGGATTAGCTCGTGGTTGATGAGGGCTAGAGCTAGGGCATCACCAACTCAAGTGAAGGATGAGCTCAAGATTTGCTTCCGAACAAACTCATAGATGAAGGATGAGCTTGCGGCTCACTCGCCAACAAACATTCAGATGAAGGATGCAAACAAATTCACAAACGAAGGATGAGCTTCTATGCCAAGGATTCACTTGTGTACAAAGGATTTCAGACCTCATTTGCTAGTCAGTGTGCAAAATGAAAACTTTTGCCTATGTTGATCCACACTAAACAAAATTTGAAACACTATTCAACACGATCACTTTAACTCTCTAATTAAAAAAAAAAATCTTTACCAAACATCTCCTTGCACAATGCTTGAACATACAATAAATTTAGCCTCCATAGTCAATAGCGCTATGCGTGTTTGTTTTTTACTACACTAAAATATTACACCTGATTGTAAGAAAGAAAGTGGGTTTGTGTTGATCAAGGTGTTTTCCCCAATTCGTGTCTAAATATCCAAGTAAACATAGGTTTGACCCATGGATTGAAATCTCGAGTCGTATCATGCGATACCGGTGAAAAATTTCGTTCCGCTAACGGACCGACACTGGCACAGGAGTTTCGGCCGGGAGACGCCTCCGGAGCGTCGCACGAGTTCGGTGATGCCTTCGCGTGCAGGCCGCGCGCGACCCCAGTCGTGCGCACCGCGATTTTTTATTTTTTTTTGTTTTTAAACTTAGGGTTTAATTGAGATTTTAATAATCAATTCCTAGTTATAGTTGAGGATAATTTAAATAGGCTTTATTAAAATCTATAATATTATCTTATTATTTTTTAAAAGTATTTTATTTTTTATTTTTAAATATTTAGATTAAATTTTTTATTTTAGTTAATATATTTTATATTTTAAAAATATTGAAACTATACCGACATGGTACGATACGGTACCAAAATTGTATCGTTCCGGTCCGGGACTGAAACCTCAACACGGCTCGATATTTTAAACCTTGGTTTGACCCATCCTTTGAAAACATAAGCAATAGTGCCTTTAAAATATCTCATAATATTTTCATAACATTTGAATGTTTTTATCTTGAATTTGATTGATACCAACTAACTAGAAATGGGTGACTAAACTCAATAGACAAATAAGCCTATTAATCTAATATTTCCAACAACTGTCTCACATCAAGGCATGATGGCTGGAGATACTAAGCAGGCACAGATCTTGGCTAACAGGATGGTGAAAAGCCTCATGGAGATATGAGGAGGGAATTTTCCTCTGGTGTTGCTAGAGAAGGATAAGGAGGTGGTAGGGCACCAGGAAGAAACAAACAAAAGTTCAAGAGCATCATATTTTATTAAACTGAATCTGATTAAACAAGAGATTGAGATCTTGTGGTCTTAACACTGGCTTACTTGGAAATAAATAATCTATTCCCCATAAACTTGGTGAACAAATTATATATTTCTGAATAATTACGTAGATTTACCTAGTTTGCTATGGCTAACCAAAATAAAATGTTACAAATCTTAAAGCCTTTTAGACCTATAAAAATTTAAAACTTCTTAATTTTTCCAATCACTCTTCCGATCAAACATTCGGTTGATATGATTGGTTTCCAACTGAAATAATTGCTTGAAGCAAATGAACATGTTAGAAACAACTTAATTAGGGTGACTCTTGGATCTAGGTTAGTGTGGTACTGGTCAACATAATGCTTTGTGTTGAATTTTAAGGTCGTTAATGTGCAATGGTGTAAGAGTTCATCCACATAACCCTAGTTCATCATCCATGTCAAAATGCTGTACATTAACAAAGTTGTGGTGTGATACTGTCAAGCCATCTCCATCAACTTGATGCTAGATTGTTAGGTAATCCTTTGTGCTTCTTTAATTTGATAAACAATCAAGTCTGAATCATCATTATCAACAACATCATTTCGATCAAGCTATGCTTGTTTTAATAAAGTGGCATTGCTGTCAAGCTTTGATTGTTCCAATGATGAATCTTATTCTCCTATTTAGCTCTATGCAAAATGTTATCACTGATAATAGTCAGGTTAATTAAATTATTTTTATTACCTTAACTAATATTTCCTTTAGTGTCCTTCTACCCTCACACAAAAATTCTACTCTTCTAACTATAGAATCTATTGCTAGCCTTTCACGATGTCTATAAACAACCAAGTCCTTGTCCCTCTTCAATCTTTTATTAGGCTTGATTAGTAAACCAGCAAGCAATAACAGTTAGATCATCTTGTTAAGTTTTGTGGGTCCTTATGTTCTTTGCTTAAAGCTAGATTCTGAAATATCTACATTTTGCATGGGTAAAATGTATTAAGTAATGTGAAAAAGGAAAAAATAACGATCATCAAAAGTTAGGAAATAATATATTATTTATAATTTTTTTAGTAATAATGCATAAGTATATTTGAAGGAGAGCCTTGGCGCAACAATAAAGTTGTTGCCGTATGATTTGGAAGTCATGGGTTTGAGTCTTGAAAACAATCTCTTACAAAGTAGGGTAAGGTTACGTACGATAGACCTTTCCTTGGGAACCTTCATTGGCGGGAGCTTCGTACACCTGTCTACCCTATAATGCATAAGTTTATTTAGAGAATGATAGGCTAAAAATTTATAATTTTTGACCATTGATATATATTAAAATAATATCAGAACCTTTATTCATATACATTTATTATTTAAAACTTGTTCAGTTAATAATTGATTTGATAAAAAATAATTTATGCAAAATATGGTCCATAAAATTAGAAGATAAAAGTAGCCACTAAGTCATTATTTTATTATTTTAAATGGGATAAATTCGTCAATGGTGTATATACACAAGTGTCTATAAGAGTTAAAATTTTAGATTGATATCTTTGTAAAATTACAATTTAAAGTGAAAAATATGTAAAATTTTATATTTACAAGGACATATATGCAATTTTGTCAAAATAAATATTCCAAGAACCAAATCTATGGTTGTTTCTTTGCTTTTAGATCAGAGAGATGATAGTTGGATATTTCTATTTTCATGTATTAAGTCAAATCCCATCCCTAAATTGAGAAAAACAAAGAGTCACAAATATACCATCACATTAACTGAATGCATCAAATATCATTCAGAATGTGATCTCAAGGAGGGATGGAGTTAGTGTAGTGCATAGGGTCAAAACTGACAATAAAGAGATCTGTAGAAGAGGTGGCTGCAACTGATGCTGCGAAGACACCAATGTTTTTCATAACCCAACGAGATCAAAATTGATCAGCGTGGGAAATCTTTCGTCTTCTCAGCGACCCAATTGAGCAAACTAATGAAGTCCATCTTCCTCTAAGCCTCAAGGGATTCCCACAAGTATAATCTGGGTCCATGACAGAAACAATTAAATCAGGCTTTAATGTGGTTATTTTGTATGAAATAACTGGAGTGATGCTGTTGTATCATGTATGCCTATGGCTCATTTTTAACTTTATTATGACTGTCATTTCTAACGGTCATTCTTCTCTCTATTTTCTTACCCATCCATTGTATATTCACGCCATTATTTTGGAATTATGATCTCTTTCTTGGGTGCTTTTCAGGCTGAATGCTATCATTATCTTTTTGATGCTGCACTTAAGCTTCATCAACTAGGGATTGATTACAGCAGTCCAGGTCACGGTCCAGTCAACAGTCCGAGTTCATTTCAAAGCAAAAACAAACATCTAAGCTCAGGGTTAGCAAATGGAGTACATGCTCCTGATCCCTCAAGAGTAAGTTTAATGTATTCTTTTCATTTCTCCAAAACTCTTGTAATGTGGTAGTTACTGTCTGTGCGCATTTATGCAAACTTATGTCCTATTGTGGAACAGCAGATCATTTTTGGTGGTAGACTATCTCTTCTTTAGCCATCATTTAATTTGTTTTAAAATTTAACCAAACTAATATCAATTCAATCTTAAGTTTAATCTGGTCTTCATGCAGCATTGCATTGTATTGGATATTGAAGGAACAACCACTCCTATAACGTTTGTTACTGATGTCCTTTTCCCTTATGCACGTGACAATGTGAGGAAACATCTTTCTTCTACATATGATTCTGATGAAACTAAGGATGATATTAAGCTATTACGAGCTCAAGTAAGATCTGTCTTCCATATTATTTTTTTCTTTCCAAGAATGCATGTTAAGTTTATCAGAGTAGTATACTTCCATTCTTTACTTTTGATGATGATTTGATCAAGAACAACTTCCTTTTGTAGGTTGAGGAGGATTTGAAGCAGGGCTTATTTGGTTCTGTGCCTATTCCACCTGATGATGCTTTGAAAGAGAAGGTTATTGATTCTCTTGTAGATAATGTGGAGTCAATGATAAAGTCAGATAGGAAAATTACTTCTTTAAAACAATTACAAGTAAGACATACCCATTTTTACTTAATTTGTTCACCGTCATATTTTTTATTTTTGAAGTTTATATATTTTTTTTGTTATTCAGGGTCATATTTGGAGAACTGGATTCGAGCACAAGGAACTGCAGGGGGTTGTTTATGATGATGTTCCTGAAGCTCTTAAGAAGTGGCATGAAAGCGGCATAAAGGTGAAATTTGTTGATCCTGATGTTGTATATTTTTATAGCTATGTGATATCCTTTATTTAGTGCTTAGTTTGTGTTTCTGTATATGGATGGTGGGTTAGTCTGTTATGACTTCAAAAAGTGGGGAAATAAAATTGATTCTTGATGCAAATAATAGTTAGGAAATGGCTTGAGTTTATTGCTCTCATCTAGCGATTGTAAAATTGATTCTTGATGCAAATAATAGTTAGGAAATGGCTTGAGTTTATTGCTCTCATCTAGCGATTGTTCCTTGCATCTTATTTAGGTCAGCTGAACGTTTAACAGTTTCTCATCTCTTATTCTGTTTTCCTTCTGCAATCCTCTGATAACTAGGATATGAAATATGATTTTTTTTTCCAAAAGTTTCTTTTTGTTGATAATATAATTTTTTAAAAATTTTAAAAATAAGTAGTTAGTTTTTAATCCAACATTTATGGTCACAATCTTGTAGTTCTCATAATGTATTTTAAATTTGAGTCTTGGTTCAAATATGTCCTAAGAGTCCAGTAGAATAAACCAGTATTTATTTCTAATTCTGTTCTTCAATCACCTACTGACCTTGGGAACAAATCACATTTCCCTTGAGTTTTATTCCAAAACTAGGTTATATTCGTGAATGAATTATACTAATATAACCATACATTTGTACTGTTAGTATCATTAATAACACCATCTGAACTTCAATCTGGTACAACTCTTACTAGTGGTCCCCCTTTTTGCATTTCGTATATCTTCTAAAGGTTTTGTTATTCCAACTTCATTAAAATGTCCAAATATTGAGATTCCAAGTATCTTCGCTTTTTCGTCTGAATTATATGCTAGTCTTGCATAACACCTTGCTAACATATATATTTTTACATTGATTATATTGTATAATAAATTTGAGATTATGTGTTTTACAAAGGCTATTTTTTTCTAAAAAGTTTTATCAATTGTATGCAGTCAACTTATATACTCCGTTTTTTTTGTTTCCATTATTGTATGAAAATTTTGCGTAAATACTGAATACATAAAATAAGTTTAGTTAAGCCATAGGTAAAAGCTACAGTTTGATTGGTAAGTGACCAGCTTGGATTATTTCTCACTGACTAATCTGTTTTTCTTCCTTTTGTCTTGGAAATATCCAGTCCTTTTCGTATAGGTTTTTGGAACATAGGTCATTACTTGGAGCATGATTTTTTTTTCAAGCAACATTGCTCGGAGCATGATGTTCTTGTTAAATATTCGTCGGTCTTTGCATGTTTCAAGAAACATGGGTGTTTGCACAAGCGACATTGCTGCAGGTTTACATATATTCAAGTGGTAGCAGAGAGGCCCAAAGGCTTTTATTTGCAAATACTCCTTATGGTGATTTGAGGAAGTACTTGTCTGGATTTTTTGACACCACAGTCGGGTAAGCTTGTGCATGTTTCCTCTGCTCCTGAGAAAGCTCTTTGCCAGAAGTAACCTTTCCTTTCTTCCTTTTCTCATCCACAGTAACAAAAGAGAATCACACAGCTACTCTGAAATTTCACTGTCAGTGGGAGTCGATAAGCCATCCCAAATCTTGTTTGTAACCGATGTCTATCAAGAAGCCGTGGCAGCTAAGGCAGCTGGTTAGTGCATACTTTTCTGGAATTCCTTGCTTAGTTTAGCATATATTATACTAGAATATGGAGAAAACAGAGGCTAAGTGGTTATCGTGTGATTCTGTCAAAATCCATATTGTTCAGGCTTTAAACATTGAGATTAGATTTATACATGGCTGATTAAATCTGAATTGGTTTTTCTGGTAGTCCGATAAATGGTATTCATTCTAACTTACAACAACTTAAAGGAGTAGACTTCAAAACTTATTGTAAGAAACTTATCGTTTTAAGATATCACTCATTGTATTTGTATATGATAATTCATTTTGCGTGCTTGTAGGTCTCGACGTGCTCATCTCTGTCCGTCCTGGAAATGCAGTCCTTCCGGAGAACCATGGCTTCAAAACTATTAGATCATTCGCGGAAATATAAACCAAGACAAGTCATCTCATGCAAGTTTCATTTGGTAAACTATGGCTGATATGTAGCTCTCGTAGTTCTCAGTATTGATGGATTAGCCTACTCTTTTGAACTAATAAAGAGTGCCAAATAAGGTGGTTTAAATAGACACCTTCAAATCCATTTTCACCAGCAAATGATGTACTTTTATATATAATTTGTGTAATCTTGTGAAAAATGGAGTTGCTATGCAATTTCATAATTAAGAATGCATATCATGAAGCATGTTTCTGATATGTTGTCTGTTTGTCTGTGGGAAGAAAAAAAAGAGCAGGTTTTACAGATCCAGTCCAGTGGTCTTCTTATCCATTATAAGATAGTTGACTGAATGAATAATGGCATGAGAAAAAAAAAGAGAGCAGTTTTATTATTATTATTATTATTATTATTATTATTATTATTATTATTATTGGTCTTATAGTAATTATACGATATTTTTTACGTTTATCAAACTAAATTCAATATTCAAATAAAAGAAGATTTCATCTCCTAATTAAGAACATCGATCTTAACAATAATTAAACACTCAATTTAATTTAGCTTTACTTTTATCGGAGTTAATCTCGATCGTGGATTAATTAATATATATACTAGCTAATTAATGAACTAAAGAAGAAGAAGATACACATCCGTACCTTGCCTTGGTTATTGTAAGAATAAGAGATCTTAGCTCATAGAGCTTCTCCTTCATGCTCACCCTCCTCTTCCTCTCCGACACCAAAATCTTTCCCCGGCCTTTCCTTGATCATCTTCGATGAACAATTAGATTCCCCTTTGCCGATCATCGCCACATCTCCAACGGCATGAATGTTGGCGTCGATGGCTAGTTGCGCCATGAACTCATCTAAGTCGCAACCGTAGTTGAGGTCGTAGGAGATGTGATCAACGAAGTTGACATTGTCACCATGACTACCGGCGATATCGGCCATGAAGTGGTGGCTCTCCATGTTTGTGTCCTAACAACGGCGTAGTCAGGATTTTGACTACCCCGGACTTCAATTGTTGGGTTACATTGTGCTCTAGACTGCATTGGGCTTGACTGGACTGCACTATAAAATAATGTATTGGCTCCAATTGCAATTACACTGTAAAATAATATATTAGTTTTAATTATTAAGCTGGACTGGGCTGGAGCCCAGTAAAGTCTAGCCCTAGCTACGCCATTCTGTCCTAAAGTTGGCTCTAATTTGTTATACCATGTGAATGATATTTAATGGCCTTATTTTGTGATGATGTAATTGTTTAAATTAAATTAAATTGCTGGTGAAATAATGCATTAAGGCCCTCTCACCACCAAAAGCAATCATAATTTAATTTATTAGGTAATTAATTAGATTAATAGTGTCTAAATGCAAAGTTGTGTAATGTTAATGTGATGATGAATTTATAATAGATCATAAAAGAACTCATTATATCTTAATAATCAAGCTTAGCTAGAATTAATTCAAGTTCACTTAAATTTACAGTTAGCCAATAGGTAAGGATATCGGCTTAAGAGTTCGTTACAATTTTAAGTTATCTCTAATTAATGATTTAATTTTTATGGTTATTTTAGATTATTTTTTATCTTTGGAAAAGAGGATCAATAATCATGTTCGACTAAACTCTTTGTACTTATTCAGATTTTCTAATAAATGATTTGCATTTTTTTCTTCAGATTTTTAACTGTAAAAAGAATAACATGTTAAAAATTAATATCGTTTCTTATTTATTTATTTATTTTCATTATTTAAAATTTACTTAGCTGTTATCTACTTTAATGATTTTATAATGTCATCCATTATCTACAATTTTATAGTCAATTCTAAAGTAATATCAAAGTTAAATGACAGAATAGAATAGGTTCTATTATTCCTTGTATTTTTAAGTATTTTTTAAATTCAATAAAATATTTATTATCTGAATATCAATATGTCTAATAAAAAAATACCAATCTAGATATTAAAAATATATGAACAAAGAAAGGAAGAAAATTTTATTCTATCCCAAAAAGATGGGATAGATAGATTTGTTACTGGTACTTGAAAACTGAAATGAAAAATCTAATGAATTTTCTTAATAGCAAATAATAATAATAATAAATTATAAATCTAATTTATCAAATATTAATATCAATAATTTAGAAAATGAATTGATTGATAAAAAGATAAAGAAATTAATTATGTTTTTGCATATGATGAAAAATTCTTAACACTTTTCTACACTTCGTTACATTTAAAAATTATCAAAATGGAGGAAAATATGAAAGGAGGTGATGGGTATATCTGAAAGAATTAGATAAAATATTTTATTTTTATTATAAAATATTTAGTCAAAAGTTAATTGCAGTTCAATTAGAGATTGAAAAATGCTTATTAGTAAGTTTAAAAATCATGAAATAAATAATGAACAAAGAGTGCGTTGATGATAATTACTTAAAAAAATAAAATCATTGATTAAAATTTATAGAAAAAAAATATCAATAAAGAGAATCAACATTGGAGGAATATTAATAAAAATTATTATCGTAGTTAAAAATTTGCAAGAAGAAATTTGGCATTTCAAGTACAAATGAGAAATCATAAAGATAATAATAAGAAATTTTCAGACAATTAAAATCATTGTAGAGTTTTATCATGTAATATGTAAGAAGACCTTGAATGTATTCAAGGTGATAAAACTCCTAATCAATATTTTGACAATAACACACAAATATGAATTAATAAATACGATAGGATTATAAATTAAAAATGTACTATTATTTGAAAAATCATAATAACTGCCAATTAGTTGACTTCAGTTCTTATTTTACATACCAGGTTTAATAAGATCATGTCCTAAGATAATTTCTTCATCACATAGTTCACATTTTTGTGGTAAGCTTCTTACTAATTGTTTCCTTTTAGTCATGATTTCTTAAATCAGTTTAAATTCATGTGAAGGAATTCTTCAACAAGTTCATGAAAGACTCTTGATTCATCTGCTCTTTAATAGAGAAAATGTAATAATTGAATAGGGATCTTTCTATATGGAGTGATTCTTTATCTAAGTTTTCTAATTTCCTGTTTCAAATTGTATGATAAATAAAGACCATAAACTTTGATTAAACCAATTCATATAACGCATAGATGTTCAGATGACACAATTTAAAATTTTCAATCAAATTACATTAAAAGAACAACTTACAACTTAGGCAGAGAAAATAATAAATCTCAGTAAAGATTTAATGGTCCTTGCTAATCTGCAAAAAGAGATTGTAGCTCCTCAAATCATACCCAAACGGAGACCCAAAAAATTTTTTTAAAAAGGAAAAACAAACCTTGGAAAATAATAGAACTCGAGAAATGTGGAACAAGGTTGGGATCTTTCATTTGAATGGACCTTGCAAGATGTAGTAAGTGATAGCATTTACAACAATATGAGCAAATGAGCAAGCTAAGAAGCCCATTAGAACAAATATATCAAAATTGCAATTGTGTTTCAATTCGGCCACCTTTAACAACTAGTATTGCCCGAAACAAAACGACATGATGCCGATGCTTTATAATGTTCCAAAGTCGCATTTACTGAAAAACTGATTTCTTCAACCTCAGTAAGTTTGCTTACCTCAATCTGAAAGCTCTGGCGCTTGACCTTTCTTCTCAATTAAAGCTTGCACTTTCTGCAGTACAATCACAACAACCTAGTTAATTGGTGAATTAAGAAACAAATTTGTTGTAGAACAAAAATTAGTTTTACCTTGACAGAATTTCCAATCTCTTCGAGTTTGTGCAATATCATATCTCCAAGAGGGGGAACCTACAAACAAGAATGGACTTGGAAAGATTTTCTAAATAATAGAAAAGATATCAAAGCAATATCATATAAGTCTAGACTCCACAAACGGAATATCATTTCTGGAGGGGTAAGAATTGCCATAACATAAATTCTTCAAATAAAATATTTTGTGGAGAATTTTTTTTCTTACAGGTTGTATCTACCAGAAATAGTCAAAAAATCATTCTAGGTTCCTTGAAATTCTGGTATATATATATATATATATATATATATAAAAGGAACTTTTACTCAAGTTGACTCGTAAAGAATAGAGTCATCACTTTTCAGATATTTCAGATTTCAAATTACACGCACTCAGCACAAGGGCGATCCGAAGTCATGTAATTTGAAAGAAAATTTTCTTGCACGGGCTATTTTGGGAGGAAGAAAAATAAAAATACCAGTAGCTCCACAAAGCAAAATTGCTTTACGAGCAAGTATGAAAAGCACTTCACCATACCCAACTAGTAGATGGACCAGAACCAAGTGTATGAGGATCTTCAGACATGTAAATTTGCTTGCTGAGACTATCACTCCTCGTATTTGAAAGATGCATCAGAACAGCCTGCACAAAGTAGGTCTAGAGTTTATTACTTCAGCAAATAGTGCTGATGAATCAACACTTATCTGATTGTAGTACCTTGCGGAAAGCCCCAGGTTCAGAAATTCCTTGGATTTGAACATCATCACTTGGAGGCCTTCGTACACCTGTATTCTGTATTCTGACAGAAAATATGCCGAAGAAGGATTGCAAATAACCTGTGCATGCATACAAGATTGTTAGTGTGCACTCAAGCAAGAATTCAACATGGAAATCAAAAAATTATTTTGCATGAACCATCTTGTGTTTCTAGCGAATCAATTACAATAATAGTTACTTATCCATAATGAGATGGATATGCACAAAACAGATACATGCTGAAAAACAATAATGAATCAAGCATGTCACTTGGACTTGGAAAAAACTATTCATATCCATGTAAGATACAAGTCTCAAACACTTAATTTTCTAAAAAAGATGGCACATAGAAAAAAGAGTTTAAATTTAGAATTCAGATACAGACAATAAATCTTTAAAATTTAAATACTAATATTTGATCAATTCACATATATTATGCTATATAACCTAATTTATATATTTACATAACATGTAACATATAATAATTATAACTGATAATGTAACTTATATTATGTTCCCTCCCTCTGGTGATGCAACAGTACTCTCCTTGTGCACCATGATGTTGAAAATTCATTTCCTCCCAGCACAATGGATATTTCAAGTATGTTTATTCTTCCTTTTGCTCTCACAAGTGACTCTGGCTGCTCCCACTCATTTTTTATATAAACAAACATGTGGTGTCGTGCCAACATAGGTACCATGAGGTAAAAGGTTAGTCCGAGTATTGTAGGAATCAAGCAAACAAAATAAAAAACTAATCATCCACATGAAGCCCATGTTGAGGTCACAATATTGGAAATAGTATCAATCTCAGGCTAGATTTTACCACCTACTCAACTTGGTGTCTAGCCATAACTACATACAATATTTTGGAGGAATCAATCAAACCTTGCCAATATCTCCTGACTCTCCAATTAAACACTCTCAACTCACTTTTAAAATATGCTTTTTTGCTATAATATGCTTTGATTAAGTATAATCTTGAAATTTCCTGCCTTCATATTCTTATTTATTGTATAAAATTTCCCAATCTTATAGAAACTTATGATGTTTGCCAACCACACATAACCTTTCATAGGAAGCCTCAGCTACAAGGGCAGCTTGGTGTACAAAACTCCTGCCAATGCGGATCCCGAGAAAGAGTTAGACTACATTGGTTTATTTTATGCAGCCTTACCCTGCATTGCAAGAGGCTATAAGATTTCAAATCCGTGACCACAGAATCACACAGTAACAACTTTATCATTGTGCCAAGGTTACACAAAAGCCTTAGACTATAAGATTTCAAAATTGATTTTATTAGAGAAATAATGCTACAAGCTTAATTCAATTTGTAATTATTGTCAATGATTTCATTTTTCATTTTTTGGCTTTGGAATTTAATAGTGAGGCCTCTTCATTTTTCTTGAATGTCGATATTCAGAAATATTTGAAAAATAAATCATTGTAAACTATGAAATAGGGATTAATCTTTGAAGCTTAAAAGCAGATATCATTTCCATGTTCTAGGTTATAGTTTCTCTCATTTAATGTCATGCAACTTATATGTGGAATATTTTAGGAAAAAAAAGACAGCTCGGTGCACGAAACTCCCACCAATGTGGAATCACGGGGAAAAATTGGACTATATTGGGTCTGAGCATCTTGTGATTTTAGTACTATTTTATTTAGGTTCAACATTTTTTTCCTTTTATTGCCTGTGTAGAAGTTTGTACATATACTATTGTTGCCTAAAACTAGTTAAGTACTAGTCTTTAGAGCAAGAAGTTAGTTTGCATAAATTTAAATGACTGATGCTCTGATTTGTTGTACTTAAAAAGAAACTTTCCATGAATTACTAGCACTTCTAGCTAAATAAATAATGCCATAAAGATTCTTGTTCTAAAACTGGACTGAACAAAGACAGCAAGTTGATGATTCCAGTCCCTTTTGTTCAGTTTTCTTGCAGGAGACATACAGCCATACAAACCAAACAAGTTCCTCTGTCTTGAGTATGGTTGTCAAAATCGGCAAATACACAATCGATCACTTGGGTTGTAGTTGTATGAGTATAGTAAAAGACTAAAGGTGAACCAATTTGTCTCGAGAAATGGAGCATCACGCAAGGATGGAGTAGGTTGAAATGCTAGACTAGATAGACTTTGACAAATTCGGCCAAGCTAAGTTGAAGACTAATGAAGGCATTCAAGAGAAGATGACAATGTTGGTGCAATCATGCCTAAAGTGGTCGAGCTCGATCATAGGTTTTGATATTTGGGCAAAAGGTTTAAAAGACTTCTACCTGTATATTTGATATATATCTTAAGTTGTGCAAGGGCTTGGCTAGATGCATATGGAGTTCACTAAGCTTGTGATTAGATGAAATTGAGTGAGGATGATGACTTGGTGCAGCCAAGGTCACATGCTCAATGGTTTGAAGGTTCGATGGAGTTCATAGAAGGTTAACATGAGGCATTCGAGGGGATGTACAACAAGAAGAATTGGGTGATGATGGAGTAGCTCGTCAAGCTTAAAGTTAACTTGGTGGCTCGAGATCTATTGGAGATCAAAGAAGGATGGAATGAGACATCGAATGGACTGCATAATGAGAAGTAGGTGTAATGTTGATGGTTGCTAGAAGAAGGTGAACTACATGGGCAAAGAGTAAATAATGGCACATAAAGTGAGTAGTGGTCTTGTGCATCCAAGGGACTTAAGACCTAATGCCTTGGTGAGGAAGTTAAGCTGTGGAAAGTAAGCTTTTGAGGGAATTATGAAAGTAAAGCAATTTGTACTTTAAGGTTAGGCTAGCACTTGGCTTAGGCAAAGATTTGATCATTAGGATGGTTGTAGTCGAGGTCCCAATCAATTGTAAGGTGTCTCCAATTGACAAGTTAGTTGACTAACAACTTACTTAGGCTATGTGACTTACGAATAAAATGTTTCTATTTGGACTGAGTCAAGTGGGAAATCAATTAAAGATGTTGAGTTGAATTATGTGTTGCAGTTCAATCGATTGATTCCTTGACATGAGTTAGACCGTTGATTGGACAAAAGAAAGTTGCAATCATCAGATGGCAAAGGGTAAAGTTAGGCAGTCAACTGAAGTTAGACTAAAGTAGTCATTGGCATATTGAAGACCATAGCAATTGTAATAACACAACCAACAAATGATGCAAGAGGGCAATTGATCAGTGGCAACAGAACAATAAAGGTTAAAGGCTATATAAAGAGAACCAAGGAAAGTCCTTGAGGACTAGCAAATCTTGAGCAACATTTTGATAATTCTTAAGCTTCCTGGTTGTAATTTTTAGCCTAGATTTTTTTACTTCTTGTTCTATCTTCTAGTAAGAGACTTGTACGAGGTTTCTCCACTTCTGAAAAGTATGCAAGAAGAGGAAACTATAGTAAGGATTTGTTAGCATCTTTGCTTGTGTTTATTGTCGTTGCATTTAATTGTGTTTGATTGACTTGGCTAAGGCATCAAGAAAAGTAAGAGACACCACCCCCACCCCCTCTTACCCTCACAGTCTTAATAGATAATCCTATCTAATTTTAGAAATTCAAGCTTAAATCTCTTAGCTCAACATCATTTAAGATTTGTTACGAGATCAACAAAATAGGTTTATTGTTGCATGAGATTTACCATTAAGTAGACCAAGCATATCATCCATCTCTTTATCATTCAGTTAACAAGAGACATAGTAGCTTTCTAGATCAATATTAGCCTCAAAACCCTTTTCTCAACTAAACCAAATAATATAGACTTTTAAACAACAATATATGTTAGTAAATAAGAAATTAATATCTAATATTACTTTATATTAATAACTAAGATAGTATCAATTGATGTCTTTTTTATTACTGATTTTATATTCAATAAAACATGAGTTATCATTGGTCAATAAACCTAAAAGATATACATTGGTTTAATAAAATAAACATTATGTTATTGCTAATGACTATCTTTTATCCTTCGGAGATGTCTCTGTCACCTCCTTCCCCATCTCCTCCATTGCCGAATGCACCATCTCTCGCCTCATCTCCTCCATCACAGGATTATCAGCGTCGTCCTCGTTCTGCTTTGCCGCCGCCCATCACTGACGTTGTCATGGACACATCTTTGGAACCAAGTCTTTTGTCTCTTCCTCCGGTCCCATCTCCTGAGTTTGATATTCCCATTGCACTTCGAAAAAGTATGCGTTTCACTCGTAATCCTGCTCCTCATTATATTTTTTTGAGTTATCATTGTATTTCTCTTTCCTATTATTCTTGTCTTTCCTCCTTATCGTCTGTTTCTCTTCCGAAGACTGCAGGTGATGCCTTTGCCCATTCAGGATGGAAACAGACTATGCACAATGAAATATGTGCCTTATAGAGTAGTGAGACTTGGGATCTCATTCCTCTACCACCAGGGAAGTCAGTTGTCGGTTGTCAATGGGTATATACGGTGAAAGTTGGTCCAGATGGAAAGGTCGTCCGACTTAAGGCTCGCCTTGTTGCTAAGGGCTATACTTAGATCTTCGGATTAAATTACGGGGACACTTTTTCTCCTGTTGCCAAGATGTCCTTTGTGCGTCTATTCCTGTCCATTGTTGCGATTCGACATTAGACTCTTTATCAGTTGGACATCAAAAATGCTTTCTTATATGGTGACCTGCTCGAGGAAGTCTACATTGAGCAACCTCCGTGTTTTGTTGCTCACGGAAAGTCTTCTGGTCTTGTATGCCACTTGCGGAAATCTTTATATGGCTTCAAGCAGTCTCCCAGAGCATAGTTCGGTAGATTTAGAACTGTAATTCAACAGTTTGACATGACTCAGAGTGAGGCTAACCATTCTATCTTTTATCGCCATTCATCAACTGGTTGCATCTACTTAGTAGTTTATGTTGATGATATTGTTATCATAGGTAGTGATCATCTCAGGATTTCACAAGTGAAACAGTATCTTTTCAAATATTTTCAGACAAAAGATCTCGACAAACTCAAATATTTTTTGGGAATAGAAGTCACACAGTCCAAAGATGGGATTATCATATCTCAAAAAAAGTATGCAATGAATATTCTAGAAGAAACAGACATGTTAAACTCAAAGACAGTTGACAACCCCATGGATCCTAATGTCAAGTTCCTGCCAAATCAGGGGGAGCCTCTTCCAGATCCTGAACGATACAGGCGATTAGTAGAGAGACTAAGCTACCTTACTGTTACTTGTCCAGATATCTCATTTGCAGTAAGTGTAGTAAGTCAGTTTCTCAACTCTCTATGCAAAGAACATTGGGATGTTATGACTTGCATTATCCGATATATCATAGGCGCTCCAAGAAAGGGTCTTTTGTACGGAGACAAAGGACATACTCGAATCATAGGGTATTCTGATGCAGATTGGGCATGCTCTCCCATTGATAGGAAATCTACTTCTGGGTTTTGTATATTTGTCAAAGATAATCTTGTTTCTTAGAAAAGAAAAAAGCAGAATATTGTGGCAAGATACAGTGTAGAGGCAGAATATCGAGCTATGACCATAGCCAGTCAAGAGCTTATATGGCTCAAACAGCTGCTTCAAGAGCTAAAATTTGGAGAGGTTACATAAATATCACTTATATGTGACAACCAAGCTGCTATGCATATCGTCTCGAATCCAGTTTTTCATAAGAGGACAAAACATATTAAAGTCGACTATCACTTTGTCAGAGAGAAAGTCATATCTAAGATTTTTTATGTTATTTTATAGTTATATTTTATGATCAACTAACAGATATATCTACTAGTTTTGTTAACTCATATGATCAACTAACAGATATATTCACTAAGTCACTAAGAGGTCCTCGAATTGACTACATATGTAACAAGCTGGGTGCATATGATTTATATTCTCTAGCTTGAGGGGGAGTGTTAGAATATTTAGGGATAATAGTCTATAAATAAATAAATATATATATATATATATATATATATATATATATATATATATATAGAATAGGCCCCTAAATTTGTATATAAATAGGGCTTTGTTTCTTGTAATGAAATAGGATTTTTTATGTTATTTTACAGTTATATTTTCTAAAATATTATTCTATCAAATAGTAACAATAATAATCACATATTATTAGCTAATTAATAACATTAATTTGATAATACTGATATTATGTCTTACCTAATTAATCAATCACACTATTCATTATTGAAATGCAATTTTATGAGACATAATAAATATTCTCAACATCTTTTATACCTGACTTTAATTTTTCAATTTTAAGTATTGTCAATGCATCATTTTCTATTGATACTTTGACCAAGTTATGGTAAGCCAATGCAAAATAAATATTTATGAAAGAAAAGATTGTAGGTTCCTCGGTATGGAATGCTTGTTTAGCAGCCATGACTTAAATGACACATCAATATAATTTTCAAATACTAAGTTAACCTGAAATGAAGAAGATCAGTTTTTTTTAGGCCCAAACATAGGTATGTTTTCTAATGGATGTCATCTACGTCGAGGCAGGAGTTTTCATGAAATCTCAAAGAATTCAATTCCTACAGAACCATAGATGTGAAGAACTGAATAAGACTGAACCACTTGTATCAGTGTACACAGGCATATACCTTCCAGTTGCTAAAGAAAAAAAGTAGGACTAATGCCAAAATCTAATCATCAATGAAGGTACCTTAATATTTTAAAATAATAATACATACATCCTAACTCCACACTTCAACCTTACCTTGTTCAACTACAATATCTGCAACTGAGGCAAGCACTACACGCTTTTCTTTCTTCAAAACTCCAAAACAAGGAAAAGCTACTGGTCTTGTTACCTGCAAATATAAAGAAATCCAACTGAGGAAAATCATGTACTAACCAACTGTTTGTTACAGCATAAGGTGAAGAAGTAGAGCATCCCATGATCATGTTTGATTTACCTCATACACAATCGCATTGGAAGTCACATATAGCTTGCGAGAGCGGAAGTCGGATCGCAAGATATGTCTTCGAATTGGCAAATATAGCAACATCAAGGCCCCAATTCCCCATGCTAGCATCAGAAGCAAGGAATACAGAATCCATTGAACCGTTTGGTACTTGACATATTTTTCTTCCATCTCATAAAAGGATGCAGTGTGATGGATGGTGTCTTCTTCAGCTTCATTATATCGATTTGTAACTGAACCTGATAATAATCGTCTCTCCAAGACGTCAATTTCAATAGCTTCGTCGGTTGATCCCATATGAAACCGAAACCCAAGAAGAAGAAAAAATCTGATAGAAAAGATCATCATCAGCCAAATTATTGCTCGCAAAGCTTAAATACAAGGGGAAAACACAATCCAAAGCCCTAACAAACCTTATTGATATCGTGAGTGATGGAACAATCAAATTACCTTTTCAAAGCATGCGGATCGGATTCGTATGATCTTGTGCTGCCCAATTCGCCCAAATTAATACAGAAAGCAGCAAATCGAGGAAAGGAAAACGCGCACTGAGGCCCTAAAACCACGAATCGAGCAAGAATGCTCCGCCATGAATGGACCAATATCACAATGGATTCCAATCGAATTTAAACGGTGAAAAGTTGACTGGTAGGAGAGGTCGAGGAAGAGGAAGAGGAAGAAGAGCGAAATGGCAAAACAGTAACGGTGATCGTGACTGGCCCGGGCAATGGTCTATTGGGCCTAGCCTGGCTGGCTCGAGTTAAAAGTGAATTGTGCTCATGTCAATCCGAGGTTTGTCCGTCGGCTTAATTATATTTAAAAAATTAATATTAAATTAAAACTTATAAATATTTATTGTTTAAAATTCTAATATTTATATAATTATATCTTAATTTCCGACATACAACATGAAATCTAAAATATAATATCTTCAATTTTTAATATAAAAAATATTTTTATTCAAATTTAAGTTTTTCAACCTTCCATTGTTTATGCACCTTCTAAAAGAAGAAAGTTAATACAATTCTCAATACCTTTTTACTTACTATATATAAAATGTACATGAGTTAGATCCTGTTGTAGTGCAGGAATTTAAAATAATGTACCTAAAAGCTCAAAGAGCTTGGTGACTTAATATAGTCGAGTTGATTGGTTATGGGTTTGATGTCTCAAAGGTTTGAAGTGAAGTCGATATATAGGCAAGCTTGGTGAGTTAATATAGTCGAGTTGATTGGTTATGGGGTCCGATGTCTCAAAGGTTTGAAGCGATGAAGAATGACACATTGAAGCAAGATTAAAGAGGTTAGTGCATCCAAGCAATCAAGGGCTTACAAGAGGTGGACTTAGAAGGTGGAGGGAATGACATGTTGAAGCAAGCTAGGAGGGTTTGGTGCATTTTAGGTATTGAGGTTCTAACTTGAGGTGTTTTCTAGGGAGGCCTAAAGTGAGATAGATAAGGGGTGAATTATACCATATTGAAGTAAATTTGGAGAATTTGATGCATTCGAGGGGTTGGAACATTATAATATAAGATGGACGTAGGACAACAGGAAGTATCAATAAGATTGAAGACCTAAATGCACGAAAGATATGAGAGATTGAGTAATGTATAATCTTAGGGGGTGTTTGGTTTAAGGTTTCCCAGATGTAAATGTTCCATTGAGTTCTCAAAATTTGTGCAATGGACGGATGATGAGTGTTTGGGTTTAGATGGTGAATGTACATATGGGGTTGGGGTAACTGGAAATTGGGGGTTGGCAAAAAGGACCTATGGAGATCCTTTTTGCCAACCTGAAAGTTTAAATTACACATCTACCCTTGTGAAAAATATATAAGGATTTTTTAATTTTTTTAGTAAGGATAAATAAGTAAATGAACATCCAAAATACAACTCAACCTCATATTCATCAAACACTCCATTTACAATATTTACATTTTCTCAACCTTTTCTCAACCCCAACTATACATTTACATATTTTCAACCCCAACTTTCCATTGAAAAAATACAACTTAAAACCAAACACCTCCTTAGACATTTACTTGTGTTTAGCTAGCTAAGACTAGACTATTAAGTATAAACATGTCAAGTGAAAGAGAGATCACTCGCTAAATTTAATTGACTAGAATTAAACCTTAGTCAAACATAAAGTCAATTGAATATAAGATTTCGATGAAAGCTTTTGGAGAGATTTGAGCTAGGTGCATGTGGGTTGAATACCTCTTTATTCTCCTCCTATTTTGTGCTAACAATACTCAATGATCTTAAAGTGGATAAGGTTGATGATTTTAACTCAAACTCTTGGTGTTCTCATTTACTTAACTTGTATTTCATTTTTGTTTGAAAGAAGATAATTGACCGTAAAAACATTCTAAGTGGGATTGTAAGAGGTTTACACCCATTACTATTGGATCAAGATAGACTAATCTAAAATTGATTAAAAGTTATTTTAAAGAAATATTTTTAAAAAAATACTTGTAAAAAGCTTGAGTTGAAAAGGGTTTTCAAAAATTATGATAAAATATTTCTAGTGTTAGAAAGGTACATAGTGAAAATCTTATTTTGAAAAAACTTACAAGTAATGCAGTACACCATATTTATGCAAATAAAAAAAATTAAGAATAATAAATTATAAAAAAATAATAAATATATTTTACAGAAGCCTTTAGTTTCTACTCTATGACATATATCTCTCAAGGTGAATCATCCCATGGAGACTACTATATTTTTTTCATTCTAGAAACTTCCAAAGGCAGCAACAAAATGTGACTAGTGTTAAGAGAAGAAAAACAACGTGGAAGCAAGAAACAATAATAGTAAAGAAAATTAGAGAGTAAAATAATTAATAGACAAAATTGAAAGTCACATAATTTTAATATAAATAAATAACACTTTGATGTTTTTTTGAAAGTTGTAGAATAAATATTTTATGATCTATATGAGTTGCCTTTGCTTCGTATTCAATTTGTCGTCAATTTGGTAATGAATTTGGCAATGAACATCATTTCGTCGTCAAATTTAGGGCATAACCCTAATCTCGATCCCTTTTTTTGCGATCCCTTTTTTCTTTCTCGCTTGTGCTCTCTAAATCTCCGTATGTCGTCTGTTGGTGCAAGGTGCACTAGATTTGATCCTAAAGTTTCGATGTTTGACAATACACCTAGGTCTGATCAGTTTGACCAAGGGTTGATCCAAACAAAACCTAATGTTTGGATGTGAGTGAAGTCTAGGTCAGTTTGACTAGATGACTAGTGAGAAGTCCTAGTCGGTTAGACTAGGCAGTGGAAGTCCTGATTTGGAAGATTGGGCAAGAAAGTCTTGGTGAGTGAAGCTAGGCAGAGAAAGTCCTAGTTGTAGACTAGGTAAAGGCAAGTCCTGATTTGGAGGATCAGACAGAAGTCTTAGCAAGGTCAAGTGTACCAGGTGCAAGTCCAAGCAGTGTTAAGAGGACCAGGAAGCATGACAAAAATTCAAGCAGGTATGGAGGATCAAGGCTTGGTGGAAGTCTAGGTGGTCAGGTGGATCGGTAGGCTAGCAGCAAATCTTGGGGGTCGAGGATCATGGTTAAGCGGGAAGTCCAACAAGTCTGAGTGGAGTGGATAAGGGCGCGTTCCTAGTGTGGGAACAGTAAGCGTCAGACTAACCCAAGATTTCAGTAGAAATCCGAAGTTAGACCTACATGGTAAGGCTTAGGTTGCTTGTATGTTTGTATGTTTGTCTTGCAGGAACCAGGAGCTGGAAGCAAGATGAAGAAAACATAAGTGAAGCAAACAAAAGCAGTTGAACCAAGCCTAGGGTCAACTCAGATCAAACCTGAGTCAGATGGATCCAGTCGATCGGACGGTCCAAGCGACTCAAAGGTGGATCCAGGCGACTCTATCAGGAGGACTCAGCTCAGATAAGATCGAGAAGATCGGATTGGATCAGACCTTATGCAGTCGCCTGGATAAGGTTTCTAGTCGCCTGGAAGGGGCTATATAAGAAGGATGAACATGCACATCAACTCACAACTTCTACAAGCCATCCTCTTCAACTAGTGATGATTCTGAACACGAACGGGACTAGGCTCATGCAACCGAGAAAGTTCTAGGAGGAGTGCACGACGCTCAGGACTTTTAGATTGGTAGTCACTTGTTTGGTTTAATTCCTTACTTGTCTTACTTTGTTTTATTTATTGTTATATTCTTTATTGGATTGTAAGACGAATTTCTCCTCCTCCGAATAAGGTTCGGAAAGGAGACCACTAGTGGATGTGCGCCTCCCATACATAGGCCTTGGACGTACTAACCCTAGAGGTTAGGAACCAAGTAAAATCCGTGTGTCTCTACATGTTTATCTAATTTTGCTACTTAGTGATTTCTAATAGAATAAAAATGAAAGAGAAACGACATACGCGCTATTCACGCCCCTCTAGCGCGCATCCACGATCCGTCGTCGCCGCCGTCACCTCTCCGCTGTTGGTCGAATCTCTCTAATGAGTGAAGGCTGTCGTCACCTTTGGTATTCTCCCTCTCCTCTCTCTCTCTCTCGTGTCTTTCTCGTCGAGCTCTCTCCCCTCTCCCCACATGGCGTCGATGAACCACTGCAGGCCAAGTGCTGGGGGCCCCTGCTAGCTACGGACAGCGGGCCGTAGCTTGGTGGCAGCTTGCCAGGAACCATGGGCCACAAGTCGACGGCCACTGGTCAAGGCCCTCGACGGCCGTTGGCCAGAGCCCGACGGCGACTGACCTAATAAGGAACTTTTTATAATGATGCTAACCCCTTTTAGGATAATAAAGATGCAGGAGCAGGATAGGCTTGTAATAGGTTGATGTTAGATCCATGGACCTAATGAGTGAAGGTGAAGGAAATGGACGAGATCCCACTACTGCTAATCTAGTCAAAGGCAATGCGCTCCGAAGGGCAAGAGCGGAAGCTTAGGTTTTGCCTCAGCCTCCTCTTGTCTTCTTCCACTCCCGAGGCAGTTGAATATATCTTTTCCCATTTGGAACCATCACTAGGAAGTCAGAGGGCAAAAGCTAATAGGAGTCCTCAGTGTCGTCCGCTTGCTTTGCTTAGTGAATTTAAGATCTTCCCTTTTGAATTGAATCAAATTGCTTGGCTATTAGAGTTGAATTTGGTGAAGGTATAGAACCCTCTCTTCATTATAAGACGTCGACAACAGCTCCTCCTTCTGTTGCTTGGGTTGCTTTCGTTGCTCTCGCTCGTACCGAGGACCTTGAATAGTTCTAGTTAAGGTGAAGGGACGACCAATAAGGATTTGAAAATCCATCCAATTCTTTATTTAGAAGGTGTCATGGTTGAGGGACTTTATAGAACCAAAAAACCAAATTTTAAGTAGGGTATCAATCACTATACGAACCACCTCTAGACCTAGAAGGAATAAGAAAGGCATTCGCTAGCCACATCAACAGCAGGTTCCTATCAAAACCTCTACTTTTAAGATCGAGTAATTGGTAGGATTTGGAGGTCGAAATCCAACTACTTTCCAACAATCAGAGAAATTGTGGTTGGTTTAAGTAGTTGTAGTAGTTGATCAAACTCCACACGGCCTAATTAGTTCATTAGCAAAACTACAAATCTGAGTTCACATTATTTTTAATGTTTGTTTAAAACTAATTGATGGTTATTTTCTACTAATTTATCGATAAATTTTAGTTCTCAACATTTAACTTCATAAAATTTAACCAAAATTGATAGAAAATTTGACTTTAAATTCGTTATATGTTTGTGCACATTATATTTAATTGTTGATTTTATAATGTTATTTGTGCAAGTCTATAATTTGCTTGGGCTTAAAGTAATTGGAGAGATAATTGTCAATGTTCATCGGCTTTAGATATATTTACAATTATAGTTATTTGAATGTTAGTTTTTGTTATTCTAATTTAGTAGAAATTAATTATGCAATTGATGAGAAGGTCTATATTAGTTTTTATTTATAGTAAATAAAAGGTATTCTAATTTAGTAGGAATTAATTATATTTTAATATTTTAAAAATTTTAGACTCAGAAAAAATACAGAAAGCAAGAAGTTGGATGTATAAAAGGAATTTACCAGAACATAGAAGTTTAACTGATAAATTTATTGTTGGGTTAGAATACTTTTTAGATTTTACTTCAAGTAATGTTGAGTTTATGGATGAAGATAGGATAAGATGTTCGGTCAGAAAGTGTCACAATGATAAATTTTTACAGTGTGATAAAGTTTGAGAACATCTTTGTAGATTTAGTTTCACCCTCAATTACTATAATTGGACTTATCATGGTGAACTCTTCATATCTGATGAGAATTATGGACAAAACAGCTAAGTCTCAGTCAATGAGGATCAAAGTTATTATGATTAATTTAATCTATATCAGAGGATGATAATTGACGTAGTGGGTGAGAATTTCATTATTGAACCGAGTGGTATAAGTTTTAGTTTTTCTCCAATAGTTGAACAAATATTTACTGCTTATGCATCACTGTTGAAGGAGACAAAAGTACTAGGAGTTGGTGAAAATGTGAATAATGAATCATATCTCTAATTTTAAAAATTATTGAGTGCTGCAAATGAACTATTGTGGCCTAATTGTGACAATCACACTAAACTATTTCTCACAGTAAGACTGTTGAATGTCAAAGTAGAGCACAATGTGTCTGAAGATTATTTTAATGATTTTATTCAAGTTATTGGAGAGATATTGCCGCATAATCACATAATGTCTAATGATTTTTACAATATGAAAAAACTTGTCAATGATTTAGGAATTTCTTTTGTCAATACTTGTTTGATTTTCTTACTCTGCTTATACTTGTGGAATTTCTTTTGTCAAATGTCAACCCAATCAACCTTGGCCACTTGGTTTAAGATAGATGTTGAACAATCTTAGGGAAAATTGAATATGTTTGATTTAACATATTTCTAATTATTGATGCAATTGATCTTAGGTTAAGGTTGACCAAGCTCGAGTTGAATTTTGATATTTGATCAATATGTTAGTTTGATGTCAAGTAAGTCAAGGTTGATTGGATACTTAATGGTAGAGAAAAGTCCAAGTGGATCAAGGTTGATCGGATATTTGATAATTGGAAGTCTAACGAGAAGTTGATAAGAGGGAAATCCAAGTGGGTCAAGATTTACCAAACACTTAGTGATCAAAGTCCAATGGGAAGTTGGTAAAAGGAAAGTCCAAGTGAGTCAAGATTGATCGGACACTTGGTGATCGGAAGTAAAAAGTTGACTTAAGAGGAAAGTCCAAGTCGATCATGAAGAATCAGACACTTGACACAAGATGAAAAAGTTCAAGCAAGGCATGGAGGACCGAACACTTTGTGACAATAGAAAGCTTCAATAAGTCAAGGTTGATCAAATGCTAAGCAACGAAAAATCCCAGCAAGTCGTAGATAATTGGATGTTGGGCAGAGGAAGTCCCAATAGATTGAGATCAATCAATACCATACAAGACACGAATTCAATCTTGAAAAGCTAAAATTAGAGTTAATAATCAATTAGTGAGGTTCGTCAATTGATTGACAAACTCCAAATCTAAAATTTTTGATTTGCTAGCAAGCATTGGTGCAATCGATTGCTCAACCTTGACTAGCGAATAGAAGGGTTTAGAACCGATTGGCTAGTTCGACTCGGAGTTATCAATCGATTGGTGCAATTGATTAGTCAAGTAAAATAGTCATTCTACAAGTTTAAACAGTTAGATCCGACGTGGCAATCGATTGGTGAGTAAGGTCAATCGATTGGTAGGCGAAAATCAAACTGATTGCAACCCTAGAAATTGAGGTTTCATGGTCATTTGAAGCTGTCAGTTCTTAGAGATTCCAGAGTGAAGTGCTGGTGCATTTTTGGATTAACAAGAGGTTATTCCAAGCAACAAAAAAGCATCCAAAGTAAGGTTTCATTGTAAAGTCATTTTCAATTTCATTTGTGTTTTTGTTTGCTTTTCTTATTGTATTCTTATAAAAATAAGATTGTAAGAGGCTTCTTCGCTTTTGGAAGTTATTCAAAAAAGAGGATTTCTTAGTGGAAAGAGATCGTAGGAGTAGACGCTTGGATTAGTCGTCTCAAGAAGGCGAATACCAAGTGAAGTCAAGTGTTGTGCATGTGGTGTCAAGATTGATTCAAGAATTCCACTATGCAATCAAACAACAACCATGAGATCAAGATGAGAAGCAATCAAAGTTACCCACCCCCTCTAGCTCATATGGGTCGTAACAAGTTGTGTCAGAGCAAGACCGCTCTTCATTAGATTAACCTCCATTGGAGCACAAGATAGAGATAGAAGATAAATTCTCATATTTGAAGGAGTCATTAATGGAGCTCAAGTTTGCAAAGATGGACTTAGATATGATATTTAAGTTCCACTACCATTTGAATTAGGAGGCTTCGATCTTTGGAAATCAAAAATGAAAATTTTCTTGATGATGGATATAGAGTAATGGTTTGCTCTAATGAAAGATTTTGAAGCTCCAAGAAATTCAAAGGGAAAACCTCTTTGAAAGAACAAATGGAACGAGGAACAAGTTCACAAATCTAAGGCAAATGAAAATGTAACTAAATTGCTAGTTAATATTTTGCCTAAAAATATTTTGTGTAAGATAGGTACCTATCAAAGATATTAAGGAACTATGGAGCAAATTAGTCATGATCTATGAAGATTCGTCATCGGCACAAAGTGAAGGCGAGCCCAAGGAGAGAAATTCATTGACACTAGAGCACGATGATTCGAAAGTTGAGAGGTGCTTAACATCCGAGGAGGATATTGAAAAGGCATTTGCCTTAAGGATTGAGGGGGAGCGTACGCCATTGACATTAGAATAAGAAGAAACCTTAACTTCCAGAGCTAATGAGGAAGCTCATATCACCTCTACGAGTGGAGAAAGCTCAATTTATGAAGGTAAGACAAACTCAATTTGCAAAAATAAAGATCATATAATATACTTTGGGCGTAAAAAGAAAGGACGCTATAAGAAAAAATGTCCAAAATTAGTCAAGAAGAAGGTTAAGATGACACCCAAGGTGAAGGAGAAGCCAACGAAGGTCGAACCTTGATACACAAAGACAAGGAGCATATTGTGTGCTTCTTATGCAATCAAAAAGGATATTACAGAATCAATGTCCAAGGGGGAGGCACCAAAGTAAAGAAAAGGGAGAAAACTCAAATCAAGGGAGAGCACCTAAGGCAAGATCTGAGGTACCATTAGTTAATGCTATTTCTTTATTTCAAGATAACAAGCATGTTAGAAATAAATTTTATCATCTTAATGTAAAGTATCATGAACATAGAAAATAGAAAAAATTATAAGGACAATTATAAATCATATCATATTAGAACTACCCTACCTAAGGATAGGAGGAATCTAGGTAAAAATTTTAAAAAGACTAGACACATGTCTAGAAAAAGAAATGATCAAGCTAGAGATAAAAAGTCAAGTTAATGACTTAGAAATTGAAAATCAAGTTTTGAGGTCAAGACTTGATAAGTTAGAAAAGACCCTTAAGAAAATGACAAATAATGTTAAAGGGTCCAAGAAGCAAAACCTAGGTTTGGGAAGACAAGAGTCATCTATGGACAAGATAGGTTTGGGATACAAATCTAAGTCAAAGGAAAACATGACCTCATATCATAGAGTTTCATATAATTATGGAACTAACCCTAGGTCTAGGAGTCAAGTCAATATTACAAGGAAGGTTATCCCTAGTGTTGACCTTGAAGGAGACTAGCATGACTAAGGCTTCTAAGAAGCCTAGGAGAGTCATTAAGAAGTGTATTTAAGGAGGTTATCCCTAGTGAGCACCTAGTGCACCCAAGGAGCTCCAATAGGTATTGAGTTCCTAAGAGTGTGATCTCTTCACACTAGATGTGTATAGGGTGTGCTAACCCTAATTAAAAGGGTAGTTAACTCAACCATAGTGAAGTTGGTATGTTAGAGCATTTTTAAGATATTGTGATATCTTAAAAATGGAAATTTCAATCTTATCTTGGAAGATTTTCTAGTATGCCAATAAGAAATGAATTTTTAAGTTGATTAAAAAATTGGCACCATAGGAAAAAATCATAAAATATGTCAAGTGTGGGTTTTTGGCACATTCGAGGGAGATAAGGTCACTTATGTCAAATTATGTATTTGACATAAAGATTAGTTGATAACACTTAAATTGAAAATCTAGATGTTTTTATTAGTGTACCATAATTGTCATGCGTTGTGTGTCATATCACATGTCATAACAACATATCATATATTCATATTGTCATAAAAAATGCATATCATGCATGCATCATTTAAGTTATGATATATTTTATGTATTTGATGTACGTCATACTCATTTACATGCATTATTTCAATTCTTTATAATTAAGGACAAAAATGACATTGCTTGACATCCTTGGTAGGATGGTTGAATTTTAAAATGCCTAGATAGAGATGCATGATCCCTTGATTTAGGAAAAATCTACTTTACATCTCACAAAAATCATAGGGTTAACTTGTATGTATATTGAGATACATTAGATATGAGTAAGATGTTAAAATGATGAACTAAGTTCAAGATGTAATTGATATATCAAAATGAGTTTTAGTTTCATCAAACCAAATGAATTTGGTATTGACTAATCATGGAGAAAGCTAATATGCATGTCATGTACATTTAGCTCATAGATCATGATTGAAAATTAGTTTTGAAAATGCTTTAAAAAGTATTTTGAAAGATCTTAGTGAAATCTATTTATTGATAGAAATCACCATTGATTAAATTGACACAAAATTAGAGTAAACCATTGAAGTTTTCAATGGTTTTCAACTTTGTAACATTAAAAAATAAAATATATTTTCATAGAAAATTATTTTTTTATGATAATATGACATAACTAATGTTTATATGAAATTTCATAATTTTTTGAAAAGAGTTGAATTACTTATGTATTTTTGAAATTCGGCTTAAAAATTAAAATTTTAGATTTTCAGGCCACCAATCTATTGATTGCAGTTACCAATCTATTGGTGCCCGTATCAATTGATTAGTGAATGTAATCAATTGATTGATAGCTGTATTTTTGACTGAAATGAGTTTATTTCAGCCATTAAACCTCATTTTAGAGTTCTTAACTATCTTAAACCCTTTGATATACTTGGATAGATATTTAAAGAGGTTCTCTTGAATAAAATAAAAAAAGAGATGGTAAAAAGAGTAGAAGGGGGATTTGAGAAAGAGGGTTAGATTCAAGATTGAATATTTAACTTCATGACTTCTATTTTGAAGTTTCCTAAAGGTTTAGAAACTCAAAATCATTGTTGATGCAATGGTTGAAGATGGAGGATGCTTTGAAGAGGAGGTTCACCTTAAAGGCATGAGTTGGGTAAGTAAGGAAGGATTCGATAAGATGAATGAATCTTGGAAAAAAAATTTGATGTGTGCCAAAGAGGAAGAATGTAGAGTTTAAGTTAGAAAACTCTCATTCATGCTTTGACATAAAATGAAGGATGAAGAAGTAAGTTGGGCTAACGAGTTAGTCTAACTTAAACATATTGTTAAATATAAAAGGGGAAGATTGTTGGTGCAATCAATCTTAGTTCAAGGTTGACCAGGTTGATCAAGTTCAAGTTGACTCTAGCTAGATTTCGATGTTTGATCAATATTAGTTTGATGTCAAGTAGATCAAGATTGACTAAATATTTAACAGTAGAGGAAAATTCAAGTGGATCAAAGTTGATCGAACACTTGGTAATTGAAAGTCCAACGGAAAGTTAGCAAAAGGAAAATCCAAGTGGATCACGGTTAACTAAACACTTGATGATCGAAAGTTCAACAGAAAATTGGCAAGAGGAAAGTCTAAGTGGGTCAATGTTGACTGAACATTTAGTGATCGGAAGTCCAACAGAAAATTGATAAAAAAAAAGTTCAAGTGGGTTATATAGAACCAACACTTGACATGAGGTGGAAAAGTCTAAGTGGGTAATGGAGGACTGGACACTTGGTGACAATATGAAGTCTCAGCAGGTCAAGATTGATCGGATGTTAGGTAACGGGAAGTCCCAACAGGTCACAGATAACTGGATGTCAAATAAAGAAAGTCTTAGTAGGTTGAGGTTAATCGGATATCAGATAAAACGCAGCCTGAAAAAGGTTAAAATTAAGGTCAGCAATCATCGCAAACCCTAAACTCGAAATTTCAAGTTTGCTGGCAAGCAATTGATTGCAACAATCGATTGATGTTAAGCGATTGATTGTTGCATGTTAAATTTGAGAGGTGTCCTAAGGCAATCGCCTTACGGTTATACTATTTATTGGATAAATAATAATTCACTATTTAAGTGCACATTCTATATGTGTTTGATTGGATCTTAAACTCAAATACTGAATGCCCGCAATACGATTCATAGCATGAGAAAATTTGTAATTGGATCATAACTTATGAGCATCTTTACATGTTCAATTATGAATGTATTGAAATTATCCCTAGTCGAGAAATTGATGAGCACAGACATCATCGATTCTATCAAGACTAGCACGTTTAAACTCTTTGGTTAACCAAGCAACTGATCTCACTGCTGGAGACATTGGTTGTTGAGAGTTAAACGTGGATATTGGTTAAAGGTAACCAGTTCATTAGAGTGACCTGCCTTGAGACTTCATATGATTCTATACATATGTCAATGAAGATCTCAGTGCAGCTTAAGTGTGAGTTTTCTTTGACTTGTGGTATTCAAGTCACCTTGGTCACGGAGGCTTATACTTTGACATATTAAGCAAGCATCTCCAAGGAGGTGTGGACTCGAAATGATTGGGTATAAGTTGAAGTATTCGAAGGTGTTTGAATAGCCCATAGAGGATTCACCGCTCCTTGGAAAAGGAGGCGCATACCTTGCAGTCACTTGTCAGGATTGTTACTAAAAGTCTTTAGTCAAAGGATTACATGTCAAGAGTATGATACTCTTGGATACATGTACAAGTAACTTGAATCTACAGGATAAGAAAGCAGCTTGGGTTAGGTGTGACGTAGTCAACCTAGTAGGGATCGACACATAGACCATGTCCTGAATCAAACAGGTATAAGGCGGTGAAAGAAACGAGACACATTTAATTGAAGCTGCTGAAGGGTTTAGAATTGTTCTGGAATTAATCGTTGATTTTTCGATTATTTGGGGATCATGATGTACTACTAGGTGTCACTCATGAGCGTTCTGTAATTAATGATTAATTACGGATGACCAACATAACCGAAAACCTATTGGGTCATACACACTACAAGTTCTCCGAATGACTTAAAATGAGTTTGAGAATTGAATTCTCAGAATGAGAGAAATAAAGTCTGGTTGGATCAGACAAAGGACAATATGATGAAATTCATCTTATGAAAACGAAATGAACGAAACTAATTTCGTTTACATCATAGGTCGTTTGGTTAGTGAACCAAATGATTTAGTTTTGATCAAAATTGAACCAACTTAGTTTGACTCATGATGGAAGAGATTTTGACAGAACAGATGCGATGAGAAACTTTGTCTTATTAAGACGAATTGAACAAAATTAATTTGAGTCAAATCGGAGATCGTTTAATTATTGAACCAAGCGAACCAAATTTGAATCCGATTTGCTACAGTACCGATTCATTCGGGTTCGCTACAATAATGAGAAAAATCCTAAAATCCAGTTCAGCACTAATCCGATTTATATTACTGTAGCTCCTCAAATTCCCCCATCGCGAGTTCTGTTCACCTCTTCCCCGCGCCATGCTCTCTGTTCCTCATCTTCTCCACTACGACGTGCCTTCCCCGCGAGCATGGCAGTCGGCTGCACGGCTAAGTAAGGAGGAGTTCCCGACACCCCTTCCCCGTGAGCACGACAGTCGGTCGTGAGCAAGGAGGGGTTCCCGACTCCTCTTCTTCTTCTCCTCGCTGCTCGCGAACACCGTCGGCGGTCGCCGCTGATTGTGCATCCACCGGAGGAGGAAGAGCCACAGTCGCCGCTGATCGTGCATCCGCCTGAGAAGGAAGAGCCGAGGTCGCCGCTGATCATGCATCTACCGGAGAGGAAGACGCGAGACCCTAGTCTAATCGTCGCTATCCGTAGCTCGAGAGATGTGATCCCTCTTCTCCCCTTTCCTTCTCTGTTTGCAACTGCTGTTTTCTTCACCGGCGTGTGGAGTACCCTAACCGAGCCGCAGGCAAAGATCGCGAGAAGGGTTCTCGCGATCCCGACACGACCGCCCGAGGTGAAGGAAGGAGATGAAGCCAAAAACCAGCGAAGGACGCCGACCTCCGGAGTCTACCGCCTTCCTTCTTGCTGTCATGGCTCCTAGTATCCGGCCGTCCCCTGTTCTCGGCAGTGTGAGAGAGAGAGAGGAGGAGATGTTGTTCGTGTGTGGTTGTGTAGGAAAAAGAGAGAGAAGGATGTCTATCTGTATTACGATTTTGATGTCAAAATTCACTGTATGATTATCGAAAATTATTTTCAGTCATCGGATATATTTTTCGATCGTTATCAATCAAATCTCGATCGTCAGACGATTATTTGTCAATTTTACGGGAGCTTACGAAGCTTCCGGAGATTGCCCCATCATTATCGGAAAGAGTTTTTGGTTGTTTGTACTATTTTGACGGTCAATGGGTGACTGAAAAGCCCTTAACTAGGTGTCACGATAAGGCTTCAAATTAGAATTTATAGATTTTATCGAAAACCCACGATAAATGCAAATAAATGAAGTATAGGGGCCTCGAGTCGTGTTTTTCCAAGGACTAGTAGACAAATTGTTTGAATCGAGCTCAAGTGTCGTTCTTTTTGGGGTTTTCTATGAAAATGGGGGGTTTTGGTATTTTTCAAATGAAATAAAAATGCCAAATGCAATGATTTGATGAAATGCCATTGAAATCAAGTTATCTCCTAAAATGCAATGCGATTCAAAATAAAGGAATTCAACTTACCCTAGTTATGCTCTTGAGCAATTTATGACATTCAACGTTGACTTTGCACAGATTGTATGAGACATGGATCAATCTAAAATCTAAGACTTTTCATGTGAAACTCAACCTACCACCGATACCATGAAACTCAGCTTAAAATATGAAATGCAAACAAGGCAGTTCTAATGAGCAATTAGCTTATGCAATTTAATCTTTCATCCCAAATTAGCTAGCAATGAAATCCCTGCTGAAAATAGCCTACCCTAGCAAACAAACACATGGAAGAAAATTCGGCACGGGCAGGTTTCATGTGGCATGGCACAGTAACAAGCATGTTCAGATGTTCAGATTTTTGGATTCGAGAATGGGTTTAAGCTAAGCTAGGAAACATTCTAAGGCAAATCTAAATCTCAAACAAAGCCAACAATTAACCAGTTAACCGGAATTGACAGAGTTTAATCGGAAATGCAACTTCAGAAACAAATTTCAGAAACAAGTTTCAGAAATCGAAATCAGCTGATACTGTGAAATCGAAGCTAAGAGCATGAGATTGAATTCAAAAACAACCAACCTAGCATTAGGAATTGACTTATGAAACCAATTTAGCAATCCTAGAACTGAATTACAAACCGAAAACAAAATTCAGAAACAGGATTTCAGAAATGCAGAAACGATGAAATGCAGAAACGATGAAATGCAGAAACGGCTTCTTCTCCCTTTTGTTTCCTCAGCTGGGTGTCAAACCAGCTTCACTGATCATTAAGGAGTCTTCACGTCGTCTCTGGTGTGGTTTCCCTGCAATCCAGACGCTGCTCGGCTCGAAGAAACCCTCTTCGGACAGAAACAGAGCGTCGGCGCATGGCTGTAAAATGGCAAAACTGGATTCCGAGCTCCTTCCTTGCTCCGATTGGCTTTCTGATGCTTTAGGATTGCTCGCCGTATCTCGGAGAACCCCTCCTTTGAACTCGGCGCCTGATTTTTCAGCCGGTGGCCGGAGCACGAAGGAACCGGATTTGGCACCGCCGGAAGAACCCCCGCCGTCGAGCCTCCTCCAGCTGCCGGATTTCACCCAAGGAACCGGATTAGAACTCCCCGTTGATCAAGGATGGCAATGGAATTGATTTGGGAGGATAAGGGCGCGCCGATTGATACGTCGAGGAGCAGAACTTCGCTTCTCGCGGGGACGATGAACAGTGTCGGGCGGCACTGTTCATCGATTAATCTTTTAGCTTATATACGGCTGATTAATCAATCAATCCTGGCTGTTGATTTCTGATCCGACGGTGCACATTTGATCTGGGCTTTAGGGCAGTCTAGGGTTTCCAAAAAATTCAGAAATTTTAATCAGGCTCGATCCAGATCATGTCCTTCATGTTGGCTTGATCAATTTGACAAATTTGACTTGATTTGACCCGGTTGAGCTCGAGTCGGATCCGATTTAGCCCTAAAATCAATAAAAATCTATTTAATGCCAAAAAATCACCATTAAATCACAAAAATTATATCAAACCTCAAATTATGCAATATGGGACAAATATGGTTAAATTGATTCAATAAATGATCATTTTCATGTAAAAGCCCAAGAATAAATCGATTTAAAATTAATAAAATCCCAATTCATCAGTGACCATCGAAAACTACATTGGGAATACAATTCTCGGTGATAGTTAGAAAGCCCCGAAACAATCACGATAAATGTTGTTGCGTGGTTTCCGGAATATGGCTTCTTTCGATTCAATCGTCATCGATCATCGGCTAGTATCGAAGACGATGACGTGACTTCCGAAGATGTCCGGATGATAGGGTACGACGAGGACCGCTCGATTGATGCCAACACCGTTCAAACATCATCAATGAGGTACGAGTAGAATTATTTAGTTTTCTGTAAATTTTAATTTCTTGTCATGCCTTGTACGCTGTTAATTCTTGTTTATGCATGCGTGTGTGATGATAATTAGTTTTAATTATTTATTTATTTTCGCTACGCACGTTTAAGAAACGTGAGAACACGCGCATTGCACCGGGACGATCCCAACAGTGCAATCAATGCTCAACCCTAGCTAGCGAACAGAAGAGTTCAGAATCGATTGACCAGTTCGACTAGGAACTATCAATCGATTGGTGTAATTGAAATAGCCATTCTGGAAATGTAAACGGTCGGATCTGACATGATAATCAATTAGTAAGTAAGGTCAATTGATTAGTAGGCAGACATCAACTTGATTGCAATCCTAGAAAATGGAGTTTCATGTTCATTTGAAGTCGCTGGACGTTCTTGGAGACTCCAAAGTGAGGTTGCTAGTGCATTTTCGGTTCAATAAGAGATTATTTCAACCAACAAGAAAGCATCCAAAGCAAGGTTCTTGTAAAATTATTTTTGATTTTTTTGCTTTTCTTATTGTGTTATTGTAAAAACAGGATTATAAAAGACTTCTCTTCCTTCGAAAATTATCCAAAAGGAGGATTTCTTAGTGGAGAGATTGTATGAGTGGACTCTTGAATTAGTCGCCTCAAGGAGATGGATATCAAATAAAACCAAGGTGTTGTGCATGTGACATCAAGATTGATTCAAAAATTTTGTTATGTAATCAAACGACGACCATAAGATCAAAATGAGAAACGGTCGAAATTATTCATCCCCTCTAGCTCGCATGGGTTCTAATATAATTTCTAATATTTTTATTGTGATTTTCTAATTTTAATTTTTTGTATAGTATTGTTATAATATTATAGCAATTTATATTTTTAATTTTAGGTCTAAAATTATAAGTTGTACAAACAATATGAGAAATATTAGAATAATATATCTTAATTTGTTTATAACTTTATAAAATTATAATTTTTAAACAAAAACACTAGTACTATATCATGTATACTAATTGGTTAATATTAAATAGGGGTGAGTAAAATTTTGATTAAATTAAATAAATTGATCGAACTAATGTTTAAAAACTCAGTTCGATTATTTTGAAATTTTATTTTTTAAAAAAAAATCGATTAACTCAGTTAATTTAGTTTGATTTTGATTTTAAAATTTCTTATTCAATTAAATCAAATTAATTAAAAATAATAATAATTTATAAATTTCTAAGCAAGTGAATTTATAAATTCCTAACTAATTGATAAATCTTCTATAATACTTAAAAAAATTGATCATTTTGATTAATTCGATGGAATTAATTGATATTTTATCAATTCGATTTGTTCGATTTTTATTTAAAAATTCGTTCGATTTAGTTAGTTGAAAAAATTTTGATTCAGTTCGATTTCAATTAATTTAATCCGATTTTAACCGAATAGTCACTCCTAACACTAAAACATCTATTGGCTACATAGATTGTCAAAGAGTTCTTAAATAGCTAGTAAGGTTAGTTTAAACATAAGGTAGGTTAAGCTCCACTTATGTGATATATAGTATTTTATCATATTGAACATGTATAATTCTATAAAACTTTTTAAAATAATGAATCATTGAGATTGATGAATGAACAATCTAACTCCTTTACAATATATTTATATATTATTCTAATTAAGCTTATCTTGTATATAAAAATTCAAGATGTGACAAATTCAATGGATATATATATATATATATATATATATATATATATATATATATATATATATATATATATATATATATATATATATATAATCTACTTTCTATAAAGCATTGTTTTTTTAGTAGAAATAGTTTCAAAATCTCTAAAATTAATTATTTGTTTTTGAATAAATCAAAGTTTATTTAACGTGTAGTGCAATATAAATACAACTGTAAAGTGTTAATTAAATTTTTATTGCTTTAAGAAATATTCTTATTGTGTAAAATGCATTGTATTTCTAAATACCTTTTCAAATAAATTAAGGTTAGAGATATAACAAAACATTTAAAATTGCTTGAGTTAACGAATGCAATAATGCCTCGAACTCGAGTATTTAATTCTCGATCTACTTGTGGCTCACCATCTTAGTCTATATCTTGACCTATGATTCATCTTCTAATCTCTTCCTTAAAATCATTCTAATTAATATTTCTCCATTGGATTAAACTAATCATAACCACCTATGATCATACTAATGCTATATGAATAAGTTTCGGTTCCCATCTCCTCTATGTGCATGCCTTTAGGCGCATCTTCAACTTTGATGCTTATAACCATGTAACATGATCATATTATAACTAATTAGTAGCTACCTTCGAGCCATGGGTCGTGTGAGCTTGAGTAGAACTTTGTTGAGGGAGGGGAGGGACACTAACACATAAAAAGGTGGAATTCATACTCACTTCAGCAAAAAGTGGAATCCGCCACCGCAGCAGTTTCACACGATCAGTCCAACGACTATCTATGAAGAGGTAAATCGAGAAGTTACAGTTGATCACAATAGAGGAGGACATTACATCGACTTCGTCGAGATTCGATCCTTATCCACTTCAGTAATTCTATTCCATCGTAACCAACTTAACTATATCCCAGAGGCTAGACATTTATACTCATGAATCCAAGAGGATTCAACATTTTTAGTCATATATAGAGTTAAAGATTGGTCTAGACTATTTAGCTTAAAAATCATAATTTTTTTATTACAATTTACATCCTAACATGAAATTATAAAAAATATATATATTTTTTAAATTGAATGTATTAAAAAATAAAAATAAAAATCTTATTTTGATGTGAAAAATTATGATAAAGCGGGTTGACCAGTCAACGGATATTAAAACTAGGGGAATTCCATTTACATACATATTTCGTAACTTTCAATGCGTCTTTTATTGGAAAGCCGGTCCAAGCAATGACGCCCTAAACAGTCGCTCCCGTATTGAAACAGAAAGCCGGTTCAAGCAAGGACGCCCTAAACAGTCTCTCCCGTATTGAAACAGAGAGCCGGTTCACGGTTTGCCTTCGGTCCGGACGCATGCATCGCATTCCCGGAGCGACGCGAAAGGACAGGACCGACCGGTACCTTAAGTTGTACACATCGCGTTGATTTCTTTCGGATATGACCAAAACAGGCGGCCCACGTCGCGCCTCTGTGCAGTGGTATCACCGTAATTTCGCCGCATCAAAAATGTGAATACCCGTACAATCGTGCCCACAGTCCTCTGCACACGTTTCGCCTCTCGGTTGGACGCTGGCGAGGCCCCCACCCCGAGCCACACTACATCGACGCAGGAGATCGTAACCCACGCGTTGCCATCGCATTACGGAGCGGGACCCGCAGCCCTGGTGTGAGAGACGGGTAGAAAAAAATAATTCAAAACCGTCCTTTTTTAAATATTATTATTATTATTATTATTTTAAAATGTAAAGGCTGGACTTTCATTGACTCAGTACGGTACCAGCGTTCTTATCGGACGAGGCGGTGGCACCCGCTTCGCTTCCGTCCAATAAATGACAGAGTCCTGCGCCGTAAAGTAAAAGAAGTATTATTTTGAGTTTTAGGGTTGGAAGAGGGAGGTGAGCGAGTGGACTACAAAAAGCAGAAAACGTCTCTCGCTCGCCATTCATCCATGGCTTTTCTGTTTTTTGTTCTACTCGTCGTGGATCTGGCGCCCACTGTGAATCTCCGAAGGCAGAATTTCAGAGTTTGCGATTCTCGGGGCGTTTCACGTTGCGCATATGTTCCTGGTGATTTGGTAAGCGAGGAATTTATTATTATTATTATGATCCGTAGAGGGATGTTGATCGATACTGATGGTTTTTTTACGTGTTCTAGTTCGGATTAATTGAGCAGAAATAGGTTTTTTTTCCCTTTGTTTTATTGGATTTTGGTTTGGTTGCATGATGTTTCCTTAGTTTGATGTTTTATATAGGTTTTCACCGTCTTGTCTTAGAGATGAATGAGATATCCTATCTGGTTCGATTTGAAACTTATGGGAACGGATGGATCGTGAAACCTGGCCATCGCGTTGAGGTTTGTACCATTTTTTTTTTTTGTTTTTGAAGCTGTAAACTTTCATGATAAATTTCGCTGATTCTTGTGATTTAGGTGTGTATAAGGTTGAAGGTATGGTGATGCTTGCTCGTTAGCCCCTTTGCATGGGCTTGGTTGGTTGACAACGAGAGAGAGCACGCCGGTCCACAGTCCATACCGGCTGTTATGGTCTTGTACTAGCGTGCTCTTCCTCGTTGTCACCCGGTTTGCCTTGTCAAGCGTCTTGTTCTTCGCCTTGTCCGTGAGTTGATGGATCGGTACCTTTTCGAACCCTAGTTACTTCATTCTGCTTCTTTGTTTGCGTTTAGATTGAGTTGTGGTGTGGTTGACTGGTGGAAGGAAAGTAAGGTTTCGTGCCATCACATTGATAGTCCTGTAGTAAATGCTTGTCGTTTCTTACATTAAAGCCATAAGATAACCTCTTTATTTATTTTTTTGTCGTCCTTTCTCAAAACATTCGACCCTACTACTACAATTACAGCATAGGTTTATCTGTCAAATTGTGAAGGTCGCTTTTGGCTTGCAACCATTGCTTAAAAAAGAAAACTTTCGCAAAAAAATTTCTTCTATAAGTTCTCTTGACCTTCATTCCCTATTTTGCTATTTATTGATTCTGGAATTTGGTGGATATTATGTTTTTGTATTAGTTACATGCCATTGTATGCTGATGCTTAATTATTTTACTTTTCATCAATCATTCAGTATGTATCTCCTAGGGCTTGGTTTCTTGATCTATATTTTATCTCTACAACTAGATAAGGCTTTAAATGAATCAAACGTTTGTGAACAAGCTTGGTGTTCAGCTTGGTAAGAGTTTGTTTATGCTCGTTCAATACACACAAGATCAATTAAATAAACAAGTTTGACTACATATGTGTTTAACTCGTTAATGTTCGTGAATAATATTTGTAAACAATGTTTGTGAACCATGTTGATCGATAAAACTCTTATCAATAAGACTGTAAATGAATCAAATGTTTGTGAACAAGCTTGGTGCACGACTTCGTAAGAGCTTATTTATATTCGATCAATACACACAAGATCAATTAAATAAACAAGCTCGAACAACTTGTTAAATTAAACAAACAAGCTTGAACACATATGTGTTCAACTTGTGAATGTTCGCGAATAACATTCGTGAATAGCGTTTGTGAACAATGTTCGTGAAAAATATTTGTGAACTATGTTCATCAATAAAACTCTCATCAACTTGCTAAATAAAGAAAGAAAGTTTCAAAATGAACAAATAAATTTGTATTATCAAGCTCAATAACCAACCAAAAAAACTTAAAATGTAAAAGTTTCAAACAATTAAACAAGTTTGAATTAAGAGCTTGATAACATCTAAATGAAACCAAGCTCAGGCTAAGCTTAAACCAAGCTCAAGCTCATAAAAAAGAAACCAAGCCAAGCTTGAACAATCATTTTCAAAGCTTGGCTCATTTTAGGCTTGACTTGATTATCTTATCAAACAAGTTTGAATATCATGAAGCTTGGTTCGGCTTGACTTGTTTACAACCCTACTTATCAACATGCTAAACAAAAATGAAAATTTTGAAATGAACAAATAAATTTGTATTATCAAGCCTAATAACCAACCAAGCAAGTTTAAAATGTAAAAGTTTTAAACAATTAAACAAGCTTGAATTGAGAGTTTGATATAACATCTAGACGAATCAAGTTCAAGGCAAGCTTGAACCAAACTCAAGCTCATAAAAAAGAAATTACAGCCCTACAAGTAGATATATATATTTTTTGTTTTGCCTACTTATATGCTTTTTAGGGATTTAAAATCTGTGATTTATCTAATAACAGATGCATGTCTTTTTTCTATACTCAAACATTTTCTACGTACAGAAAATCTATGACTTATTTGAGAACAAATGCATTCTCTCTGTACATAGCTTATAGGAAGAATTAAATCATTAAAATTCAGGGTAATCCTAGTTAAATGGAATACATTTGCATATATATCCTGTTGGAGGAATGAAATATACAGATGCCAACACCAATGTTAGTGGCCGAAACAGTTAAAATTTTTATAAAAAACTATGTTAAATGATTGAAATCTCTTTACATGAAATATAATTCTTGTGTTGATTTTTTTTTTATACTTAGATTGAGGGAACCTTGAATTATACTTAGATTGAGGGAACCTTTTTTTTTTTTGTGGAAGAACAGAAGCACAACTTACTATATCCTTGTTAAGAAATATGGATATGAATTATAGCTATGATTACAGAATAGTTAATATATTGCTTTAAACAATTCAAGTTTTGCCCCTGGTTATTGTACCATCATCTAATATTTGCTTGATAATTTTTCTTTCTTTTGCCATCCTTTAATGCCATTTAAAAAATTACTCGACACTTAAGTATAGCTAAGATCCCTACACCACTTGATTCATGCTTTAATGCATGATTTGGATTTTCTTCACACACACCCAACACTTTTACATTGGTATTATTTATATTTAGATTTTGTTACATTTTTGTAAGGAGATTTTGTGATTGTTACATTTAATCTTATAGTCATTGGGCTATATTATATTCCTCTAGTATCATTTGATTTGGATAATAACTAATTGTGTCCGGTTCATTTCTTGAACTTGAAGTGTGATTTTAACCCTGCTTTGTATCATTAAATATTGCATATTTTGTGTACATACTATAGCAAGAGCATTTTCAATGAAGGCTTTATGCTTCATTATAGGATATGTAGAGGTGGGGGTATTAAATTACCTTTGTTATGTTATTCTTTTTAAACCTCCTGTTGTCGGTCCCAAGCCCGGATGAAAAGAGTGAGAGTTGTATTAGGTTGCCAGCCAACGTTGAATTTAGGCAAATGTTCAATGAATGGATCCATCTAATTATTGTGCTAATCTTAGGTTATTCTCGAAAAGAATGTGTTATAGGGTCTGATTGTAACGTCATGGAAAGGATCGCTACATCTCTACGAAAACTTGAGTGTAGTGATAAATATGTAATAGTTCTCACATAATAAGTTGGATAAAAATAAATATTATAGAAAAACTTATCTAAGATTTGGAACATAGTAACATTCATTAGTAAAGCAAGGAAGGTAGTAGATATGATGATCATGAGAAGAATTAATATTTTATATGCAAGAGACAAAATTGCTAGGAGAGAAGGCAAAGATGATAGAGAATTTGAATTTTAAGTTATGGCATATAGGAAGGAGTAAAATAAGAAATGGATTAGGTATTATTGTAGATAGTTCACTAAACGATGATGTTGTAAGAGCAATTAAAAAAGGTTAGGATTATAACTTTCAAGATAGTGGTGTCAAAAGAAACTATTAATATAATTAACACATATACACCTCAAGGAGGATTAGATAAAAATATCAAATTTAGATTTTGGGATGATTTCGACGAGGTATTATAAAATATTTCACTAAACGAAATGATTTTAATAGGAGATTTAAATGTGCATGTAGGAGTGAAAAATGAAAAATATGATATGGTGTACAAGAGTTATGGGTTTGGAATAAAAATGAAGAAGGAAAAATTATATTGGATTTTGCGATAAATTATGGAGTTTTATCGTAGCTTTTTACGAGTACTATTGTAGTGTTTTGCGATTTAGGCATGAAAATTTTTGGGGATAGCGTATGGGTTTGGAATAAAAATGAAGAAGGAAAAATTATATTGGATTTTGCGATAGCGTATGAACTTATATTTGCTGATATATTTTTTAAAAAAAAGAGAAGAATACTTGGTCATGTTCAAAAATGAGAATAGTATGTCGTAAATTGACTAACGTATGATTAGGAAGAAGGATAAAAAGATTTGTAAAGATTATAAAGTTATCCTTGGAGAAAACTTAATTATCCAACATAGGTTAGTAGTATTGGATATGCCCTCAAACATAATATCAATAAAAGAAAATATACATGACTTCTAGAATTAAATGGTGGAATTTAAAAAATGAGAAATGAAACATATTTAAGAAGAGGGTAGAAGTACAAGTATTAAGAGAAATTCATAGCGACTTGAATATGACATGAGATAAGATGATATTAAAGTTGAAAGTTAAAAATGATAGCCAAGAGGGTACTTGGTGAGTCAAAGAGATGTGTACCATCAAGTAAAAAATCTTGGTGGTGGAATGAGAAAGTACAAAATAAAGTAAAGGAAAACGAACAACCTATAAAAATTTTACATTATAAAAATGAGAAAAACTTAAAAAAGTATACAGTAGCTAAGAAAGAGGACAAGAAAGCAATAAATGAAATTAATAATGAAATTTTTAAATACTTATCGACAACTTAGATACAAAAGAAGGGAAAAAATATTTATAAAATAATTAAAGCTAGAGAGAGGAAGAAAAGAGATATTATCTAAATAAGCTGTATTAAAGATGAATGCAATAGGGTATTTTTGAATGATGATGAAATAAAATAGTGATGAAAAAGATACTTTATAAACTTTTTAATGAATGTTTAGGTGATTAACTTAACTTAGATAATTTAAGTAGAATAAAGGAGAATAAAAATTTACATTTTTATTATAGAATTCAAACATCAAAAGTAGAGCAAGTTTTAAATGAGATGTAAAATAAAAAAAGTAGTTGGATCAGAATATATTCCATAGAGGTATGGAAGTACCTAAGGAAATAAGATATTGAATGACATACAAAATTATTTAAGTTGATATTTAAAATAAAAAAATATTTGATTAGTGAAGGGTAAGTACTATAGTTCCCTTATATAAGAATAAAGGAGAGGTACAAAATTGTGTAAATTATATGTGTTTTAAACTAATAAGTCATATCATGAAATTTAAATAAAATAATAGAAAAAAAACTAAGGAGACTGCAGTGATCGAAAATTAATTTGGATTCATGCTTGGAAGGTGAACAATAAAAGATATACATCTTCTCAAGCAATTAATTGAAAAGTATTAGAAACATAAGCAACACTTACGAACAATAAAAGATATACATCTTTTCAAGTAATTAATTGAAAAATATCAGAAACATAAGCAACACTTACGCATGGTATTTGTCGATTTAGAAAAATATATGATAAAGTCTAAGAGAAATTATATGGAGAATTTAAGAAAAGAGAGGTATTAGCGTAGCGTATATTGAATTAATTAAGAATATTTGTAAGGATGAAATGATAAAAGTGAAAACTTCAGGCGGATTAACTAAAGCGTTTTTCATAAAAATAGGGTTACATCAAGAATTAATTTTAAGTCCCTATCTTTTTATACTAATCATGGACGAATTCACTGGACACATCCAAGACATGATATTGTGGTGTATGTTGTTTGTAGATATTATTTTGGTAGATGAGACACGTGAAAGAGTAAATGTTAAATTTGAATCTTGATAGAAAATACTAAAAGTGAAAGATTTTAGATTTAGTAGAATAAAGACAGAATATATAGAATTTAAATTTAATAATATTAGACATAATGAGATAATTGTTAAAATAAGAGAAGACGAATTGCCTATAATTGAGAATTTTAAGCATTTTAGAATATTTTTGTAGAAAGATGGAGAGATTGAGAGATGTCTTATATAGAATATAAGTAGGATTGTTGAAATGGAGGAGAGCGTCAAGTGTTTTTTGTGATCGTAAAGTATTTCTAAAACTTAAAGGGAAGTTTTATAAAATGACGATTAGATTTGCTATGTTATATAGAATTGAATATTGGGCTATGACTCGGGCACATGAGCAGAAGACGAGAGTTGTAAAAATGAGGATGTTAAGGTGGATGTGCAGACTTACAAGGATGGATAGGATAAGAAATAAAAACATTAAAGAGCAAGTTGAAGTTGCATCTATTGAGAAAAAATTCTGAGAGACACGTTTAAGATGATACAAATATGTACTTGAACGATCAATACATATTCCAATTAAGCGATGTGAAACTATGATAAATATGCAAATTAAACGAGGAAGAAGAAGATAAAAAAAGATTTAGTTAGCAATAATAAAATAAGATAAAATTTATTTAAATATAGATATGATATGATAGGAGATAGAATTTAATGACGTAGAAGAATCCATATAGTCGACCCCATCTAGTGGGATAAATGTTATTGTTATTATTGTTGTATGTTATTTCTTTTGTTTTTGACATCATGTCAATTATGCTAAATTTACACATGTTAAGGAGCAGAATATACTGCTTATCATAGATTACTCTAAGTATTTATTTTCTTTCATTAACTTGGTTTTGAATCTCTAATTACTTTTCCCTCCATTTGGTGTTCTTTACTCCTTGATTTCAAAGGGAGGTTGAGAGATGCACTGTGACTTTTCTCATCCTTTCAACTGTTGATGATTAGATTCAGTCCTTCACTGTCATTGCTCATCAATGGAACCTTTTCTTTCTCATGGCAATAGGTCTTTGATAGTGCTTGTCTTATTTTGTTGTAGTTAAATCTCTTTCGTGACATAACTATTGACATGCTTTATCGGAGGCAAACACAATGCATATGTCTAATGTTTTGTGAGGAAATTAAAATTTTCCCAATTGTGCTTATGCATTTGTGAAAGAACATTTTCCAGAAATAGTGACCCTTAACCTTAACCTTCGAAGGTGGTTATGATTCATGGTTTGGAATCGTCGGATACGATTCGGTTCACAATTTATGACGGTATAAGATTATTATTATTTTATTTTAAAAAATTATAAATTTATAAAAATAAAAAATATAAAAAAGAGTTTGTACTTATATATATTTTTTATAACTTTGCTCAATCATTAGTGTTGCTTCCAAAAAATTGAAAGCAAAGTAGATTGAGAAGTTGAACCATTTTTATTTGTTGATATTAATAATTTTTTTATCTAACATTAATATTATTATATTTTAGTGTGATGATATATATACTCATAAGTTATAGTTTTCACTATATATATATATATATATATATATATAAAATTTTATTATTAAATAAATTATATTCCTTGATACATTTATTATTGGATATGCCTTACAAGTCACATACTGTTTATAAACTCAATATTAAATGAATACAATGATAAAATAAGACCAATGAGTAATTAAGAGAGTTAAATGAGATTAATAAATTTAATGAATTAAGGTAAAATAGTTCCACAGAAGGTTGTATAATTAGTTTTAATAGAAAGGTTGGATAGCCCGACATTAGAGAATCCAAAACAAATTGGTTGAAAAATTAGTTTAAATAGAAAGGTAGAATAGGTTAATTAATATTGAACTACACTATTAATATTATTAAACTATTATAAATATTATTAAATAAAAAAATATAATTAAAAAATCTAAATTAATTTTTTTTTAATAAACTGGTTCAAACTGGTAGTTGAATTGGCAGTTGAACCGACTGTTCAAACCAGTAACTGAATTAGCGGTTTGCCGGCTCATTAGGGGCCCAACCCATAACCAGCTGTCACTAGATGGGCCGATTATGGGTTGGGCCTGTTGACCCGGTTTAGGTTCTGGACTAGGTCCGGTTTGGACCTGGCCTGTGGGCAGGTCTAATCCGGAGTCATATTAGATTACTAATCTCTCTTTTGCTTGTCTATTTGCTCTTCTTTCTTTTAACCGGACTATAGTTATCATTTTAAAAAAATATATATTCTTTTTGTGATGATTTCACTGTTTTCTTTTTCTGTTGATATAACTTTTTCTTCATCTTTCAATATTTTCTCCTTTATTTTAATTGATTAAATTCTAGAATTCACTTTTTTTAATGACATATTACAGTTTCTGTCTTTTATAACACATGATTAGATGCTGGAACCTAAAACCACAACCTATCTTTCAATCCACTTAATTTTCTCTAAGCATTGTTTCAAAATTCAATTGCTTGCACTCAATTGGACTGGATATTAATAAAGGAGATTATACTTATTATTGGACCTTGCCTGTTATCATTATGCTTTTTCCTTGATTTGTTGTCATGTATCCATTGTTTATTAAATAAGAATTTTAGCACTGTTAAGAATATTAGTAGGTCATTGGTGTAGACAATTTCGCTCCCTTGGTGTTTTTGGTTGAGGATTGTGCACTCATTAGTCTTGTATATCTTCTTGTAATGGTTAACTCATATGAAAGCAATACAATATTTCTTTTCCCCAAAATTAACATGTATGGTATAAGAGCTGCCTTAGTAGGGTTAGGATTTTTCAAAAGGCCAGAGAGGGGAAGCTACCCCCTCCCCTCAATCTCTTGATTCTTTTCCCTTTTTCTAGATTTCACATCACATTCTAGTAATGTCTTGACCAACCTGTGCTCAACGACACTTAGTGGACATGTGGCCTAATTAATTCCTCATCTCTTGTGAATCAATGCTTTGTCTATTGCTAATGGTTCCACTTTCATTGCCTATACCATGTGAGAATCCACAATGCAAGCTCTTGCTTGCGCATAGAAGTTCTGTTGAACATTATGCGGGAACCACTGTATGAGCTCTATGATAATATCAATTGGTTTCTTGAACATTACTAGATGATAGAAAAAAATACTATTAAGCTACCTGAGATAGGAAATATATAGCAGACAGTACTACTGTCTATTTTGAAATCCAATTTCTTATCTGGGATTTGGATAATTTAGGTTAACTTGTACTTGTGTCATAGGATTTAAGATCCCAAGCTCTGGAGAGTAATCTTGACGCCATCACTACACATGAAAAAAATTAGGAGTCAGCAATTTTCATTTATTTTACTTGGAGATTGCTAGCAGAGAATACAGCTTATAGAGTCGTTAAAAATAATGCAGTATGCACCATTTATGTAATAGTTTGGGTCAATATGGGCCTTCGAATATAAGATCCTAAGGTTCAGTTCTTAACTTTGGCAGCCATGACTATGCTCATGAAAAATAGATAAAACACTTTTAAGGTTCTACACTATCAATTATTGTAGTCAGAGGCTGCTGGAAGAAAATAATGCTTATGGAGTTTGTAAAAATAATATTTCATAATGGCTATTATTTACACTTCCTTTCAAATTATCATAGCATATATATGCAAGATGCAAGTGTTAGCTAATTAAGAGTGCTTTAAGGTTAGACTTTAAATAGCCTAAGTATTTATTTGATTTTTTGAAGTAACTTCATACAATAATATCAATCACCTTAATGGATAAAACTTATCTATGCATCAATTGTCGATGTATTGAGAATCAACTAAACAATGCTTAAATAGCATATATCATTCAGGAAATGAGAAGTAACTAAAACATATTAATCAACAGATTGTTTCCTCAATTAGTGCTACCTGCTAATGATCATAAACATGTTTGGGCATTGCAATGGTAATATTGAGATGGATACCTCCATAGGTAGGAAAGCTTGAATCAACAATAATATTTGCATAGGATTAGGTTGTTAGGTTTAAGAGGATGTCGAGAATCTGAATCAATTAACATTTTTTTTTTCTAGAGAAAATGTGCTAGTATAGACATGCTATGGCAAATTATAGGAGAAGTTCCATGGTTATGATGATCAATAGCAGTTTGTAACACCATGATAGTATTATAGGTTATAAAATAAGAGTGAGCTAAAGTTATACTTGAGTTGAATTATGCTAATAATCTCAAACAATATATTTAGGTACTTGGATGCGAATGTTGAGATGGATGAATGTATTAATATGAATGATAAAATGATAATAATATCATTACAAATTGATGCTATTAATCAAGACAATATAGTTAAGTGTTTAGATGCAAATGTTGAGATAGATGAAAGTATTAATGTGAAAGATAAATGAAAATGTTCTTTTTTACAAAAGTCAGATTATGAGGTGAGCTTAAATCGGCATGTATATGACTCAAAGGATAGATTATACACTTAGGATACAGCATATTATCGTTGCACTTGTCAACAACCTTTGATTATGGGATAAAGTTGGTGAGGAAACTCTATAAGTAGAATTCCACAAGGAAATATAATTCTAAGAATAAGAAAAAAAATAACAATCAAGAAATGTATGTAGACTTGTTGCCCTATGGAGAGCTTTTGAATATCTGTCTTTTTGTTTTTGTATCCTATTGAAATTCTTTAGGCTAGAGTCGTAATGGATGTTAAATTCAGGCAATTCATGTCATAGCATGCTAATTTATTGTGTTGTTTTGCCGTCTCCTATCAAAACAACACAGTTTTGGTAATGTACTATGCCAACACATGACTTGCTTCAACATGTGTTATAGCAGTGCATGATTTTGTCTGACTTTTACTCCTTTAATGTCCTTCTAGTTTTATTTACTTCCAAAAAATAACTATAGTGATAGGATAGTCCATTGAAGTAAAAAAAAAGAATAAAGGTTTAATCTATCATTCTATGTTGGGTATCAATTTAATATAACAAACAAGAGTGGTTGACAATTTGATATATTAATACTACTATACTTAATTAACATAAATTTATAGCATAACAACATAACCTACTCATATAATAATAGAAGTTACTTACAAAATATTAACTTAGAATTACAAAATACCAATATTAATCAATATTAAAGTGATTTAATTAATATTAATTGATAACATATTTACCTATTCAATTAGTTTGTTTGATATAAATATGTAAATACTAATCAATAGTTTATACTTAATATAAGTAATAGTGTTAAATTAACCCTAACTTATAAGGGCTACGTGATAATTTTTATAACCTTATATTTTCCCTTCCCCACCCTCACCCCCTAGTTTCACACATGATTCCACCCCATGGTATGTGAGGCATCCTGTGCCAAAGTCTAAGTTGAGTTCCATTGTTTTTTGAGGGCTTACCATCTTCCGCCGCCGCTTTTGAGGCTGAATTCACCACCTGCAACCCTCTATTTCACTTCCCTTCCCCTTTTAAGAATCAAAGCTTCTCCTATTATACAATCGAAGTTTTCTCTTCAGTTCTCCTTGGAAAGCCAAAGCTTGTCTTGGCTTACTATACTAGATTAGATTGGGCTGACACCACCTGGTACCACCATGTCAATCATTTCCATTCAATTTCTTTATGCTGTTGCAGTGCTAGATTCAATCTACTAGCTGAATGTTTTGCCTATGTGAACTGAAACGGAACAAGATTTCAGATATTAGTCATAATGAGATATTCTATTTAAATAATCCAAGGGCATAGTTTAATAAATAGCCTGATAATTATCAGATGGATAATTTCTATGCATCCAGTAGTTGGAGAGTAATATGACTTGATGATCAAATAACCTGATTTCAACATTTATCAAGTTGTTTACACAGTCGCCTAGGTGGATGTGGAAGAGTCATGCATTAGTCGCATATTATAGATGCAATGCAAACCTTATGTGCAATTGAAACAATTTATATTTGGTTCATTTGAATTGTGCATAATGAACCAAGTTGACTTAAAATCCCAAGTTATTCTGTAAGTGTTAACTTCGCATTTTTTTTCACTGACCACATATGCTCTCATATATTACATACGTATCATTAACTTTGTTTACAATCATTAGTTGGCAAGTTGGGTTTGTCTATTGAATCTATTAGTCTCTTTTAAACATCTTCGTTCCATCTAAACTGATTTTCTTTTTTTATTATTATCAATTGGAATTAAACACCAAATTGCTCTACAATATTATACTCCATACGTTCATTTTAGCAGCCTCATCTTTACTATGTTTACATGTTGCTTCCTAACAGCTTGACACTACAATTCATAAAGCATAGTACTCACACCATACAATCATATAAAACTTTTCTTTTAGCTCAACGAGAAGTTGATCATCTCACAAGACTACAAAAGTTCTCCATTTCCACTGTTAATTCTCTATCCTACTAACCAAGTTATTTAAAACTCTTGCATTTTTGCACTAAACGATATTCTTTGAAATGTGTTTCACATCTACTGTAGCAGGACATGGATATACTGCTCTTGCTGATGCAGTCCGGCAATAATCTTGTTCAAGGCTTTGGAATTTTCTGGTTTTGATAGGAGGAAACATGGGCACCATTTCGATAGGAGGAAGTGACAACTACCCTCTTTGTTTATAGATGCTAATAAATTTTATATTAATTTTCATCAGTAATTTAATCTTTGAGAATTCCATTCAATCTTTTTTATTGTTGGGCCACACTTTGCTTGCTTATGAGAAAGAATGTCACTAGCTAAGTTAGATTTCGGTTATTAATTGTTAAGTTGGCATTGTAATTACTTAATTGCTGCTTATAATTTCTTTTCTTTTTTCAGGTTGGGCATAGATGGACGACTACACAGGCTCTGATGAATGCACTGCATTTTTTATTTTTTATTTTCATTTTCTAAGTTGTTGACAGGCAATAGTGCATATTCAATTCTCAATGTACCCTCGTTCACTTGTTGAAGGATAATGCAAAATTGTAAATTGCCATGTAATATATTTTAAATTCTTAATGTTGCTCAAAACAAAGTTACATGTAAATCCTCAGTATTATGTAGATTTTATTTTTTTATGAAGAAATATAAATATTCACTTAGAAACTAAGCTTGATAATAATAATAATAATAATATAAAGGGGAAAAGGGAGAAATATTGGATGATTTCAAATCGAAATTTAACAAATTATATAGGTTACGTTTGGTAGGATGTAATGTAATCAAGTTTGTAATGTAATATAATCTTCTATGTTTGATTGAAGGAATGCATGTAATCTTTGATTACAATGATGATTACATTACAATATTTGATGTCTATTATTTTCAATAAGAAATATAATTTTTATTATTATAAAATATTAATAATACCCTTCCTCCCTAATTAGGCTCGTGGAGAGGGATCACTTGTGATAGCGCCAGCAGGGCAAGGACGGAGAGGGACCATCTTCATGAGATTTCTAATATTAGCAAAATTGCAAATTTAAAGGCATGTAAGATCACTAGAATCCTTGCTAATATGATCAGCAAGGAAAGGAGGGAAGGAGGAGAAGCTCACCATGTAAACTGTAGCAAAGGTATTTCTGTTGCTTGTATTGCTGTAGAAGAAGAGCAGCAACTAGGGCTGCTATCGACGAGGAAAAAGAAGAAGAGAAGGGGCTGCTATCGACGAGGAAGAAGAAGAGAAGGTTGCAGATGTTTCATCGGAAAGAGGAGGATAAGGAAATTAGGGCAGCTACTAGGAAAAACAAAGAAAAGAGGTAAGAGGCGAGAAGAAGAAACCTTGTCTCCTCCGTTGGCAGGCTCAAATTCTGCGGCGAAATCTGACAACCTCGCTTCATTCCGGCGAAATCTGACGAGGACAGGTCGCGTGAGCGGTGAGGGCTGTGCGGGGCATGCGAATGGAATTGGTGAGGAGAAGGGTTGTGCAGCGTGCAGATGGATGCAGTGAAGAAAAGGATTGTGCGACGTGCGGATGAATGCGGTGAAGAGAAGGGTTGTGTGCCGCGGCGTGTGGATAGATGTGGGGAAGAGAAGGCTATGCGTCGTGCGGATTGAGACAGTGAGAATTGGAAGAGTATATTTGGTACGATAAAAATGAAATCCGTAATGTAATCAGATTCCACACTATTTCCTTTGTAATCGAGATTACAGATCTTGGCTCTTTTTTTATAATGCAATTACATTACATTACATCTTTAAAATATTACCAAACAAAGTAAATCATCTTGTAATGTAATCCTGATTACATTACAAACCTGATTACTTCTTACCAAACATGCCCATAATGTATTAGAAATCAATTCTAATTACTTGCTTTAAAAAGAAAGAAATAAAAAAAGTGATTATTTTTAAATTTACATAAATTATTATAAAAGGTAGTAAATGTAATTTGGTTCAAGTGTGTTTTTTTTTCCTTTCAAAATAATAACTTTTTTAAAAAAAAAATTGTTAAGGGAAAACGAAGAAGAAGCCTAAATCCCAAATCATAAACATGTCAAGTTGTCAACTAAACCTCGTCAACTATTATATTTGCCTCTTTTAACCCTTTTTTTTTACTTTAAATTTTCATTGTGGTGATTTGTATAAATTAGAGGTGGGTATTAGAGAATTTGGTTGGTAATGTAGAATAATATTAGAATAAAGGGGTCTAAATAAATCATGATATAATTATTATAATAAATTATATTTTAAAATGAAAAATTAGGATAGAATATCCTTTTATCTATATATACTCCTTACCTGCGCAGCTAGTGAGAATTTAAGTCTGTTTTTCATTTAAATTTGCATAGTCATGCACTGTGAGTCACGTAAGAGATTATTATACATATATATCCTGCGTGCCTTATAATGGATGACTCATTTGTGATAGAAGATTCGGAAAAGTCGAAAGTGTTCTGAGCACTCAAACAATAACGGTGTCATTTTATTTATTTATTTATTTTAATTTATGATTAAATCATTTAAGATTTTCTCTTTAGAGTTTAGGAGTTGGGTTATAGTATTAAATAAAAAAATTTAAAGTAAAAAAATTTAATTACTTACGGGATATGTCGAATAAGAAATGTAAGATAATAACCCAGTATATCCTGTGAGTAATTAATTTTTTTTTCATTTTAATTTTTTTTACTTAATATTATAACTCAATCCCTAAACCCTAAAGAAAAATCTTAAATAGTTTAACCATAAGTAAAAATAATAATAATAAAATGATACTGTTACTGTTTCAGACACCTAGAACACTTCTAGGTGCCTCGAATCTTTTGTCACGGACGAGTCACGTATTATAAGATGTGCACGGTATCAGAATTGTATATATATAGGAGTATAATTTTGATGATAATAAAAATAAAGGATATCTCATGATGGGTACAGTATGATGATTGTGTCCGTCAATAATAGATTAGATATTTAGAGATCAAAATTCAACTATGGTGAATTTGTAGGATTTTCTTTGGAGAACGTTGATTGTTAGGCTAAGTCGTTGTATACTTTTTTGATTTATTTTGATGATCAATAGAAAATATTTATGAGACTGGACTAGTGACTCAATATTGTTCAAAGAGCCGGACATCCAATGTCAACTAAAATAAAATAAAATAATTTAATTAAATCAATAATGCTAACCTAAGTTTCCCGCGCCCGCTTGGTCTTTTTCCAGTTTTCCCGCGAATCCGGCCAAACCCTCACGCGGTCGAAAAACTCTCAGGTCCTCCACCGCCGGGAGAACTCGGAGACGTAGGGCAATGGAGATTGTTCGACCCCAGAGGGAACCCACTCATGCTTCCTCCTCGGCAGCGGTGGCTAAACTCTCTTTCTACCGCTCCGCGCCGGCGCTCGAGGTCCGGTTGGAAGATTTCGAGCTCTACGCCATAGATCGCCTCCGAGGTACCTTGCATAACCTCATCTTTTCCCATTTCTAGGGTTGAGTTTCCTTGTTTACCTTTTCCCCCTTTCCCGGATCATCTTCCCTATCCTTCGTCGGGTTGGCTTTGTTGGTAACTGATACTCGATTGTTGTCATGAAGTCCTGCAGGGTATTTCAGATGGTTTGTCCAGAGGAAAAAGGCCCGAAGAGATGGAGAAATTGGTATTGTGTGTGATTTTGTCTGGATCGCTCATTCTACTTTTAAATATATGTTTTGTTTTGGGAAAATTAGGTAAATGAACTATGGAGGGCGCATATGAGGCATCAAGATCCATCAGAGGTCATGAACAAAGACATCATATCACACTTCGTGCTCCGTCTTGTATATTGTAGAACGTAGGTTTTGGTTTTTATGGTCATGTTTTATTTTGAAATTGCACTGTCTTTCCTGAGTGTTTTTGACTTCACCCCTCAGGGATGAATTAAGGAAATGGTTTCTTTCCATGGAGACTTCTCTTTTCCGCTATCGGTTCCGACTAGAAAGCCCTGAGTCACAGGTATATTCTGGATATCTTGTATGAGGTTTGGAGCCGTTATCTAATTTCATTGTACCAAACTGTGTTCTATTGCTTGTAGAGGTCACTCATGTCCGAATTTCAGCTACCCTATAAGGCTATTAGTCGTGCAGAATTCGAGGTATGACTGCTAATTTGTGCACCATATTGTTGGTCATATTACAATATGACAATTTTTTGGATATATCTTTTTCTATGTTGATGCATTTTACTCATGTTCTTTGGACATGGTTTTATCTAGGATTTCTTTTAGTAATTATAGGAAAATATTTTTATTTCTTTGCAGACTGTAAAAGAAAAGTTGAACCAAGTTGCACGGTCTATTGGTCAACCGTTGAATGGTATGTCATTACCTATCAGATTTACATTTGGGATGCTACAAGTAACTTGTAATGGGCAAGATTGAACTTCAATAAGTCATCTTAAAGCTCTTGTGATGCAATATATATTTGTCAATTTATCTTCTTATCAAATTCCAGGGAACCGATTATAAATTGTTTTGTTCTGTTTGAAAGTAACAAGCATACGAGTTGCTCAATCATTTATAGCTTTTACTGTTATGTCCTGTAATATGACAAATTTTTATTGTTATTTGCAGCTGATACACTCTTTTTTAAGGTACCATTTATCTACTTGTTTTTAGTCTAAACTCTCTTTTTTACTACGACAATGTCTCCTTGGTTTCTACTGACCTGTGTCTGCATGCAGGCACCCTTTGAAGAAGTGCCAGAATTATTTGCTGGCCGCAGGGTTTTCCTAAAAAAAGGTTTTGCTTATGTTGCGATGAATCAGGTCCATGTTAAATTTATCATCTTTATACTTTCAAACTCCATAAGATGTGATTATAACTTTATAATTGTTTGGAACTTTTTTTAGGCTGTGTCCCTTGTTGCCACTCAATTCCGAAGCAATCTCTCAAAGTCCCTTGTCTTAACCAACAGGTGATTGTCCATGTAATTGATATTCAATATTACATTTGTTGGGATTGTCATTGCGGTAGGAGCACAGTTGCCCTGTGCAATTTGACAATTTTAATTTTTCCTTGCTCCATACCTATGATATTATATCAAATCAAAAGGAAGATATAAAAGAGACACAAGTTGCTTAAAGTACCTTTGTGGTGACACATTAAGCATGTATCCTCTACTTCTTCCACACAATATGAATCTTCCAACATAGCGTTGAATGCTAGCGTCTAACTTGCAAGGAGAAGATGGTTGTCTGTCTAAACCGACTCCAAGGATGGCAACATCAATGACACCAACAAAAGGGAGAGAGCGAGATGGCTATGGTTTCTAAAAAAAACTAACATTCATCCATATCATTTCCACCTAAGCTATATATTCATAACCAATTGAGGTTAATGTTAACCATTGGATCTAGAATTAGTTAGAGATTTAATCTCAATTGATTTTCAATTAGATCTAATAATTTAGAAGAGCATTAAATTAAATCATTTAATTTATTTATTAAATTAATTTTGAAAAATGAATTAAGAAGTTTCAAACATTTTAATAATAATTTTAAAACCATTGTAAAATTATTTCATAATTATGTTTCACTCCAAATTAATTCTTCCAATTCCAGTAAAATTAATATGAGTAAAATGGCCTCAAATTTGTATTGCTTGAATTAACCCTTTATTTTGTAATTTCTCCTCCACAATTAAATTGAACAAATTAAGTATTGATTTATCCCAATTAAATTTCATATTAATCAAATTATTAAATTATTTATTTAACGACCTAAGTTAATTAACATTAATTATTTATCAGTCTTCCTTGGCTACTGCATCCAATGTTGAAAGAATCATGTCTTTTTGTGTGACTCTATATGCTCCTAGAATTATTTGACTTTGCTATGACTTGCCGAGAAATATTCTCAATTTGCATCCACTATACATAAGTTTAATTCTAGCAGTATGATCTAATCTCCATGTACCAGAAGTGATAAGTCATGTTGATAATTCTCTTATCTCCAAGGCTAGCAACATTCTCAACGCAAAGGCACATGCAATCCTTTTAACAGGAGCAAATTCATACCAATCTAAGTATGTCAATCCACTTATAAGATAGGTAATGATCTTAAATTTAACAACTAATTGCATTCGCTTGCCTGTGATCCCTTAGACACTTAGGTAAATTTACAAAATGGATTCTCATATTAGCCATGTCTGATGTGAGTTCTTCAAACTCCACACCTATATTATGAAGTTGATATATTTTTCTTTTTTTTTCTGAGATCACATCGACTAGGGACAATTTTAGCAGGATTGCTTTTATAATTTTCTGGCATGTGATAGACATGACCTATCACCAAAGCAAGAATTGTCATAAGAATCTTTTATTACACAGTTACACAAACTAGGCATGATCATAGAAAAGAATGATTTCATTTCATTGCAATTATACTGTACACTAATTCTTATTATTTGATTGTCTCTGCGGCACCATCACTAACATCAATTAGTACTATAAATGAAATTTTGTAATATCTTGGCTTTCAATGATATTATATTTTGGTTAGAACCTGTTTTACTATGTCTACGACATCTGATTAGGTAATAAGCCAAAAAAATGAAGCTGACAATCGAATTTCAAGGAAATAACTCCAGACATGATAAAATCATCCCAATGCTTGGTTGCCAAAATTGCAATGGATGGTTGTCAAAATTGCAATCCTTTGGAATCTTAATTTAGACAGGATTTTTTGGATCTAGGATCTTTTTTTATTGATGGAAAAGATTACAGGCGATCACTCTTCACACTAGTTCTATTAGTGAAGTGTGTTTGCTGACACAGGAGCCCCATATTACACTTCAGAATTACATAATGGAGGATAGAGATGAAATCAACAACCAAACTGCCTATACTGATCCAAATAAGCAAGCAACATGCGATTCAGCACCCACATTTTCTACAGCAGAATCTGATCCAGCCAAGAACCAAGCATACTTGATTCATTCACTTTGATCGAATCAAAGATTACCTTGTAACTAGCCAACCACACATAATCTAGTGAGAGGGTTGACGAACCATTTTGAAGTTGTCTTGTTAAAATGAGAATGATACTGAGATGTTTTTACAAGGTCATTGTTTTGAAAGATTGCTAAGTTATCCTACATGATGGCCAAAATAGGCTATTTCTCTTTGAGAACTGTAGTTATGAACCTAAAATCTGATCTTATGTTTCTTCACTGTTGATCCGTATCAACCATGACTTGATGAAATATACTTACATTTACACAAGCATTTAAAAGATTGACATTCACATAAGATGGTCATATATTTCATGCAAAAATATCATCTAATGAAACTCTTTATCTATTGGAACTCTTTTAACTAACAAGTAAATAATCTACTAGTTATCATATACAAGCATTTATGAGATTGATGATAATTTTGTTTATCAGTTATCATCATTCTCATAAATGTTAATCATTGTTATATAGAATTGCAACAGCTCACTAATAAATTTTGTTGTTCTTAGATTTGCTATATGGATAATTTCCATTCTTCTCTATGCTAGTAGGATGATGCTTAATTTGAAATGCTCATAGTAATATTGGGTACTAAAAGCTAATACATATTATAATTTATGAATGTGAAATATAATTTTATATATTTAAACCTGTAGGATCTTATGATCCCTATGCTCAGATTGTATCAGGTTTCTGCAACCTTGTTAGAAGTAAATGATCTAATGTTGTTTTTATATCATTACTGGAATTGCTTGTTTGATTAGTTTCTTTTATATTTCATGCTCATATTAAATGCCCCTTGTTTTTTTTTTTTTTTTTTTGTCTTTGTAAGAGTTAGTTATCTTGTTCGTGTTATTCCCTTTTTTTGTACCTATATCATTTGGCTAAGGGCATCCTATTCAATATGTTTTAGCTATACAAATTTGAAGTTCCAGAAAGGTGCATCGCTGATGTGTCTGTTTTAAAATTGTAGGATTTTATGATCCTATGTTTGGATTGTATGCTGTTTTTGCAGCCTTGTGAGGAGTAAATGATCTATTTTTTCCCCTTATATCTTTACTCGGATTGCTTGTTTCATTTGTTTCTTTTATATTTCATGCTTATATTAGATGCCCCTTGTTTCTAATTTTTCTGTCTGCTTTGCAAGGGGTTAATTATCTTGTTCATGTGATTTCCTTTTTCCATGCATCTATCGTTTGCCTAAGGGCATCTTATTCAATATGTTCTAGCTATACTAGCTTGAAGTGCTAGAGTGGTTCATCGCTGATGTGCCTGCTTTATCATTATCATTATTATTATTATTATATTTACATCTTCATGCTTTATAAATCTTGTGATTTTTTATTGTGACAAACATGGTGTGAGTTCTTTGCAGAAAATGGACATCTACCATTAGAGACACAGAAAGAGACAGGCTAGCTCCTGTGAGTATAAACTTACCTTACCATCTCTTGTTTTGCAAGTGCTGGGAAAAAGTTTGCATTTAAGACCATCAATTTCATCTAACTTTTCTAAATATTTTTGCCAATTTAGATCATCGAAGCACTAAGCACTGGGTACCTGGGGCCTGATTACTCTCAGGTATTTATGATTGTTGTTATTTAATCTAATGTATTGAGGTATTTATGATTGTTGGAGTATTTATTGCAGCCTAAAAATTCTGCTGAGATATCTTTGAAAGACATTGACAGGCTAGCTAGCAGTTCTTTTCCTCTTTGCATGCGCCATTTATTTGATAAGGTAATGGATCTCCAGTATTTTGTTCTAAATCTGTTGTCTGCTTTTACCTTAGCAGCTGTATTGTTCCTGTAGTTAAGAGAAACTCACCATTTAAAACATGGAGGAAGAATGCAACTTGGACTTTTCTTGAAGGTACTTCTATTCAAGTGTTGCAGTGATTTGTTTTCAAAATGAAATTAACTTTATTTGCCATGAACATCAGTTTGGTATTTCGTTTGCTATTGTAGCTTTGACTCAAACTTACTGTCTTGTTGCAAAACCTTTTCAATTTGCAGGGTGTAGGCTTAAGACTGGAAGATGCTCTTCTATTCTGGAAATCGGAGTTCTCTCAGAAGGTCCTACCAATTGTTTTCTTTTTCAATTGTACTTTTGTATTTTGTTCATTCAGGTAAACTACTACATAAGAGATGCAATTTCTTAATATACTGCAATATGAGGAAGGGCAATGGTTCCTCACTTGAAACTAGCAACTTGGAAACTTGTATATGCTACCTAATGAATGATTGGACCTGAATCTAATTCTCTAGCTGTCTAGCACCTGGTTAGCCTGCTGTCCTGTTTGCAGGTTTTTAATACTCACATTTCGGTTGGAAGATATCTTACCCAAACTCCTACCAAACCTAATTCAAACCAAGCAAATGCTTCAGTGGCTTTGACATGCCAAATCTATTGTTTAAAATGACCAATTTTTCAAGGTGCTCATCATAGAATTGTTTGTATTATCTAGAACTACACATTAAATCATGCTACTTGATTTGTTGCACCTTAGGGTTAATATGTTCTACTCATTTAGCTATTAGATTCTGCCTTAGGTTGGTGCTGAACGTTTTGATAAAGAATATGCATATTCAATACGGCACAACTATGGAAAAGAAGGAAAACGAACAGTAAGTTACCTTGCTCAATAAATATCTCTAAAACTAGGATGAGGGTCAACTCTATACTTTACATTTCTCGATCAGGATTACACTCCTTACTCTTGCCAAAAAGTTATTTCTTCTACTCCTAGCGTTGGTGATCACCATGGTTGTCCTTTTCGGCATTTCAGGTCAGAAACCCAATTTTTTTGGTGCTTATCTGGTAGTTTTAGTTTCTACTGTTACACATATTTATTATAATTCAAGCTTTCGAAAAGAACAATGTTGTTTATATTGTGTCAATATCTTTCTTGGTGCTCGATATACAATAAAATTCTTTTTATTTAATCTCATAGGTGTCTCAAGCAGACATGCACTAGTACCATGATACTTTTCTCTTTAGGCAGATTGTTACCTACTGCCAATCCTTGAGTTTTCATTTCAGTGCCTTTTCAGAGCCCAGCCGTTATAGCCTTGGCTTGTGAACATGCCAACCATACCTTTTGAACTCACACTTAATTTCCCTTCCAGTCTTCAATCAACTAAAGATTAATTTTCATGGGCAACAAATGGAATTACACGAATTCCAAATTGCTGTTTTCGGGTCCATTCTTTTTTATCATCCTATAGCACCACCTTGACTGCTGTTGATGTTCACAGGTGGTGGAGCCATTGCAAACATGATCTCTGTAGGGTGACTTCTTTTTCCCCTTTGTTATTCCTTAATATTCATAACTTAAGCTAAAATTATATTAGCTAATGTTCAATATCTGGACCAGGTTGATGGTGAGCTCCTTATTTGGGTTTAGTTAGTGCAATGATGCAGTGCGATGATAATAGCATTCATTTCCTGTATCCACTAGAATGATCATCCAAAAATATAAGGACGCCATCCTAGAACTTGTCTACTTTCCACAGGATTTAAACTCAAGCATGGATGATTTCATCTTTTCTACATGTGCAATGATTGAGATTGAGCTATCTCATTTGCAGATTTGGATTATTCTTAGACGCCTATATTTGACATTCCTTGTCAAACAAGTTGAGATATAACAACTAGATTCCCATTATTCATAGAAAGCAGACTTGTCTTGGAACACACTACATTTATCATTAGTGTTTCATACTGCTTTTGTCAATAGTGTCTTTTTAAATTTCCTTATATCCTAAAGCTCCTAAATGGCACTTGGTTGAATCATCAGGCAGTGGACTACCCCTGGTCTTGATGGTGAACAAGGAATTTAAACAGACTGATTCCAAGACTCATGGAGTGTAGATGCTAAATACCATAGTAGATGTGCAATGATCTTTGAATCAACCTCAATTTGCATAATTAGCTGACTAAACAATTAGGGAAAATCCATCTTTATAATTTGACTTCATGAATCTCCCTTTGTATGCATCACATGTTTTAAACACCATGAATGGCAAACCACTCTTAGATTGCTTCCTAGGAATGGATTTTTGAATAAATGCATCAAAGACTTCTCATTATGCCCAGACTTTCTATTCAATATCTACATTGTGGCAAACACATCAAATTTTGGCAGAATTGACGCTGTTCAATTTTTTCTCTTGTTTAAAATTTTCCAACTGCCTTTGTGGCTGCATTTGGTAATACGAATAAATCTATAAATCATCTCCAATCCTTAGTATGATCCTTCATGGCTTGTTTCAATGCCCTAAGTGTAATACATAAGTTATAACTCTTGCTGATTTACTGGTCTATGCTCATCTCCTGCATCCATCTGGCGTCACCAACTCCCTCTTCTACTGCTTCTTTCTCACCTCATTGTCTGGATTGGCTCCAGATGGTTTGAATATATCCAATGATCGGCACAAGTCATCCAAAGTTTCATGCACATGTTGCCAATATTTGTTTCCTGACGGTTGGGTCTCATCTATTTTAACAGCGAGGAAAATTTGAGAGCTGCTCTTACTAAAATGGGAGTTTGTGGGCGTTCAGTAGATGGCATATTGGATAAAGTTCGAAACAGACATCATCAGGTATTCCAATTCCTAAATCTCAGAGCTCTTGCATCAACAAACAAGCTCCAATTGTTGAGATTTTGACTTATTTTATTGCATTGATCCTAAACTTCACTGTGACAATCTCAGATAGCTTGTACATTGACATTCGAGGCTATCCACGATGCCCCCTGCGACAGTGGCATCAACCACCCCAATCAGTACTTTGATGCGAGCCGAAAGATTCTCCAGAATAAGGTTAATTTGAAGCTTTTAACTGCCTTTTAGGCCTTTGTACTGCTTCTGCCATTCTTAAGAGTAAATCTCATTTCATGGTTCAGATGGAGAGCACTTAATTTGGATGTGTTTATGGCCAACAAGCTGACCCATCTTCGATGCGATTAGTTAAGTGACTATGCGACCCTTTGCAGGTTTTAGTTCTTATTCCATGTTGAATGTTTTGGGGTTGAATCAAGTGTATGTTGATGGTTGATAAATAGTTTGTGGTGTAAACCTTGCATTGTATTGTCACTACCTTAAAGAGCCTCTGGAGCAGTGAAATAGAAAGTTGCAAATTGTTACATTAAAGGTCATGCTTCTAACAATTTGAGGCTAAATTGGCTATCAAACTGTAGCATGAATGCTGAGCTATTTAAATGTTTTATAGGTGCAATCAAATCATATTATGACTATTATTAAATTGTATTTTCTGTGCTTCTAGGTGCTACCAAATTAAAAAGGAAGAAACATAATACTTTTAAAGTTGTGCACAAATTCATTTTGGAGTTGTTATTCAAATAAACATAGACCAATGAACAGAACTCAGAAACTGAACATAGAAACTTATTCAAATCCATTCTAAACCTCAAACTCTTGAAGAACTGAATGCAGAAACCAATCTTGAGTTTAAAGTGCTGCTAAATCTTGATTTCTGATTCACAAAGGTTGAAAATCTGTTACAAAAGGAGAGTTTCTGATTTAGTAACTGCAACCAATCTAGCAACTTTCTGCTTGGCCACCATTGAACAAAACCATAAGCCATCATGATCAACAATGACCTATAGAAAGCTTAATCTTGTTTGGAATTGTTGTCCAGTTTGTTTGATCGAGCTAAGGGTAGGGGTGTGCAAAAATTCGGTTAAACCGAATAAACCGATCAAATCGAATCGAATTTTTAATTCGGTTCGGTTATTTCGGAAGTTCGGTTATTTTTAAAAAAAAAAATCGGTTAATTCGGTTCGGTTTCGGTTTTAAATTTTCTTATTCGGTTAAACCGAATAAACCGAATTAATTAAATTAAAAAAAATAATTTATAAATTTTAAGTAAATAAATATATAAATCTCTAATTTATTAATAAAAATTTTATAATATTTAAAAATTTCAGTTAATTCGGTCGAAAACCGAATTAACCGATAAAATATCGGTTCGGTTTGTTTGGTTTTTATTGGGAAATTCGGTCGGTTCGGTTGGTTCGAAAAAAATCGATTTATTCAGTTTTCGGTTTATTCGGTTCGGTTCGGTTTTAACCGAATACTCACCCCTAGCTAAGGGAGACTAACTGATCTCGTCGCGAGAGCAGTTGCTGAAACCCAGTGATTAACTGTCTCACTTTGTTATATCAAATCATCTAGTCCAACTATTCTTAGAAAACTGGTATAGAATTGATATTCAAAGTACACTTTTATTGAATAAGAATTAACATGAAACAAGATAACAATTCTTATGCCCGTGAGATCAACAATCTACTTCACATATTCCTTGCGATGCAATATCCATTTTGGAAACACTTAGGTAGTCATGTTCTTCAGGAAGATTTCAGCAAGTTCTTGAACCAGCCCACAGAGTTCTTTGGATATCTCTTGAGTTTGTCTTTGTAGTCGACAAAGTACAAGCCGAATCGCGAAGTATATCCTGCGGCCCATTCCCAGTTGTCAAGAAGAGACCAGGCAAAGTATCCCTGAACATTACAGCCATCTTCCCTGCATAACACAACAACACATGCAATTCCAATTGTTAAATCCATTGTCAACTCCAAACAATTACTGTATCTCTCATCTTCTTTCTCGTTGCTATGACTCTTCATTTCCATTAAACTTGGGATAATCTGTATTGGTATGCATTCGGCATCAGTTTTCGTCCAAGTCATAACAGTAAGTTGCATTACTAGAATGATTTATCTTGTTTCCGAGACTGATTGCTTTCAGTTCTAGGCATCTCACTGTCAAAATCATAGGCAGACTAGGAATTACCTTATGGCAGCAGACAGGTTCGACAGGTAATCATTGTGGTATTTGATTCGTTTATCGTCCTTGAGGGCATCCTCAATTGATTTAAATGGGTTGTTGGAATCATCCATGCCTGATACGAATCATAATAACATCATAAGTTGCTGTAACTAGATGCATTTAGAAGGTAATCTTGATATCTGTACTAATCAAGATACTTGCCATTCTCTGTGATAATAACCAGGGGGTTTCCATACTTCTGTTTGATGTAATTCATCAGGCTCCTTAATCCTTCGGGTACAATATAAAGCCATATCGAAGACGACTGCATCACAAAATCAATTGCATGGTCTTGAAACATAAGATATAGGACTAGTGATAAATATACTAGTCAAAAGTAACATCAGTGTTTACTCAATTCTTCAATGAGATTTACTCACCCTATCTCCAATTGCCCGTCCATTCTTGAAGGCTGCATAACGAGAACAAATCGATGTTAGGCAAGTACAATCATGTCAAATACATAGCAGGCCTTCAAACAAGAACGCCACCAATTCACTAGTTAGTGTACACAGTAAAGAGCATGTAACAAGATTTTGATACTCACGAAGAGTGATGGCACCAGAATCTGCAACGGTATCATTTAACAAGATTCCAATAATATTAGTTTCGTTATGTTTTGCATAATATGTGGTGTAATGATTTACTCCCACGAAATCCAAGGAACCCTTAACGAGAGCAGCTTCGGCTGTCGAAAACTTTGGCAACCTGTCTCCCACTCTTGTCCTCATTGAGCTTGGATAGTCGCCAAAGAACAATGGATCCATAAACCTGATAATAGTTGAGGACTTAGTCTTTAAGAGCAGCATGATATTGCTAAGGTTCTTCATTTTCAAGCATTCCATATTCAGGATCAGATAATAGATAGAAAATTTGAACAGATGTAGTAGCCTTACCATCCAAATTGAAAGTCCTGTGCTCTTTGTGTTGCATCAATATCATCTGTCGAATTCGACATAGGCTCAAACCACATGACATCAAACGCTATGCCAACCCTTCCATGTTGAGTATCCTGCACAATCAATTCTTTTATCAGCTGAAATACTAACCAAAATTGAGTCATTCATGCACAGAACCCTGAGCACACTAAAATAACAAGCATTCACATTGATTTTAGTTCATGCATCATTGATAAAATGAGTCTTAATCATAGTTTCAAGTTTGAAATCTTGTACCATGCAGAGAAAATGGTTGAAATGTATCATCCCAATAAATTAACGAAACTCAATACTACTTGGCACCGAGATACTTTGAGCACAAAAGGATACTTTACACTTAGCCTTTTGATACCTTATACTTCTTCCTGTAGATATCAGATACAGTGGCATGAGATAAAAGAGTATGGTGGGCGACAATATATGGCTCGGTTGCTGAATTCCCTCCCCTGCAGAATAGTCGAAGGAGTATCGAGCAGCGGCCAGGGGCTTGGAGTCCAACATCATAACCTTGGATTGCGAAAGTGTGCGGCTCATTAAAGGTAATCCAGTGCTTCACTCGGTCCCCAAATGCCTTAAAGCATGTCTCAGCATATTTACTAAAGTCTTGTCTGAGAATTACAAAAGGGATGTAAATCACAAGAGGGAAGTACTTTGTACTTCAAGATGAGACAAAAGATAAAACCAATTTCAATGTTCTAAAAGAATATCATATAAAGAACCCATAGCTTTAAAAGCTGGAAAATGGTGAGCTCATAGTAAAAGTATGACTACAATCTACTTTGTATACTGCTAAACATATAATGCAAATAGATCTCTTTCCCTCTTTCCTAACAGTTTAAGCTTTTTCCATAAGTGGTTAACCGATTAACATTAACATATAGCTAGTCATCTATTTGGCATAAGCTCAAAGAAACTTCTATTGGTGGAGAAGCATTACATAATTTGGGGATCAAGCCATCCGTTATTTCTATCTGCTAATGCTTGTGGAAGGTCCCAATGATACAACGTCACGTATGGTTCGATACCTACACATTGAGAATTAGAAAAGCAAAATGTTATTAAATAGGAGATGCTACAAATGAATTTTGAACCTTTTCAAGCAACATACCATTGGCTAGTAAAGCATTAATTAGCTTATTGTAATGATCAATCCCTGCTTGATTAACCTCACCAGTTCCATCTGCAAAATTGTGACTTCCACGATGAAACTACGATACCATTTAAGGAGGGAAATATTAAATGTGTAGGAATCTAAGGAAGCATCAAAAAGTGCATAATGTTAAGACATGGTTAAGTAGTCTATACAATTAAGGTTTGTATGTTTGTTCTTTACTTTCGACTTAGATCAACCAATTAGTTTAAAATGAACAAGATTCTCACATTTGTGTGCTATGTACGAGTTAAATTTAGTTTCCATTCTAAGCCCTAAAACCCACAAACTGATATACTCTTTCTTTGTTAACTATTGCTGATCACCATTAAACATTAGGCCAATATTGGACCATCATTGATAGTTACCAAATTAGATACATAAGAGTAAAATCACACAGTAAATCCATTCCATGGCTATTAAATCCACTCATGGATTCTAGCAACTTATCGTAGAGAGAAAGATCGATTACTCGGGTAAATGCGTGTCCAAGCGATGGAAAACCTATAAGCATCCAATCCCATATCTTTCATGAGTTGTATATCTTCCTGTCATCACAACAAACAAGCCTCGTATTGTCAACAAAAATTAGCAAAAGTTAAGCAAAACTAATAGGATAAGTCAACAAAAATTATACATCGAATCGGTGATATTGGTCGACTGCCACATCGGCATTGCTAAAATCTATCACCTTCCCTGTGAATCCAAGACAATTCATTGGGTTTCATATGGTGTAGCCATTAAACCTCAATTGTGAAAAATGAACTCTTAATGTCTAGTGATAAGGGAAAATCAAAGAGAATATATACCGAAGGAATGTGCAAAAGTGTCCCACACTGATTTCCCTCTTCCATCATCATTCACTGCTCCTTCATACTGTGAAAAAGATAAAAACAGATCTTAAAATGTAAATTCAAACTTATTATTCTGAAAAAAGAAGAAGAGAGACTCTAATTATTAGCATAAACTTATTATTCTCAATTGAACTACAAATATTAAAAAGAATTCAAAACAGATTTAAACATCTTCCAATCTTTGTCCATGATGATTCTAAACTAAAATTCAAGGTTTAAGTTTACTTAATCATTTCATCCAAAATTAACTTAGTTATTTTTGGTAACCAAACCATGAGCAATATAATCATAATAAATATTTACTTCAGTTAAATCTTAATTAATTTTATATTCCAAAAATAAATAAATCTGTATCCCCTTTCTCTCTCACACACATCCCAAGGAGGATGCTTTGCTTGTCCTTCCTCCCTCCTCGAACCGCGCACGTGACCCTGCCTTTTACCTCTCCACCAAACCATTTCCATCTTCTCCGTTTCATCTCCACACTCATCGCACAAAACAGAAAGCTCAAAAAAGAAAGAAAGAATGGCACCTGGTAAGCTGATGAGGCAGTGCCGAAGACGAAGCCTTGGGAAAACTCCCTCTGGTGAGTTCTCCTTTTCCATTAATGGCCTGCACCAAGCAGCTCCCAAGCACAAGAACAAGGGAGAGGCTTCCTCTCCAACTGACCATTTTGTCAGTAAGAGGAAGAGGAAGAGGAAGAGGAAAGAAAGAGAAAGACAAGCAATGATCGCAGGAGAAAGTATAATGTATATATATATATATATAGAGAGAGAGAGAGAGAGAGAGAGCATGGAAGGAATGCTATTATTCAAAGGGAAATACAGTAAATATTTCATTTATTTTTCTTTATTAAATTACTATAAACAAAAAGAAGGTGAAGCAATACAATAATAACTAGTCTTTAGATGAATATATATCAAATATATGGATTCTTTTTTGTCATTGTATTAAATCCTTTATTATATTTTTATTTTTATTCAAATGAATATTATTCAATTTTATCATTATTAATTAATTTTTTACCGTTATATCATCTAATTAATAAGTATAATATGATTTTTTTCTCTAATATTTTAATAATTGTTATTAATTCTAATTAAGCATTTAATTAATTGTGTATTGTGTTTAGTAAGTTGGTGGATTATTAGTAAAATGGAATTAAAGTTGATTCCCAAATATTCTTTTATACTATTATTATTATTATTATTATGAATTTAAGTCATGCCGAAATGTGTGGAAATGGATTGAAGGGCATTAAATTTTGATACTAGCTAAGGTATTTTAAAGTTATGGTATTTTGGCAGTTTGGGCAGTTAAATTTTGTAACGGTATTAATTTAAGAGATTTTTCATGAAAAGTAAATGATTATGTGCATTGACAAGGCAACTTATTCAAGGTAGATATTTTTAGAAAATTTGACAAAATATACCTTTTATAATTAAAAATATGAAAATAGTTTTAGGCAGACTTTTTTTTATTAAAGATAAAGATAAAGATAAAGCCAAAAATAGACTCTTTTACATAAAGATAAAGATAAAGATAAAAATAAAAGAAAATTTTTATTTAAAGTTTTTTAAAAATGATCTTTAGAAGCATCTTAATTAATTTTAAGTGTAATTTATCAAACTTCTTTTATTTAAAAAGTTCATTTTAATGAAAAAAATCAAATCTAAAGATGATTTTAATTATTATGAATTTCTAAATTATAATATTTTTTGTTAAAAATTCAACCACTAGTTGTTTCATAATTAAAAAGAAATGTTTTAGCAAAAAAAGTAATTATAGAAATGCCTTTTGAGCATTTTTAATTAGATGTGTACTTTTTGGTAAATTGCCCATTATTTTAAAATCAATTTTAGAAGGTTAATTTCATGCATATTGCCCTAATGGAATTCACAAGAGCTTCTTTACAAGTATACAGTTAATCTCATCAATTGACAAATTAAATGTTAAAAGAAAACTCTTTTCATGTGGTTATTTCTTAATAAATTATAAATAAATTCTATAGATACATATATCTATAAATTTTGCCACTTGAGGCTATATTCAAATTTCATGAAATCAAAATATTATCATAAAAACCATGCAATTAATTATCGGTGGGCTTACATGTTAAGGTAGTAAGCCATTAAATTTAAACCCAATAAATTTGATCTATCGAATGTGTTTATTATAAGTTTGAGTTATTAGATTGCCTTCGGAGCATGATTGAGTTGGTTAATACGGAGCAGACTTGTTAAAGTGGACAATGATCAAATCTAATGAAATCGAGGCAATGCCCTTCTCCGTAGTGGCCAACTACAGCTTTTCGATTTACCTTTTCACAGATGGTCGTAGGGCAGATTGCGTGGGGCTGCTGAGGTGGCGGATTCCACATTTTGCTGAAGAGTTATTAGAGATTCATTGAGGCAATGTCTTCCTCCGTCGTGACCAACTATAACTTCTCGATTTATTTTCTCATATATGGTCATGAGACCGGCCGTATGGGGCCGCTGGGGTGGCGGATTCCACCTTTTGCTGAAGAGTTATTAGAGATTCATTAATCTACTTTTCCAACTGATTATGAAGTAAGATTTTGATTATTTTCATTATTGAAAATATTTTCTCTATAGTTGCAACAGGTAATAGCAATGTTAACTTTAAAAGTAAATATATCAAATGATACAATTAATATTTTTTTAATTGAACCATCCTTTTAGCAAACTTATTAATTCCCGCAATCTCAAATAATTGATTGCTATTTCGCATGTCAAAAATAAAGTTATCAAGTTGGTGTTCAAAATACATTAACTCCGTTGAAGAGAAATCAGAGGAATAGTAAACTAAAGTAATTCTCTTATCATTAGCAGAAAATAAATTTAATGAATCAAGACAAGCCATACATAACAACAACTGTATGTTTACCTTGTTAAAGCGACTATTCAACTTTTGTAAATCTATCACTTCATAAAATACTTCAACACGATAATAGTAAAGATTTGTCTTTCATTCAATATGTTATTGTGATTTCTCATGAAAGGCGAACAAGTCTTCCATATGCGAGATGATTACCCTAGACCCGACCACGGTTCAGAATCGCCGGTTCGACGGTTCGGAACCGCCGGTTCGACGGTTCATGACAGGTCGACCCTTAACCTTAACCGCCCAAGACGGTTACGGTTCACGGTTCACGGTTCGGAACCACCGGTTCACGGTTCGGTTCATGGTTCGTGACGGTTCGAGATTATTATATTAAAAATTTAAAATATATATAAGAAATATTGAAAAAAGTGAGAAAAATTGATGTAGTTTAGTGGTGCGTATTTTTTTTTTCACGCGGGAGACTCTGATTCGATCCTCACTAACGTCATGTAAATATAATTTTGAAATAAATATATAAATAAATTTATTGAATAAGTTTACTAAAGATGTTGTAGTATAGTGGTCTCTGTATCCATTTCTCATGCGGAACTCTCGATTCGATCCCCACGCGTATTATAATATATTTGAAATAAATATATAACTATATTATATATAATATCGTATTGAAATTATGTATAAAAGTCATTGGGGTACAGTGGTGAGTGTCTACGTCTTTGACCGGTGAAAATTGTTCCCCATCAACGGCGTATTAAAATTGAATTAAATAAATATAAATATAGTATATATATAATTATATTAATTTTATAAATAAAAGATATTGTAGAACAGTGGTGAGTACATGCGCTTGTGTCCTAAGATGTCTTGGTTTGATCCCAGCAACGATGTGTTAAATTATAATTTAATTAAAAATAAATATATTTTATATAAAAATATATTGATAATATATACAAATATATTAAACAGATACTAAATCATAACCATTGATAAAAAAATGATGATCTTAACCGTTGAAAAAAAACATAAAATTAAAAAAAAACCCAAACCGGCGGTTCAACCCGGCGGTTCGCCGGTTCCAAACGACTTGAACCGTAACTGGCCCGACAGGATGCCGGGCCGGTTCCGGTTCGGCCCGGCTAACCGGGTCCGGGCTCGACCCGGCCCGTGGTCGGGTCTAGATTACCCTAATATTTAACATAAAATAAAGAAACTTTATTCAGTAATAGATCTTAATCATCATCTTTCATGATTTGCAGTTGATGTTTGCTTGATTTTACAAGAATTATAGTATTTACAATGTCTTGATCTTTTCTTTACAAAGTTTGTAAATTTAACCAAGACTCGAAAAGTGAGTTGGTGTTTCACTTCCACGCTCACCGCATATCACAACCTTCGAAAATCATATTCTAAGTATTGAAATCAAGCCTAAGCTTCCTCAAATCAAGATTTTCAACGACAAAAACCCATGGCGACGGTAAGAAATGCGTTGAGCACTCCAACGAGAGAAAAGAGTCGACAAGTTCGTTGAAATGCATCGAGCACTCCAATGAGAGAAAAGAGTCGACAAGTTCATTCCAAGTCATAATATTTTCTTATAAAAATGATATTAATAGATATATAGCTTAGGTCGAGAGATTTCTAAATATATGATCAATTTCAATTTTCGATGACGAATGGTGCAAAAGTAATACCAATGGATAATTTATATCGAGGGCTTTCTAAATTTATGATCAATTTCAATTTTCTAGTGATGAATGGCGGTGAATCGATTGGTATATTTTAGAGAGGAAAAGAAAAAAGAAATGAGGTATATTTTAGTTTTAATTAGTATTATTTAAAAAAAAAATTGAGAGGCGGTCGCACTGTCTAGCTCCTCCTTGGATATGACAGCCGTCCTTCTGATTCCTAGGAAAAATCAAATCCAAGTGCGGTTTTCTCTTGTTGATCTACAATCTAGCAACATGAAGGATTAAGAAGATTAATCCTTCCTTTGTGCGTTGATTTCTTCAATCCGAATTAGCCTTCAAGGAACTACAAGCTATAATATAAATCCTCCATTTTGCACTTTGCCCGCACGGCAAAAATGAAAATGATGTTGTTGACGAACAAAACAATTAAAGCTCATTTGGAATTGAGTGCATGCATGTGTAGTATACATTATTATTTTGATGTCAAGAATGAGCTCGATCGCTCACATATAAAATTTGTATGTAATATTTACTTACGTCTTCTTGTTTCAATTCAAGAATATATAATAAAGAGTCACTTTCTAACATTTGTTGTGTGCACAAATCATAGAGCAATATATACTTATGATTAAAGAGAGACCCTTCATTAGTTTGATCATGTATATGATGGTACCATTACTCTTCGTTTGATTTATCTAACTAATGGGTATCATAAATACCTATCTGAAATCTTTGAGATCGGACCCAATTTAAACGAATAAGATTTTGATCGTCACTCGTAGATAAGTGGAGAAGTTAAAAGAAAATGTGACTTAACGCAACAACTACCCTACTCGAACAAGCTAAGCCACTTGAAACGATTGAAGCTTCTTGATGCAAACTCCATCATAATAAATAATCCCATTGTTGGGGGCAATGGCCATACTTTGCCATCAAGTAATGGTGGCCAATTAAAGAATTAAATCCAAAGTACCATCAATTCAATAATTAAACAACACTATCAAACAAAAGGCTTTGTAGATTTATTTGTTTAACTAGAATTGCTAATGCCCTACCCAATTTATTAAATTGCGATCCTTATCATACAACATAGTTCAATGGAAATAAAGTACAATTTTTCCTTAAGTATAATTTTTGAATTTGAAAATAACTTTTGAATGTGAAAGAACATACTACAAGTTGTGAAAGTTTAAGGGTACAACAAACAAACAATGAAATATAATTTATTTTAAAAAACAATTATATCACAAGATAGATTGTAAGATAAGCCCTTGATTTGCACATCAATAATTAATATATATTTCAAACAACTTTTTTTTAAATAAAAAAGAGAATCAGGGATTTACATTGAACTATGTTTTATGATTGTGATGTGTGATCTCTATGGAATTGAGAAGATCATTTACTGTCATTTCTATTGTAAGGGATTTACAGATGATGACCATAGGGTTTGGGTTGCACCACCAAGGTTGCTAGTAAAAAGAATGGACAGAAAGACACAACAACAATGGCGATCCACGAAAAGAACACAAGATTCTTAACAAATATTCTACCGAGCAGATAAGAAATGAGGTTTACAAATGATTTTAAGGGATGCCTGAGGCAATCAAAACGGAGATAACGAAATCGCAAAGTGAGTTATTACAGCCATCGTCGTCGAAAATTACCGAGACAACCGGAAAAACAAGAGCATGATACCATTTGAGGCAAAACAAATTCCTCATAACTTATTGCAGAGGACAACATCATGTCAATGTGAAATTTCAGATGAAAGGAATAGATGTTCTAAAGCTTCCATCTAGCCAGTAAGAGCAGATGCTCCTGAGATGATCTCTGACAGCTCTGTGGTAATTGAAGCTTGACGAGTCCTTTGGAGAAATAGATGAAGAATAAAGTCAGTTCTAAAAGTTGAGCACTCCTAATATAATGTACATGAGCAAGTACATATGATCGTGCAAGAGAGGGAGAGGGAGAGAGAGAGAGAGAGAGACCTGTTGTAACTGAGAGTAAGTCGATCGAGCATTTCACCAGCATTCTTACTAGAGTTGTCCATGGAAGACATACGTGCTCCCAGCTCACTACACGCATTTTCCATGGCTGCATTATACAGAAGCTAAAACAGCACGGATATCTCAGTCAACATCCAATCAAAATTATTAGAAGATTCTGATATAGAATGAACTTAAAATGTATTTATCGTTCAAGTAAACTAAATTAAACAATTATTAATGGACAGGTTGGTAGCAAAGCCAGTAACACCTACATGTATGAAGAAATTGTAATTCTCCAGTAAATAGGAAAAGCAGTCAAATTTCAAATTATTGAAAAAAAACTCACGCAAGAAAATTGGAATTCAGCAAGATTCTGCAGCACTTCAGCTTTAGTTTCACCCCCTTCGATTTCGTAAGAGTCCAACTCCCCAAGCTTCCCTCCTGCTTCCGACTCTTTCTCTGCCGTCTGAAAAATGAAGGTAGTATATGATACTATAATGGCTGTGTTTCTGAAATATGACTTCGAAAAATGACATCTATATATTCAAATAGACTCAAATCACCTCAGGAGATAGTATTGTTGAGACAGATGGCACAAAGGACATAACCGAATGGAATTTGTTATAAACTATCCTCAGAGCATCATACTCCACGTTCTTCAAAATATCATCAGCAAGAACAGAAATCTGTAACAATGCAGCATAATGTAATGAGATGACATAAAAATTATTAATTTTTAAATAAATGAAAAAGGATCACCATCCTCCAACACAAGCAAAATGATTGAGACTTATTGGTCTTGTCCAGTCATTTAGTGGAGAGTTTTGGTAAATATCTACTAATGGGCCAGTGAAATAGGAAACGGATCATACAGAAAACAAATATTTATTAGAAAACTATTAGCACAAAATTTTGAAAGGTATTTCATATAGAATGAGAGAAATTTCACATAGAACAGCTCCTTAACTCGAATTTAATTTTCAGTATTTTCCCATTGCTCAAATATTTCAATTTTTTTGCAATACATATCTATCCATACAGAATATTCTTGTCTTAAGGAAAATGCTTAAAGTTGGAAGTCAGTCAAACAAAGCTTCTAGGAGGAAACTATTAAGAATATGGTTATCAGAGTCCTGACCATCTCCAGTATTATAGAAATTGTCCGATCACAACCAACTGATGTTTCAGAAAAACAGTTGCTGTATAAGAGAAGACAAAAAATTCAGCCATTAGTTGCCTAATTCTTTAGTTAGAGTCTAGCTTTCCAAAATGACGGAATAAATACAATCACTCTTGTTGATCATTTGACCCATAACTGGTACAACAAGTTTCTGTGCAAATTCAAGAAAACAAGCCAACAAGCTTTCTTTTCTCATCTCATCATCAATGAAGGTGAAAAAAGATTGAGAAGATCCATCCTAGGAGGTTAAAGATAATTGCATAAATAAATAAAGAAATTAAGGCAAGATTTATTAGCCTTCATCCTTAGGACATGTGAAAATCATAATTAGAACTGACCTGAGTATAATTGAGAGGAATCTTTTGTAACCCAGAAACAGTCAACTCAATGCTACCTTTGAATTCGCGCACTAATAGAACCTTACCTTTCTCTCCCAATACAACATACTTAGTATCCTTTTCTGGACCTGATAGGAATATCAGGTCAATTACAATCTTAATTTAAATGCTAGTGCCATGTTGTATGCCAATATATGGATAGTACCTGAAGTCAACTTGTAAAGAAACTTGCTGATTTTGGCAGATGTGGAATTAATGCCACCACAAAGACCCTTGTCGGATGTAATAACCACAATAACATTCTTCTTCACATCAACACCTGTGATGCAACAAGATATGGTTAGCATGACAAAATCAGTAAAAAAAGGGGGGAAAATCTGATAACAATAGGCTGACAGGATGCTGAATGCAGAATAATTTTGTCAGACTAGAAAAGAAAAAACACTAACTGCTTCAAACATAGACTTAATCTAACAAATGCACAACTGATTAAAGTGAAACTTGAAAAAAAAAACAAAAATGAGAAAACAATCATCAAAATATTTGCTGATCTAAGTAGTAAAAACCTTGAAAATGTTAAGACCCTACTAACAGACAGACAAGAATCATAGGTTATGTATGAATTTATATAAATCACATGACACCATCTAATTTAGACTCACAGGAAAGTTCAAGAGTAACTTATCCTGGAGGTAGAAAATATTTCTGGTAGCAAAAGGGGTGCTCACTATAATCTATTCCCTAAATAGAGAAGTATGTGAACTAGCTTGACAGTTAACATTTCCTTATCCTCTAATACCCATCCCCCAATGGCTTTTTGAACCCAATATATCATTTAGGTAACCATTGCTCACTTTGTCAAGGTAAAAAATAATTAAACAGAAGAAAAAATAAAGCAATGGTGTAACTGGGAACTTCTTTTCTACTAGTTGATAACTTCAAAAACATTGTTATATAAAACATCTTTCAATCACCCATTATTGCTTGTATAAAAAAAATTCCAGTTACAATAGTCCTCAATCACATTCAGACAGCAAATGCAGACTTTCGAAGTTTTAAAATCTATAATACTAAAGTCTTACAAGACCCAAACATCAAGCAAGGTCTGCGGTTAATCATGTAAATCAGAGTGCAACTGTTGTATACAGCTACAAAGATCAACAAATTCATGCATAAACATTTACAATGTCAACCAGAGTAAAAAGGAAAATTAGGAAGAGTAAATGATCAGTTGATTAGAAGAGTCAAAGTTAGAAATGTTGATTTCTAGAGAATGGAAATCCAGAAGCATACTAGGAGCATCCCCAAGAAGTGCAGTAAATGGCGGCCATAAGCCACGGGAATTTATGGTTTTAGTTTGAACAGCGCGAAGCTTTGATGATGCCACCATTTTCATTGCCTTTGTAATCTTTTGAATGTTCTTAACACTCTTCATCCGGCTTCTCACTGCAGACAAATACATGCAACAATCAAACCCTCAATTAAGTGGCTAAATTCTCAAAAAAAAAAAAAACAAAAAAGAACGAAATTTGAGATCAACAGACTTCACACCTGCTTGGGTTGAAGCAGCCCGTGCACCTATTAACCCAAGTTCATTGCTGATTGAAAAATGAGTTAGTGATATAATTGTGTTCCACGTGAACAAAGTAATAGCACAAAACTAATTATTTACATAAAACCTGCATTTTTCTGACAGATGGAATCTAATGGAGAATCGGGAAATATGGATCTACATAAATTCAGTTAAGATTTGGCAGGATGGGGAGACAGGAATGAAGTTTTTCACATGCGAAGGAAAGTTCAGACATGGGTATATTCATGGATCATGGGAAAAGTCCACAAAATAGAAAGTCCACCAAATCATGAAAATATCTTCACCTGTTAGCACATATTTTTATGTCTCACTTCAGTTGATTCACAAAAAAAGTGGGAAGATAGGGCCGACTAGAAGTGTAGACATGAAAAGGGTGAATAAAGCTAATAGCTAATGAATAAGCCCTCTCTAAAATCTCACCCCTTAACCTTACTTTCTTAAACATCTTACATGGTTTATGTTTGTTTTGTAATAACTGAATAGCTAATGAATAAAGCTGCTTTTAATGCAAAATAAGATGAGAGTTCTTGCATGTTCAATTGCCAACTTATGATCTTGTTAAGCACAGGACAATAGAGCAACTATATAGCCAATACCTTAATTTTTCTCCACTTGGTATAACTAAATCATAGTGGTGATCAACTAGAATCAGCCAAACAAAAAAAAACATTTAACCGTATTTTTTTACATGATCTAAAAAATGAAAAAGGCCAGTGATTTATATTGAACAAATAACACACATGTATTCATAGATCATACGCTTGTAACATGGGCCAGAGAGTAGCAAAGGTAGCTGTTATAGCTTCTGTAACCACGTGTGATAATCAAGATACAAAAAAGGACGAAATTTGGTTGACAAGGGCCAATCAAAATAAATATCATAATTTTTAATTGATTCAGTTGTATCTTAAATTAATTTTTTATTATGACCCAGTTATATTTTATTTTATAAATAGATATCACATAATAGAGGAGAAGAAGCAATAATACAAGTGTCTCTTCTCTTCTTATTACTCTTCTCGTATCTCCACTATCCCTCTCAATCAATCTCGACCTATACCTCTCTTAATTTCTCTCTCTTCTGTATCATCACTTGTGGTTGTCGTTTCCTTGTGACCATATCAGTGGGAATCAAAGCCAACAATGGATGACATTCTCTAGCTTCGATATTAGTTTTTGTAAAAAGCCAAGAAAATAGAGGAAAACTTGGCTACAATACAAACCTAGATAAGATTCAATAAAAAGGGAAAGCCATCAGAAAAGCCCCATGGGGTGGATGAAGGTAGTAAAATCCAAGATATTTCCCCTCCTATACAAGTATCTCCCACACAAGGTAGTCAAATTTTATTGACAAATCCAATATATTTATCAATAAAATAAAGATACAACTCGGTAACACAATTTCACTACTCGAACCCAAAATTCCCTCCACCCCTACCACACTCCGGCTATGTAGTTTCCACCGCTAAGGTTGAGCTATGGAATTTGACGCCAGACTTGAAAAAGCACCTACGCACACTTTAGGCCCAACCATTCGTAAAAGTTGAATAAAAACGATTGAATCAATTAAAATCTATTTTCGCTATTTTGCTTGGCCTTTATCTGCCGTCGACTTCCTCCAAGCGCTGTTTTTGATCCACTCCTCCCGGTGGCTTGCCGTCGACAATACTGATCCTTCTAGGATGGCTACAGTGGCTTAGAATCGAGGTGTTACAGTCGAGATAAATGGAATCATTAGGAAGGTAGTTTCAGGTCTGAAACATTAGAGATCCAAAAAAAATCCCGTCTTTAAACATGAAACCATTCATGTAAGCGTACATAAAAATAAATCAATAAAACAAGACAAAAATCAGCATCAGCAATCACATCCATACACAGCATAAAAAAACAAAAAACATAAAGTTTTCTAACATTCAGGCAGTAAGATCCATCAATCGAATACAGATAGAAAGGGGTTATTGATAGATCGAGGGTTTACTCATGATTAATCATTGATCGGGCGACGGGGGAGTTGTAGGAGACAGGAGAGATGAGTAGCCGCCTCCCCTCCCTCCTGAGAGCCGCCATCGCCATCGTTTCGTCACCGAAAAGCTTGTCCGCTTCGAATCCCAAGGATCGCCTCTTCTTGTCGCAGGAGCTCGTCGCGAGATCTTGCGTGCCAATTTAACTGGGCAATATAGAGGAAACCAACGATAATGCCTCTGGCAATCGTGAACGTCCAATGTTAAATGGACGGCGATGCATGATTTTAGTTATAGGTCAAATCGGCTTTATTGTGGATTGGGCTTCCTGGGCCGCTAGCAGGCCGCATCGTTGCCTGCTTCCATATTTAGTATAAGAATGTATTCGGCAAAAAAAGAAAAAAAAATTGGAATATTTCATTGTAGTAAATATACTTTTCTTTTTGAAATTAAAATGTATTTTGTAATAATTTAATAAAAGAATTAGAAAATGTAGAGTCTGAATTTATCTAATTTTTATTTTGGTTATGAAAAAAATTACGTTCTAATTTAATCTTTCAATGCAATTAATTATTCTTTTAGCTTTGCTATGGTCCAAATTAATTGGAAGGGAATAATTAGGAAAAAGTAATAAATATTACTATAGAAATATTTTCTTAATTCACAAAAATGTGTTTATAATTTTTTTTATTTCGTATTGTGTAACAATTTGGCCACTAGATATATTAATATTCATAATAATTATATAGAAATATAAAATATTTTTCTTTTAAAGTTATATAATAATTTTCATGAAAAGAATAATAACAATAACTAGTTTAGGGTGGCGAAGAGGGTTTTCATGTCAAGGAATTTCTTTTTCTATGTTAAAATAGCAATAGTTTGGTGCTTAAATGATCTCCTCATATATTCTAGACCTCATATTTCTTCTAATTGTAATAAAAAATAGAATCTGCTACCCTAACGATTTTGTACGATCGATTTCATGATCAGTTGTAAGAAGATAAATCAAGAAGTTATAGTTGACCACTGTGAGGAGGACATTTTTTTTAATTTTATTGAGATTCAATTCTTATCCATTATAGCAATATCAGCCCTGCAATAGCCAATTAAACTTTGTCCCGGGGGGCATTTTATACGCGACTTTTAGATCTTCAATATGATAATTTCTTCCTAAGTCGAATTCAAGTTTGCATATCCTTTGCCATTTGGTATTCTTTTAATTATTCCAGGGGATCCAGGAGAATTTTTTTCTTATTAATTCAAACTCATCGTTGATAGTTGACGGTAGTCAGCATAAAAAAATAATTAAAACTCTTCTTTTGTACATACTGAAACCTTAACTAAGGTTAAAGTTAGTTTTCTTTTCCCTTCTTTTGATAGTTTCATTATTTAGATTTTGAGCCACTATGCTATACGATGCTTTAGAATTTCTTTTGATACTAGTTACTTACTCGAGGAATAAAATTTGGGATGAAAAATATAATTTATTTCATATTGATTCGTGACTTTAGGATTTTTAATGTTTAAATTTAGATGGTTAGTTTTAGAATTAAAAAGTTATTTATTTTTTTTTATTTGATGTTTTGGGTTAGATTATGATTTAATTTAGTAATTATATATTAATTTTCTTATTAGCAATTTGATACTAATTACTAATTATGAACTTTAACATGGATGTTATATATATATATATATATATATATATATATATATATATATATATATATATATATATATATATATACCATGCATAGATTTTAATTCAGAACCAAAGCAGGAGAAGAGGCTTTTGTTAGCGAAGGATTCATAAATTAGAAGGGTAAAGATAGGTGCATGATAATGAACATCATAAAACTCGAATGAATTGTGAAGCTTTGATGAATCAAGATAAACACATCAATCAATTTTGCACAAACAATCAAAGCAAATGCAGAATGACCACCATATCTGTCTCATGCTTTGATTGATTGTATTCGAGTTTTATTGCAACAAAGGATTTAGAGTTTTGATGATAACGAAGCTATTGTATGAAAGTTACAAAATATGAAGACTTGAAAAGAATAATTGTAAGATAATTATTTTATAGTGCTTTATGATTATAAAATTTTATATATTTTTTACTTTATTAATTATATTATATTATTGCTTAAATTGAATCAAAATCCTAGCTTTGACTCTAGTTAGAGTGTCTGGGAAAGCTATAGTGCTCGAAATGCTACAGTGTCCATGAAGCTACAATGCTCGAGAGCTATAGTGTCTGAGGCGGCTATAGTGCTCGGAATCTACAGTACCCAAGAAACTATAATACTTAGAATATTATAGTGCCCGTGAAGCTATAGTGTTCGAGAGCTACAGTGCTAAAAAAACTACAATACATTGAAATGCTACAATGCTTGAGATGCTACTGTCAGTAGTAGCCCTAAAGCCAATTATATGATGATTGATTAGGGACTTTTTATATCATATTCTATTATTAATAAATGCAAGTCTTTTGATTATTATACTTACTTTGTATTTGTGCTAAATAACTAAGTATAATAATGTCCTTGGGTAACTAGTTCTAATTTATATCATATCGATTGTTTGAATTGATAGTGAGATGATATAGAGAACACTACTCTTAATCATTCCTAGTCAAGTATTAATATTCAGGGACGATGTTAATGCGTTGAGACTAGCCTGTGGATTAGCTGGATGACTTGATCTCACAAGTTATGGATATGAGATATCGAGTTGACACATGAGTATATATTAGAGAATGTATACTGAATTGACCTGTCATGAGAAAGTTTCATAGATCGTTATATGAGTGTCATAAATTTTCTCATGTAACTATTAGTATGAATAGTCCTTAAACCTGAAGTCACTATGGTTCCCTACATAAAGAGTTATATACTTTGGTATCTTCAAACGTCACCCGTAACAGGGTGGACTATAAAGGCGATCACTGAGTATGTAACAAATTATGCGGAGGGATGCGAGTGATGTAGATGGGATCTATCCCTCCCATATAACGGGAGTAGTATCTTACGACCTCTTGATAGAGTAGGACCACAAAATGCATGGTCATGCTCAAATGAGTCAATATGAGATATTGAGCTCATTTGCTTGAGTGAGTCTACTTGGGGATCAAGAAACATAAAAGTTGATAAGAGGATGACACGGTCTATGCCTCATTGATCAATCTAGATATCGAGGATAGAAGGACATGATCATACATTATCATAGTCATGAAGGTTATATTGGATCTCGACATTCTTGTCACTTGGGTAGCAATGATGCATTGCTAGATGCCGCTCATTGCTTATGTTTCTAAAATAGGTTTTAGAAACATTGTCAATGTTACAAGAACCTATTGGGTCACACACAAATAACACTATATTTGGAGATGTGTTCATTTTAGTTTGACTAAAAGAATAATTAAGCTCATTGGATGACCTAGACTTGAGTTAGACTTAAGTTGGTTGAATTTGAGTTAGACTCAAATTAAACCAAGATGAATTTTGATTCATTATACATGATTAATGTAGATTAATCATGCAATTAAAAAGAGGAAGTTACATGCATGAGTTGAATTTGAGTTAAACTCAAATCAAGTCAAATTGGATTTTGATTCATTATGCATGATTAATGTGGATTAATCATGCAATGAAGAGGAGGAGGTTACATGCATGAGAATTATCATGCTTGATTAATAGGATTAATCAAGCATTGATAAGGAATATCAAAAGCCTAAAAATCCTTGGTATTCATAGTATGAGTATAAAAGAGTTTTCTCTTGCAAAACTCTTGAGTGGTTCATTTTTCTTCCTCCTTTCCTCATTATGCACGAAATTCCTCTTTCCCCTCTTGGCCTAAATCCACAAAGGTTGCTAGCACAACCACCTTTCTCTAAAAGTGAGTGTTCGTGTGGATACATATAGAGGCACGGACACTTGAACGTGCTAGAGATCCGACAACTTTTGGATGAGCGGGATAAGCAAAGGGCATGCATCAAAGGTGAAATTTATTAGATAGATTTTTATAGTTTTAATTTGTACAAGTTTTTCGCATGGATCGCTCGAGAGATCCTATTTCTACTGTGATTTTTTATTTTTATCGCATAAGATTCCCTACAGCTACAACATTTTGGAAGCTACAATGCTCAAGAGCGCAATCCATTCGGGTTCGTGAATGGATCACGTAGATGCATCACGTGGGCATGCCCCTTCATGGGCCCTGCCTGACCTAACCTTATTAACTCCACTTGGCCACAATGACTTTCTCATGCAGAGTCCTTGACAAACTGATCCTTCTTTGACCTTAACCTCTGACAACTCCTAATGATCACAATCATTGTACACTAGGACACAACCACCCTTGGCAAGACAACCTGCACCAAAGGTGACACCTGACGAGTGACTCGATGTGCCAGTTGTATTGCTCCGTCGTTGTCCCCTTTGTTGCTCGACTTAGCTTTTCCCCATCGGCCGACTTACGAATCCCGACTCGTGTAGCAGCCTAGACTTCCTCTTCCCTCGGCTATATAAGGTTAGGTGATGGTAGCGGAAGGTGTTATATTTAAGAGGTGTCTCTAGGCAATCACTTTATGGTTGTATTATTTATTAGATAAATAAAAATTCACATTTGAGTGCACATTCTTTATGTGTTTGATTGGATCTTAAATTTATTTACTGAATGTCCGCAATACGATTCATAGCATGAGAGAATTTGTGATTGGATCACAACTAGTGAACATCTCTACATGTGCAATTATGAATGTATTGAAATTATCTCTAGTCGATAAATTGATGAGCATGAACGTCATCGATTCTGTTAAGACTAGCACGTTTTAAACTCCTTAGTTTACCAAGTAGTTTTCTCACTGGTCGGAGATATTGGATGTTCAAAGTTAAAAGTGGATGCTAGTTAAAGGTAACTAGTTCATTGGAGTGACCTGCCATGAGACTTCATATAGTTCTATGTATATATGATATGTCAATGAAGATACCAATACAGTTTAAGTGTGAGTTTTCTTTGACTTATAGTATTTAAGTCATTTTGATCATGGAGGCTTATACTTTGATATCTTAAGAAAACATCTCCAAGGAGGTATGGACTCAAGATGATTAAGTGTAAGTCGAAGTATCCAAAGGTATTTGGATAGCCCATAGAGGATTCACCACTACTTAAAAAAGGAGATGTATACGTACGATCGCTTGTCAGGATTGTTACTTGAAGTCTTTGATCAAAGCATTGCATATCAAGAGGATGACACTCTTGTATACATATATAAGTAACTTGAATCCACATGACAAGAAAGCAAGCTTGGGCTAGATGTGACGTAGTCAGTCTAGTGAGGACTGACACATATAGATCACGTCCTGAATTAAGCGAGTATAAGACAGTGAAAGGAACGAGACATGTTTCATTGTAGCTGCTGAAGGGTTTAGAAATAGTTTTAGAATCAATCATTAATTTTTTGATCAATTGGGGGTTATGATATACTATTAAGTGTCACTTATGTTCATTCTGTAATTAATAGTTAATTACGGGCGACCAACATAATCGAGAACCTATTGTGTCACATACGCTATAAATTTCTTTGAAGGATTTAAAATTAGTTTGAGAATTGAATTCTCAGAATGAGAGAAATAAAGTCTGGTTGGATCAGACAAGGGCAAAAATGATAGGCTTCGTCTTATGAAGATGAAATGAACCATATTGGTTTGTTCTAATGGAAGAGATTTTGACAGATCGGAAGTGATGATGTACTTCGTCTTATGAAGGCAAAATGAACCAAATTGGTTTGGTTTTGATTGGAGATATTTTGGTAATTAAACCAAATGATTTGGTTTTGAATTAAATTAAACCAACTTGGCTTGATTTTGAACTGAACTTAAGTTGATCGACATATGAGTTTTGGGTATCGAGCTAAGGATGTGGTTTTGGATTGGATCCAAACACAACAAGAAATATTATATGGGATATAACATTAAAGGAGGAATAAACGGTTGAGATCAAAATCAAGTTTGATCACAACCATTCATTTTAATTCATCCTATTTGATTTGCTACAGTACCCTATATTAAAACCCTAAGCCAACTGTGATGGGGTTCGATTTTTTCTGCGTGAGAGAAAAGGCGCCATAGCTTTCTCCCTTAATCACGATTTTATCGATCGCGCAGCTTCATCTCCGCGTGAAGATGAATCGCACCGCCCTCCTTCCGTTTGCGAATTGCGATTCTCCCCTTCGCCTTCATGTGTGTCGATCTTCTCCCAAGGTTGATTTAGGGTTTTCGATCGTGAGAAGCCAATTGGGTGAGCGCCGCATTCTTCCTCTTCTTCTCCCAATCACGAGTAGGATTCTATATCGGAGTTCGCCGACCGCACACTGCCCATTTCGGTGCTTCCGCGTGAGAAGGGGATTAGGCGCCGACTGCCCTTTGGCTTCTCCCTGGTGAAGACCTGTGGTTGATCGCAAGGAAGAGTGTCCTTATTATCGGCATTGGATGTCGACTGTTGGTTTCCCGTGAACAACGATTGTTGGAAAGGAAAAGGCCGCCCCTTTTACCTTCTTCTCAAAGCATGCCCTCCACCGCTGGAGCTACTATAGCTATTGGTCGGGGCTCATTGTCCAACCGTTGGAGCTCTTATGAAGGGTTACCGTCGGCCGACGAAGTGTTCATTGAGGATAACAATTGTCGGAGAAGAACATCGTTGATAACTCTTGTGAAGAGCTATCCAATCGTTGTTAATCAACTCCGATAGTCTAACAACCATCGGTCATTTCACGGAAGCTTGTGAAGCTTCCGAAGATCGTTCCATTCTTGTCGGAAATGGTTCTGATTGTTTGTCTTAAATGAAGGATCAAAGGTTGACCACCGAAACTACATCAGGAATACGATTGTCGATAATAGTTAGAAAGCCCCAAAAAATGAACGCGACGTGTGTTGTTGCATGTTTTTTGATATTAAGATTTTCTTTCATATCGATCGTTGTAGATCGTCGACTAATATCGAAGATGGTGACGTGACTCGTGGCTTGGGAAGCCATCCAGAGGAGAGTTTGGCGTGGATCACCGATAGAAGCGGAGCTTTGATAGAGCCGCTCGATTGATGCTAATCCCATTCCATGACATCCGTCAGGTATACCTAAAATAAATTATTATTCTATAAAATTTTAATTTTCATTTATTTCATATACTTATTGTATCATGCATGCGTGTGTTGCAAGTGTTGTAATAATATAATTATTATTTATTTTTTCGCTGCACACATTTGCGAAACATGTAAACACGTGCAACGCATCAGGCTGGACCTAACAGAAAGTATGATTTTCTTCTCACATGTGGAGGCTAATCTTCTACGTCTTTCTCTTTTGAGCTCTTAACGCTCCCTTGCATAAGCAAGCCTTCCTCCTTTCAGCACAATAATGACTTGACCGTTAGAGGGGTTACCCTGGTAACGTCGATCCTCAACTGACGTGCTTTGATCCACAAGGCTTAGAGAACAGACTCATTGAAGGACAACCATCACCGCTATAGACAAGGAAGAAGGAGAGGAATAACTCAAGCGTTGAAAAAGGACTCTATCAAATTGACACCATTTATGGGAAAAGAACAAAAAACTATGATGAGAATGAGTCATCCCTATTACAAGAGGGGGAGATAGGGAGGAACCATCATCAATGCTTCCTCCACCGATCTCCTTGAGCCCAACGCCTTGCTTCTTCTCAATAGTTGTCTCCCAAAGTCATGGTTGACACAGCGAAGTGGCCTTCCATGAAGATTGACAACACAAATTTCAAAGTAGCGACAGATGTAGCTTGATCAAAAGGAAAATGGGGGGGGGGGGGGGGAGGGACAATAATGCAGGATTTGACCCACATCATTTCATCCATCAAATTATTTTCACAACTTGAAGAAGAGACATATATCCAAGCAATGGTCAGCAACTAATTTAAAGGTGAATAGATGCCTCTTAGGCTATGATGCAATGGTAAGGTGATACAACTGAATTATCGTGATATGATTACAATTCAAAATTATCGAACCTCTCTATACTAATATAGTATAAGGATGACTTAGATCATTTCTCTTAAAGAATGTAGTCAGTGAATATCAATATAGGATTAAATTATTTGGAATGAGATTTATGTTTTTGATGTTATAAATGGAATTTCTAAAGCTAATGGCATTAAATAGAAATCTAATCTAATCTATCCTACTTGCAAAGGAATTAATAGAACAATAAAGTAAAATATTCTAATCTAGCCTAATCTACTTGCATCTAAATGAAGAACAATAACTTAAAGTATTAAACGAAGCAAGACAAAAACAAATTAGATGAATTGAAATGCATTAACAAAAGTAAACATAATGTAAAGGGGAATTAAACCAAACACTCTGCAAGCATGAAAAACTAAGCTACACTGAGACTAAAGATAAAGGAGCTCTCCCTCCTGGATGGATGATGCGAAATGAGCCCAAGACCCTACAACTTAGCAAAGTAGGCAAAAGTCGAATTTAGAATTAATGGAGCGGATCAAATTGAATCTCTCATTAAGTATATTTGCACTATTATATCACACAAATTTAGTAGTTACGTCAAAGCCTGATCAGTTTTCTTTCTTTACCCAGTTAAAGTACTAAAGTCGCTATTGTTAGCTATATTCATACTTAGGAATTTATAAATCTCTCTCAACTATTCAGTCATTCAGCCACTCATGCATATTCGATCGCATGACCATTCGGCCATATTTGGCCTCTCAGCCATACTCGACTGCTCGTCTAGATTATTCAACCACTTGGCCACTTAACTATTCGGCCACACAGTCATTCGGTAGTTTAGTCACTTGACCATATTTGGTAGCTCAGCCATGCATCCCTTCGCCCATTCATCCATTCGGAATTCAATCATTTAGACATTTAGCTCTTCATCCATTCATTCGTTCAACCCTTATCCATTCAGCCAACCATTCAATCCTTCGTCCATTAAGTCAGTCAACCATCCTAAATTTAGTTATTCAACCATTCAACTCTTCTACCATTCAACTATCCAAAATTCAACCATTCAACCATCTAAAATTCATCCATTTAACCCTTCAACCATTTGAAATTCAACCATTCATCCCTTCAACCATTCAACCATCCGAAATTCAATCGTTCAGCCATTCAACCCTTCAACCATTTGAAATTCAGCCATTCAGCCATTTGACCATTCATCCATTCAGCCCTTCGACCATTTAGTCATCCGAAATTCAACCATCTAGGATTCAATCATTCGGCCATTGGACCCATTAGCCATTCGACCACTTGCCCATTCTGACCTTGAATCACTCGTCTGCTCGGTCGCTTAACTACCTGGCTATTCAGAAATTTGGTCGCTCATCTACTTGGTCACTTGGTCATTCTCTCCTGGCCAACTAGTCAAGATCCTCTTATCTTTCCTAGCCAAAAGGCCAAGATTGAACCATGTATCTTGGCCTTTCGACCAGGATCATGCCATTCTCTCTCAGCCAATCAATTAGGATCCACTTATCTTTCCTAGCCAAAAGTCAGGATTGAGTCATTTTTCCTAGCCTTTCAGCTAAGATCGTGTCATTTCTCCTGACCGTTTGTGCAAGATTAAACTCGATGTTAGAGTGGGATAAATAGCGTTACGAATTTTATGAGTTTGAAATTAAAATAGAAATTGCTAAAGTAATACAGCAGAATAAATATGAACAGTTAACTCAAGCATGCAATGAAGTTGATAACAATATCTTTATTTAAGTATACAAAGATTTTGCACAAATAATAAAGGTGTGCAATTTAAACAAATTAATTTTTATTTTGATTAACTCCTTTCTAAAAAGATTCTGAGTGGAGAAATCTTTTTTTAAAAAATTAAAAATTAAGCATACAACAAAATTGGAAGTTTTGATTAGATATGCATATAATATAATAGAAATGTATATAATCTTGATTAGATATATAGGATTATGAGACTATTGTTATAACTAAATTATGAACATTCATATTAACATTGATAATATCCATTAAATAATTGAAAGTTTTGAAATTACAAATCTTACTTACTCTAACTCTCTCCTCATCTTGTCTTTTTTTTTTGAAATGTATGCATGAAAGTGTCTATAAATAATGACTCGGTCTTCATTTCCTTGGCATAAAAAATATCATTAGAAATAATGAAATAGTCTGAATAGATTCAAAAATTAGTGTTTTAAAAAAATTATCAATCTTTGTTATGTTCACCAATATTGATCAAACCTCCTGCACACGTCGTAGATGATTCTTCAAAATTCTAAGTTTGATTTATTTTATTCTGTTGACTCTTTCGTCTGCTCTCCTCAGATTCTAAAAAATTCTGAATCTTGCCTCAATTGTCCTTGGTGATGCAATTTGACTTTTTCCCGTTGATCTTCACATGATTTAGTACATGTCCAATTTGATCGTCATATTTTTTTCTTAAAAATCCTCCTTATTTCTAACTCTTCAATATTATCCCAAGTGAATGCTCGTTGCAATGGAAAAAAATTAATTATATTTACATTGCCAGCAAAAGAATAAGATTGCGAAGGTGTCGAAGCAGACTCTGATAGTGATCTTCCATCAGTATTTCTCTATGGCGCCACGTTAAAACTATCACTCATAATTGTTAAAATAAAGTAAATAAAAATTGCATATTCATCATATGCATAATGAAGAATATGAAAAAATTTATCATATTTAAATGTGAGAAACAAGACACCAATATATCACCTCTAATCTCTAATGATCTATAGAAAAAAAATACAGTACATTAATAAATAAAATATATAAATTTAAAAATGAGATAACAATCAGACAACTAATTAAGTTATGAGATTTGTATATTTGTAAAATAAAACTAAATTTACTCACATAAAAAAATATTACCATAAACGAAGAAAAAAAATCATATTTTTGTTATATTAAGATAATAAAACTTACTTGCATAAAAATCAAAGTCTTCATCATCATTATAAAAATAACTAATATTAAAGTAACCACTGTTGTAGCTAAATAATATCTACTATCAATAAATAACTATATATATTGTTGTAGATAAACTTAAAGTAGGTTAATAAAAATGAATCTCTCCATCTACTTTAAGTCCTACACTGTCTGGGAAAAAAAATCTATAATTATTTATTAATATATAATAAAGAATAATAAAAAAAAAGTTAGTAGAGGAATCAAAACCCGTGTCTCTTTCACATGAAACAAGCACTTATCTTCTCTGTTAAAAAATAGTAAAAAATTGTAAGTTGGTAAAAAAATCTATAATTATTTATTAATATACAATGAAGAATAGTAAAAAAAAAGTTAGTAGAGGAATCAAACCCCGTGTCTCTCTCACGTGAAACAAACACTTATCTTCTCTGTTAAGAAATAATAAAAAATTATAAGTTGGTGGAGGTCTGGGGAATCGAACCCCATGCCTCTCGCATGCGAAGCGAGCGCTCTACCATATGAGCTAGACCCCCAATGATGAATTAAAAGACATTAAGATTTAACTTTAAATATTATCTTCTCTATCTTGGAGGAACTCCAACTATGATAAGAGACTAGTGCAAAGACCAATGTAGTAGATACAAACCTGCATGCTATTAACACCTTTCTGAATGGTACAATAAATATATACACAAATGGAACACTTGATGATAACATAGACTAGAAACCCTGAGCTATGGTGATGGCAGGGGTTCTCTCTCCATTCTTGTACTTCTCCAGTGAATAACCCATTTGCCAATGTTCATTGATGAAGAAAGTCACGCATCAATTAGCGTAAGTAGTGAAGTTTTTTCAAGAACCACAAAAGATAGTTTGATAAAAAACATCCCTTCTAAATACATAAAACTTTGGAGATCATTCACTATACGTAGTAGTAATAGCAAGAAAGCCCCACTGAATTTCCACTACTTGAGTTAAGACTAGTCGCCACTAGAGTGTACCATTTTGATTTTACAGAGACCATGACTAATTTTTTTATTTTAGAAAAAGGAAACAATTAAAAGATAAAAAAATTAAGATTTTAACCTACTAAATTCAAACTAGCGACCTAAGGATCACCTGGAACTACTATAATCCTTAGGTTTACCAACTGGTAAGAAAGAATCTATAATTGTTTATTAATTGATATATAATAAGGAATAGTAAAAAACTAAAGATTGGTGGAGGTCCAATGAATCAAACCCCGTGCCTCTCGCATGCAAAATGAGAACTCTACTATATAAGCTAGAACCCCAATGGTGAGTTGAAAGACAACGAGATATATCTTTAGGTATTATCTTCTCAGTCTTGGAGGAACTTCAGCTAGGATAAGAGACTAGTGCAAGGGCCATTGAACAATGTAGTGAATACGAACCTACATGCTACTGACACCTTCCTGAATGGTCCAATAAATAGATACACAAATGGAACACTTGATGATAGCATAAACTAGAAACTCTGAGCTACGGTAAGGGTAGGGGTTCTCTCTGTTATATTTGAGAGGTGTCCTAAGACAATCGCCTTACAGTTATACTATTTATTGGATAAATAGAAATTTACTATTTGAGTGCATATTCTCTATGTGTTTGATTGGATCTTAAACTCATTTACTGAATGTCCGCAATACGATTTATAGCATGAGAGAATTTGTGATTGGATCACAACGAGTGAGCATCTCTACATGTGTAATTATGAATGTATTAAAATTATCCCTAGTTGAAGAATTGATGAGCACGAACATCATCGATTCTGTTGAGACTAACACGTTTAAACTCCTTGGTTTATCAAATAGTTATTCTCATTGGCTGGAGACATTGGATGTTGAGAGTTAAACATGGATGCTGGTTAAAGGTAACTAGTTCATTGGAGTGACTTGCTTTGAGACTTCATATGATTCTATACATATGTCAATGAAGATCTCAGCGCAGCTTAAGTGTGAGTTTCCTTTAACTTGCGGTATCAAGTCACCTTAGTCATGGAGGCTTATACTTTGACATCTTAAGCAAACATCTCCGAGGAGGTGTGGACCCGGGATGATTGGATATAAGTCAAAGTGCCTGAAGGTGTTTGAATAGCCTACAGAGGATTCACTGCTCTTTGTAAAAAGAGATGTATACCCTATGGCTGCTTGTCAGGATTGTTACTAAAAGTCTTTGGCCAAAGCATCACATGTCAAGAGCATGATACTCTTGGATACATGTATAAGTAACTTGAATCCACAAGACAGGAAAGTAAGCTTAGGCTAGGTGTGATGTAGTCAGCCTAGTGGGGATTGACACATATAGACTATGTCCTAAACCAAGCGGGGTATAAGACGGTGAAAGGAATGAGACACATCTCATTGGAGCTGCTGAAGGGTTTAGAAATATTTTAAAATCAATAATTAATTTTTTGGTCAATTGGGGATCATGATATACTACTAGATGCCACTCATGATCATTCCATAATTAATACTTAATTACGGATGACCAACATAACCGGGAACCTATTGGGTCATACATACTATAAGTTCTCCGAATGACTTGAAACAAATTTGAGAATTGGATTCTTAGAATGAGAGAAATAAAGTCTGGTTGGACCAGACAAAGAACAAAATGATGGAATTCAACTTATAAAGATGAAATGAACGAAACTAATTTTGTTCAAATTGGAGATCGTTTGGTTATTGAACCAAACGATTCAGTTTTGAATCAAAATTGAATCAACTTAGTTTGGCTCATGATGGAAGATATTTTGACAAAATAGAAGAGATGAGGAGCTTTGTCTTGTGAAGATGAAATGAACAAAACTAGTTTGGATCAAATCGGAGGTCGTTTGGTTAGTGAACCAAGCGATTTAATTTCAAACCTGATTTGCTACAGTATTGGTTTGCTACAGTATGAGTTCGCTACAGTGTTTAGGGTTAAATTCGGTTTAGCCAGTCTGGTTCTCTCCTATTTTCTTCCGTTGGTTCAGCCTTGCCCCAACCGCACTATAGCTTCTCAATATAACGTGAATCACGATTTTTGCCCTGTTCTGCTTTGGCTCATGGGCGCGGTGTCGTCTGCCGCTTCCTCGTCTGCGTGAGCGTCGCCGGTTGTGGGGAGGAGAAGCCTGAGCATAGGCGTTGTCTGCCGCTTCCCGTCTGCGCGAGCATCGCTGGCTGCGGGGATGAAAGCCCGAGCACGGCAAGCCTAGCGCCACTACATCCTTTTGCGCATTGGCTGATCACCAGTTCCGGAGGAGAAGCCGAAGAACGGCAAGTCCAGCGCCGCCACATCCTTCAATGTGCTGGCCGATCACCAATTCCAGAGGAGGAGACGGGAGTTGACCGCTAGAGGAGAAGGAGCTGAACAAGAGCGTCAACCTCTCCTCCTGGAGCGCGACAACTTCTCCTAACCACCACCTCTGTTTCTTCTAGTGAAACCACCATCGACCCTTTTCTTCTCCTATGATACGATCTCTAGATAGATTTATTCAAATAACCCCTTCAAAATATTATCTTTTAGAATATGCTATTGGACTTGTTATTAATTTAGATAAGGTCATTAGATTTATTATTAATTATCCTTTGAATATGTTATTAGATTTATTAATATTGTTTATATTGACTTGGTATTGCTATAGGGTTATATATAGAGTCATTATATAATCTTTTGAGGACAAACAATGAAACAAATTCTTTTGATTAATCAATTCTATTTGATTATTGGAGGTCGGTACTCTCAAAGTGATCATCCTATCCCCTTTCTTATTTTTTTTTAATTTTACGCGAGATAGGACACAGGTTCCAATCAACTTGGTATCAGAGCCAAGTTCTTTTTCCTCGCCACCATCGCATATCCTCGAGCATCAATTTCTTCCACACCTCAAGTACACGCCCACTAACAAGCACATGGTCTTAACCTAACTTCAAGAGAAGAAGATCCACTCTGATATGACGACTGAAGGAGCTCAAATCGACAACAAATGGGCTATAGAATTTAAGGCACGGATGGATAAATTTGAAGCTAAGCATGAGACACGGATGGATAAATTAGAAAAAACTATAGCATCCTTGGTCACAATAGTACATGAATTGAAGGATTGTATCATTGACTCCAACTCAAGCACTCCAATCAAAGAAGAAATAAATCAACAATTTCAACAGCAAAAGCAACAACAACAACAAGATAGTTATAAAGACATTTTGCATGAGGAGTTAAACTTTGATAATGATAAGGAGAATTCATCCATCATTGGCTCCAACTCAAGCACTCCAATCAAAGAAGAAATAAATCAGCAATTTCAATAACAACAACAACAAGATAGTTATAAAGATAATTTGCATGAGGAGTTAAACTTTGATAATGTTAAGAAGAATTCATCCATTATTGTGACACCCGTGATTGAAATCATTGGATCTACATCAATCTCTACTTTCATCATTCTAGTAAACGAAGCGATAATGCCTTGTCATCTCCAACAACATCCGACAAATCATGAAGTTAAGACCCGACGCAAGGCTAAGCGAAGAAAGAGAAAATATTGGCATGCTCATAAATTTTCAACGAAGATCCAAAGGAAAATTTCAAATTTAAGAAAAAAAAATAAAAGGCCATTTGACTTTGTCGAAAGGAGATTTCAATTGAAGCACAATAAGAAACTATTTTATACAAATCATCGAAAGAAAAAAAAGAAGAAAAAGATCAACCTTGAAGACAAGATTATTTTGAAGGACGGTGGAATGATACGATCCCTAGATAGACTTATTCAAATAACCCCTTCAAAATATTATCTTTTAGAATATGCTATTTGATTTGTTATTAATTTAGATAAGGTCATTAGGTTTATTAATAATTATCCTTTGAATAGGTTATTAGATTTATTAATATTTTTTATATTGACTTGGTATTGTTAAAGGGTTATATATAGAGTCATTATGTAATCTTTTGGACAAGCAATGAAGTAAATTCTTTTGATTAATCAATTCTATTTGATTATTGGAGGTCGATCCCCCGAAGTGATCATCCTATCCCCTATTCTTATTTTTTCTCTGATTTTTCGCAAGATAGGACACGGATTTCTATCAAATTGGTATCAAAGCAAGGTTAAATTATGACAAATTGGAGATCTTATGAAGATGAGTTTCCTTGTTGGCGAAGTAGAGATCCTACTGGATTTATTTCTAAAGCAGAAAGATATTTTATTCTATATGATATATCAAATGATTCGAAGGTCGAAATAGCTTCTTTGCATTTGGATGGAGAGGCTCTTCACTGGTATCAATTATATATGTCATGTTATAGATCTATAATATGGGAAGAGTTTGTAGATGGTCTTCTAACTCATTTTACACCTCAAGAATATAATAATGTAGATGAGAAATTATCCAAAATTCAACAGATCACCACGGTAATAGAATATCATAATTATTTTTTTTCGACTCTTTAACCAAACTTATGATTGGTCAGAACAAAAATTGCTGAATATGAAATGATGAGTGGCATCGAAGTCATCAATGTACACAAAGGAGAGTATTGATGGATGCACCAATAGAGGATTCAAAGGAAAAAGATGATATCAATGAAGAAAAAAATACAAGAAAGTGCCAATAAAAAAAAGATGTCATGACAATAAAATCAATTCATGTATCAGAAGGATTACAACCTCCACAAACAATAAAAGGAGGATTCATTGAACAACAATGAGATAGTTACAAAGATAATATATATGAGGAGTGAAACTTTGTGACACCCGTAATTGAAGTCGTTGGATCTACACCAATCTCTACTACCATCATTCTAGTGAACGAAACGATAATGCCTTGTCTTCTCTAACAACATCCAACTAATCATGAAGTCAAAATCCAACGTAAGGCTAAGCGAAGAAAAATAAAATATTGACATGCTCATAAATTTTCAACGAAGACCCAAAGAAAATTTTCAAATTTAAGAAAGAATTATAAAAGGTCATTTGTCTTTGTCAAAAAGAGATTTCAATTGGTGCACAATAAAAAGCTATTTTATATAAATCATCGAAAGAAAAAAGAAGAAGAAAAAGATCAACCTTGAGGACAAGGTTGTTTTGAAGGATGATGGAATGATACGATCTCTAGATAGACTTATTCAAATAACCCTTCAAAATATTATCTTTTAGAATATGATATACAAAAATACTATACTGCACGTGACTTGTGTGCGCTGCTGAGCTGGCTGGGATTTTCCTTACACGTGCGTGGCAAACGGAGCCGCGCTGGCCGAAAAAAAATCACGCTCGCTCGTAACAAAACATCCCACTGGCTAACCCTAAAATCCCATGATCGCCTCTCTGCCTATCCTGATCTCGATCCTGATCCCACGCTCGCCTCTCTGCCCGTTGCCCGTCGCCCCACGCTCGCCTCTCTACATGTCACCCGTCGCCGAGGTTAGGCTTTCCGCCTTCGCAGTCGCCCGTTGCCACTCTGCGGCTTTGCTCTCGCAGTCACCCGTCGCCACTCCGAGGGTTGTAGCTCATCACCGAGGTTGCATCTCATCGCCGAGGTTGCAGCTCATCGCCCTCTGCTATGCAATTCTTTTTCACAGTTTCATAGCCTCGCTTTTCTTTAGCCTGGAGTTTCACTCCTCAAGTAGTTAACCAGATGTGGGATCTTTCCCAATATACTCTACGCTTCTCTTTTATTTAGCCTGTTAATAAGAAGGCGCTCCAAGTCTTTTCTAATGATAAACGCAGGGGGGGGGGGGTTATATAACTCCTCAACCAAAGAGGTTTAGAGAAAGGGATTGGGGCAGAGAATGAGAAATGGATATTGAGATCATACCTCCTCCAAGCAGTCATAAGAAAAATATTTCGGCATCTTCTGATGTGGATCAGCCTATTGATCCAAATGAACTAACATATTGTGTCTGCCATCAGGTTCAGTTATTAACTTTGTGATTATATAAATCTCTGTTCATGAATAGCTAGTTGATTCTTTCATATCTAGTCTATCGTTGTGTTGCAGCAAGAATTAACTTTATCTTCAGATATCATTTGGTGATAGGATTGCCTGTGACAATGAAAATGTAAGTTAACAGTCTTTAGCAAGATGTATTCGTTGCAACTTTCTGCTTCATCTTGATGTGCATTGCACTTGAAGCTATTTTCCCCTAGTTTTTGTTGCTATATAAACCTTGCAGTCCTCTCTCCATAATTGCCACAATATATTGTCAGCTTTTTTCATATCAGTCTTCCCAATTATCCCTTGTGATAATGTTTGTCTTGGCTTCATTTCTTCTCCTGCTTGGAAAATCTTCCCTAAATCATGCATGTACCCTGCTCTACTCTTTATCATTTCCGACCTGCGCTTAAAAAGTAGCACATGTTTATATCTTTAAAAGCATCAGTGGCTTTAACATATTTAGGTGATTCTAGGATGTTGATTGATAAGCACATGTTTAAAGCTTTCTTTTGGTTGATTGATAAGCAATCTCTTCATAATTTTCACTCCATTAACTATATTAACTTATATTAACTTAGATTCCAGTCGTTTTCATTTATGCATTCATCCATCCATATCAAATGCAGAGTTAGTTTTCTTTGCAACAATTGTTTTAAGCAAACTAAACTCGAATTGAGGCACATTATATTCATATTTTTACCAGATAATCCAACAAAGAGAATTCACAAGACATACGTGATAATCGGCTTTCCCACACATGCCATTATATTCATAGTTTTTACCCGATAACCCAACAAAGAGAATTCACAAGACATACATGATAATCGGTTTTCCCACACATGCAAAAATATTTATCACCCTAACGTTGCAAATTGTAACTCTGAAAAAAAAGTTAATAGTAATCGTGTTTAAGTACATTGCCTTTGACAACAACATCATCGGATTTCCAATACATCAAAACTTTGACAACGATCTCACGCACAAAACATAGATAACCATAAGATTCTACTTTTTAGTCAGATACCATGTGATATTAATCCTCCTCCATGTTGGGTTGTTAATCTCTCCTTGGCCCAGTTGCTGACTTTGTTATTATTATCTGCACAATTGAGATTTTAATGCCAAAGAAATGAAAAGTTCAGGGAAACAGAAAATGAATCACATTTTCTTACTGCAATACAAGGTGCAAAAGTGTAAGGAATGCATGTTGCTCTGACTTCAAGGGTACTTGCTACACATCTAGTCCAACAATGATAAAAGAAGAAAAAGACAAATATGAGATAACATTTGAACACAAACTCTTAAGATAAGCTCCAGAAATGCAAAGAAATATGCACATATTGGCCTGCTTACCACAATGCAGGAGATGACATAGGAGATGACCACCTAATACACACAACATTGAATCCTAAAGCATGTTGTTAGAACCTACAACAATAAAGATAATTATTAATTTCAATTTCTCAATCAATTAACCACTATAATCTTATAAAATGAAACTTTGTTAATATCAGCCATAGATAACAATTCTTCTTCATATGTGTTGTCATCGCTATTATGATGATTATCTATACTTGATCTGGCAATCGACACATCGTCATCATATTTATAGCATTTAATAAAATTAATCGATTTACAAATAAAATTATCATATAAATGTAAAATTAATCGACACATAACTTTGTTGTAAAAGTGAGCAGTTTCACTTGTCATGTGACACACCTCGATGCCCACATCCATGACATAGTTGGGACTTTGAGGTTGACTTTTCTTTTGATGATTTCAATCTTTTCTTGCATCCTGTTGTTCTTACTAAAGAAGGATCAATAATAACAGGAATTTTGTCTATAGATTTCTTTCTTTGACTTACATTATTGCATTTTTTACTAATATTCATCTCTTGAATTTTATTGTAGATACAATCGAATTGTTCATCCAAGAAATTTGTCCCATCATCAGTCAAGGATGCATCATCAATTAATATTGATGCTTTATAGGACAACTTCGAGTGCCTTGACATCAAAAATGTTTCTGGATAATCGTTGAAAGTTTGCTCCCCCAAAGCATATATTACTCCAACCTTTGCATTTTGTGTCCATCGTTTAAGTATATACTTATCAGGCAAATGAAACACTTGGTTGATATGGAAAAAAGCTAACATATGCCTGCACGGAATGCCATCAAACTCAAATTTCTTACAATTACAGGATATGTAGTCTCTCTAGTTGTCATGCGTGAGGACCCTTGGTTTGGAGGAAGAACAACTTTGAAAATTCATCACAAGGTAAATTGCAAAATCAACTCCTATAGATATCTGTTTCACATAATAACCATGACTCTCATTCATTTTACTTTGAAACTCCATCCATTTATTGTTTGTATACAACTTAACCATTTGAGTTTTTATTGGCTAGATTGTCTTAGTCCTGAGATGTTCATTCATATTAATATGGTCATCAATTAACTCATTGTGTGTTTGGTGTCTTAAGGCCCTATTGAAACGGGTGATAAAATCCATCAATGAGTTCTTATTTGAGATATACTTCATGAAAAATGCATGTGAGCTTTCAGATCTTTGGCTACTTGATATTTCAGCACAAAATACATGATTAAAATATGCTGGCACCCACTTTTGTAACAATTCGTACATCAAAGATAACCAATCATTTTTCTCCAAGTTAGCATACTTGATAATCTCTTTCCATGAATTCTCAAATTCATCCAGTGTTGTAGAATTTCTAATAACATTCTTTATGCTTTGATAGTTGTCATGGAAAGTCAAAGGGCCTAATTTCTTTAGGAATTTATTCAATATGTGCCATAAACAATATCGATGCATTGTTTGAGGAAAAACTTGTGCAATGACCTTCGTCATAGTAGGATTTTGATCTGTGATGATAACATTAGGTGCACCATTAGGTATGACTTCAATGAATTTGTTAAGCAGCCAAACAAAAGACTTAGCTTTCTCATCACTTAAAAAGTCACAATCAAATATAGTTGTTTGATGATGATGATTAACTCCTACAAATGGTACAAAAATCAATCTATATTTATTAATATTATATGTTGTATCAAATATAATTACATCACCAAATACACTATATGCCCTCCTTGGGATATGATCTGCCCAAAAACACCTACTAAATATGTTATTTGAATCAGTCTCGTGCACCATATAACTATAAAAATATTCTAAATCAAATAGACATAAACAAGATAAGATAAAAAAATTTGTAACCACCATTTAGAAATGAAAAAGGAAGATAACAACAAGTTCAGAAATCAACAACAATTCTTTTAACTAATTATGGTTCAAAATTCATAGAGCATATCTAGAGAAATAATCAACAAATCTTATGTTTTTCTAAGAAGGTAGGTTAGTTGACTCCAAAGAAAAAACAGACAAAATAATCGCACAAGGAAATGAAATATATAAACTCACTTGTTTGTTTCATCTTATGACAGCAACCAAAATCATAATAAAGGAATATGCAACATGATCTTAATTCATAGAGTGGTTAAAGCATGGTGTAAAGTTGAGACAAAATACTTGCACTAACATGAACAATTGTAGAAGGTTGCTTTCCACGGTAGAAAGTCATGAGACTAGAATGGCTAAAGCATGCACATGATTGATGCTCACATTAAACTATATTCATAGGGGATCTTTCCTTCGTGTATTGTGCTCTTAATCGCCATTAGCTAATCTTAGTTCTTCAAGGATTATGCTTCTTGGGCTTTATGCAAATTCCACCCTTAATTGCGTTGGAACAAGCTTCCTTGAAGGTTAAGAAGTTGAGAAGCTTTACAGAAATGGTAGAGAAAAATGAAAGTTAGTACCCACTTCAATGTATTAATATAGAAAATATTTGAATTTGTGTCATCTTTTCTTATGGTAACGGACCTAGCAGTAAAATAGGTCCTACCAAAGTGCATTGTATCTTCTATAAGTGTAACAATAGTAACATATCAGTGATCTTGGCGAGATACTTTTAAGTTTGACAAACTTTTTGAGAGCATTTAATTTATAACAGTTGTTATTGGTTAGGCTAAAGATTCAACATGGGAGAATAGACCAGATCATCCAGACAATGCAGCATGTAAAGAAGATTAAGATGCATTTTTCCTACTGAAGTGTATATTTTTAATTCTGGTGGGAACAAATTATTGTAACACCCCGGAATATTTCTCCATATTTTTAGGAATTTTACTTAGATTTAAAATTTTAAAAGGTTCTTTAGTTAAGGGATAAAAGGGAATTTGGTAAAATAAAATAAAATTCTTTAGGTGAAAAGATTCGCCTTGCAAAGACGAATCCAACGAGACCAAGTTTGACCAAATCAGAGGTCGTTTGGTTAGTAAACCAAGTAAACCAAAATTGAACCCGGTTCGGTTCAATCGTTATAATTGAATTTAGCCGGTAAATTTAGATTTAATAGGGATTACTGTGCACTCCTCGTTATAACTACCGCTCGTTCTCTCCTGCGCCGCGAGACCCAGCCCACGCGACCTCGTCCGCGTGACTGCGCTCGGCCCGCCGCCGCGCCCGATTCCGCCGGCGGAAGAAGCGGAACGGATAGGAGGCTTTAAAGGGAGGGCCGAACCCTAGCGTCCCCGGCAGACCGTCCTCCGCCGCGCCCTTCGCTGCCAGCCGCCCCTGCTCCGTCGTCTGCAGTGCCGCCCCTGTTCTGGACGGTCCGCGCGGAAGACGAAGCCGAAGCAGCCGCCGCCTCCCTTCTCGCGCCGTCCGCCGCGTGAGGAAACGCATCCTGCCGACGCCTCCTCCCACAGTCGCTGCCTTGCTGCGGGATCCCGACGCCGCCGCCTGCTCCGCCGGTTAGAGCTTCTGATCACGCTAAAGGAGGGAGAAGCCAACAGAAACCCTAGTATCCCTTCTCTATTCTCCTCTGCCGACGCCACTGTCGCCGCTTTCCTTCGCCGAAGAAGGAAGTCATCGCTTCTGCCCTGTTCGGCCTGGTTCACGCCGATCAGATTCTGCCCTGTTCACGCGAAGAAGACGAAGACCAGCTGATTAATTAACCAATTAACGGGGTTAATTAAATAAGGTAAAGTGTTTAATTAAAGGATTGTAATTAGGTTAATTAATCAAGTAGGATTAATTAAGAGAATTAAGTAATGAATTAAGGTTCATTTGATTAAGTTGGTTAATTAGAATTATTAATTTAGGTTGATTAAGTTAATAATGTAATTGTTAATCAGTTTAATTAGATAAATGATTGGTTAGATTTAATAGGATTAACTCTTAACCAGGTTGAGTGATTTGATTAATACTTTTGGTTAAGTGATAGTAATGGTTTTGCTAGATTATGCGAAGAAGGCGCTAGAGCACCTCGGAGAAGGTCTCCGATTTCACAAATATTAGCAGTAAAACTTAGTGAGCGGACAAGGTAAGTACATTTCTCACCTGCAGTATGAGTTGTTTTCGTATTGTTCTTTCGCATGATTATGTTAAGCTTTCCATGACATGATTTGTGTTAAACATGAATGTATTTATATGTATGCTCTTTCTATGACATGATTTATGTTAGACGTGAATGTATTTATGTGTTCTTCCTCTAGTATGATTCATGTTAAAATAAGAATATATATATGTTCTTTCCATAGCATGATTTAGGATTTAACCATGAATATGTAAATTATTCTTCCTATTTAGGATGGAAGTAAAGCATGATAAATGATTGATGAAAGGACCAAGATATAGTAAGTAAAGTATAAGAACTTTATGATATGTAAAGAAATGTATTTTACCACAAGGGTCGCCAAATGGGCCGCCGAATGGACCGCCAAATGGGCTGGGCCGGGTCGTTACAATTCAAACGTATGACTTTCAATTATAAAGAAACTAAGAAATTTCCATGCCGAATTCCGGGCCAAAGGTTCGCCCATAAGGAAAGGAATTCCAGGCCAAAGGTCGCCTGATAAGATAAGTTCTCGAGTAGCATTCGACGGCTACGACCACAAGGGTCGCCAGAGATGCGCGCATTGATACTCCGCCAGGGCCCATAAGTATGTTTACTTATTTTCAAAAGTATGGACTTTCAATTATAAAGAAGCTAAGAAATTTTCTATGCAATACAAATATTTCCATGTTCAGGTAGTTTTTGCTTAAGTACATGTCTTTGTAATTACAAGTTATTTCCTGTTTAATTACTAAGAAAGCATGCAATGATTTCCGTTGTTTTGTGAGATTAGGTATGTACTTACTAAGCTTTGCTTATAGTTGCATTTCCTTATACTGCAGATAGAGGATAAGAAAAGGTTTAAGTGACGGGAGGCAGCAGGAGCAGTGTTTGGTGTGTGTGGCGGCGGAACAGCGGATTAGAATAAATAAATGAATAAACACCTTATATCAATTATGTCTTTTATATCAATGGCTTCCGCATCTTAAATTGAACAGTTGTTTTATTCCGTTATAAGAATATTCCTTTTGATAGAATTTATCTATTGGATTTTCTACCAATAATTTAATAATGATAAGGTATACGTAACATCCCCCTATTAGAAAGGAGGAGGGTCGTTACAAATGGTATCAGAGCCGGTTCCGCCCTTCCGTCACACTCACATCAGCATCAATCCTGCCGCTTCCAAGTAAGAAGTATACTTAGGCTTTAATTTTGATTAGTATGATTTTATGTTAGATATGCTTCTGATTATTAGCCTCAAGCATGATGTTTAAGTCAAACCTAGCTATTATGATTAGCCCAGCGAATGATTTTAAGTAGACATGTTTTTCATTAGCCTATGAATAATTATTAAGTTATGCATGATTAATAGATGCAAGATTTTGATAGAATTTAGCTAGTGGAATTTCTATTTAGAATTGAAAAATGATAAAGTAAGTAGCATCCCTCTAGTAGTAAGGAGGAGGGTTGTTACAATATTCTTTCTTTTAGTCAAAGAATAATTGTTAAGTTAGGCATGTTTATTATTAGCCTTTAAAAAAAAAAATGATTCTTAAGTTAGGCATGCTTATTATGATTAACACAAAGAATGAATTTTAAGTTAGACATGTAGAGAGATTATTGTTTGTATCCAAAATGAAAGTGATACATGCATGTGTAATAATGAAGTTTTAGTAGTGTCAATAAGGTATTGACTTTTCTGTTTCATCGTACCATCTTACTGAGGAGTAGGAGGATAAGAAGACTTTAGAAAATGTTATGATTGATAGGAATGAGTGAAAGGAATGAAAGTTTTCCTAGCTTTATCTTTACATAGAACTTTGATAGACATATCAATCTGGAAAAAAAAAAAAAAAAGGGGACTTAGCTATGAAAAAAAAAAAAAAATTATTTTATTATGGACGATATAATAGAGGATAAAATACGGCCAATCCCATCTAAGGATATAAGCTTCATTGTTGTAGTTACCTATGCATGATTTTAGCTTAAGGTATATGTAGTATAAATGGTCATCATAACCCTAGGACAAAGGTTCATGATAAGACTATCTGATCCAAGAATAGGAGGGTAATTGGGAACCTAGGGAAGCTATTGAAGAAAGATAAACACATGCCTAAGAATATATTTAGAAATGTCCAAAGAGGAGAAACAATTCTAGAGTTTGAAAACTAAAAGTGGAAAAAAAAAAAATAAAATCAAAGGTTCAAAGAAGCAACTTGGGAATGTAAAGAAGGTATGAGATAAAAATACACAGGAGTTGTTCTAAGTTTCGAGGACGAAACTTTTATAAGGATGGGAGATTGTAACACCCCGGAATATTTCTCCATATTTTTAGGAATTTTACTTAGATTTAAAATTTTAAAAGGTTCTTTAGTTAAGGGATAGAAGGGAATTTGGTAAAATAAAATAAAATAGGTGAAAAGATTCGCCTTGCAAAGACGAATCCAACGAGACCAAGTTTGACCAAATCAGAGGTCGTTTGGTTAGTAAACCAAGTAAACCAAAATTGAACCCGGTTCGGTTCAATCGTTATAATTGAATTTAGCCGGTAAATTTAGATTTAATAGGGATTACTGTGCACTCCTCGTTATAACTACCGCTCGTTCTCTCCTGCGCCGCGAGACCCAGCCCACGCGACCTCGTCCGCGTGACTGCGCTCGGCCCGCCGCCGCGCCCGATTCCGCCGGCGGAAGAAGCGGAACGGATAGGAGGCTTTAAAGGGAGGGCAGAACCCTAGCGTCCCCGGCAGACCGCAATCCTCCGCCGCGCCCTTCGCTGCCAGCCGCCCCTGCTCCGTCGTCTGCAGTGCCGCCCCTGTTCTGGACGGTCCGCGCGGAGAAGACGAAGCCGAAGCAGCCGCCGCCTCCCTTCTCGCGCCGTCCGCCGCGTGAGGAAACGAGCATCCTGCCGACGCCTCCTCCCACAGTCGCTGCCTTGCTGCGGGATCCCGACGCCGCCGCCTGCTCCGCCGGTTAGAGCTTCTGATCACGCTAAAGGAGGGAGAAGCCAACAGAAACCCTAGTATCCCTTCTCTATTCTCCTCTGCCGACGCCACTGTCGCCGCTTTCCTTCGCCGAAGAAGGAAGTCGACGCCGATCAGATTCTGCCCTGTTCACGCGAAGAAGACGAAGACCAGCTGATTAATTAACCAATTAACGGGGTTAATTAAATAAGGTAAAGTGTTTAATTAAAGGATTGTAATTAGGTTAATTAATCAAGTAGGATTAATTAAGAGAATTAAGTAATGAATTAAGGTTCATTTGATTAAGTTGGTTAATTAGAATTATTAATCTAGGTTGATTAAGTTAATAATGTAATTGTTAATCAGTTTAATTAGATAAATGATTGGTTAGATTGGGATAGGATTAACTCTTAACCAGGTTGAGTGATTTGATTAATACTTTTGGTTAAGTGATAGTAATGGTTTTGCTAGATTATGCGAAGAAGGCGCTAGAGCACCTCGGAGAAGGTCTCCGATTTCACAAATATTAGCATTAAAACTTAGTGAGCGGACAAGGTAAGTACATTTCTCACCTGCAGTATAAGTTGTTTTCGTGTTGTTCTTTCGCATGATTATGTTAAGCTTTCCATGACATGATTTCTGTTAAACATGAATGTATTTATATGTATGCTCTTTCCATGACATGATTTATGTTAGACGTGAATGTATTTATGTGTTCTTCCTCTAGTATGATTCATGTTAAAATAGGAATATATATATGTTCTTTCCATAGTATGATTTAGGATTTAACCATGAATATGTAAATTATTCTTCCTATTTAGGATGGAAGTAAAGCATGATAAATGATTGATGAAAGGACAAGGATATAGTAAGTAAAAGTATAAGAACTTTATGATATGTAAAGAAATGTATTTTACTTTTAAGAGGCGGGTATCGGGCCAAAGGTTCGCCCACAATGAATTCCGGGCCAAAGGTTCGACCATAAGGAAAGGAATTCCAGGCCAAAGGTCGACGACCACAAAGTCGGTCGGGCCAAAGGTCGCCCATAAGGAAAGGAATTCCAGGCCAAAGGTCGCCTGATAAGATAAGTCCTCTGGTAGCATTCGGTGGCTAGCTACCCCGAGTTCTATCAGAGATGCGCGCATTGGACTCGCCAGGGCCCATAAGTATGTTTACTTATTTTCAAAAGTATGGATTTTCAAATATAAAGAAGCTAAGAAATTTTCTATGCAATACAAGTATTTCCATGTTCAGGTAGTTTTTGCTTAAGTACATGTCTTTGTAATTACAAGTCTTTCCTGTTTATGTTGCCTGCAATGATTTCCGTGGTTTTGTGAGACTAGGTATGTACTTACTAAGCTTTGCTTATAGTTGCATTTCCTTATACTGCAGATAGAGGATAAGAAAAGGTTTAAGTGACGGGAGGCAGCAGGAGCAGTGTTTGGTGTGTGTGGCGGCGGAACAGCGGATTAGAATAAATAAATGAATAAACACCTTATATCAATTATGTTTTTTTTGTTTATATCAATGGCTTCCGCATCTTAAATTGAACAGTTGTTTTATTCCGTTATAAGAATATTCCTTTTGATAGAATTTATCTATTGGATTTTCTACCAATAATTTAATAATGATAAGGTATACGTAACATCCCCCTAACCATATTAGAAAGGAGGAGGGTCGTTACAATCGAATCCCAAAGACGTCGTGGTCCACCGTGGCCTACTCCTGCCTCAACTCCCAATCCGTGTAGATGCCCAGCGCTCGATAAACATGTGTCTAAACTCACCAAATGAGCGTCGTCTCATCCAATCTCCTCCCCTCATGCATACTACGGTTACAGACCCCTCATATATGATGTACCAGAGCTGCCAGAGCTACATGTCATGCCCGTGAGGCAGTGAAAGTCTTCTAGTACTGCTGTCTGAATGTCCTGAACATACTCCTGTATGTGATCATCTTTGGCCGCATGCGTAACCATGCACGTATCCGCCCCATAATTGACTAGTGGTCCCACTTCGGAAAAAGACATGCTCCAGGGTCTCCTCGTGTTGGCAAAATGTGCATCGCCTGTTCGACAAGTAGTCCTGCGGAGCTCTCACTGGCAGTCTCCCGTGCTAGCAACCACAGTGTGAAAGCATGACGTAGCTATATGGATTGGTGCCAGACTGTCCTCATCCAAGGCTGCCTCGGTCTGACACCTTTGAAATGATCATATGCCCTCCTAACGCCTCCCTGCCACTGTTGGAACCATGATGATAGTAGCTCCGCTGATGCTGCTGGGCTCCCTGCTGTCCCCAGGAGGCTGTCTCTGATATGAAGTAGCTGCTTAAGGAGTAGGGAATCATCATGGCCTGTTCTCCACTCCCATAGCCCCACCATTTGTAAGTACCTATGGTGTATCCATTTGATCCACAGGGCATCCTGCCTGTCTTGAATGCGCCATAGAACATTGGCCAATAATACTAGGTTTTAAGCCCGTAAGTTCCCACAGGATTTTAGAGTTAGCTGGTGGGATCGGATTTTGTTCGATGAGCATCATTTTTTTCGACCAATGTGACTCTACTTGTTATGCATGCGGAGAGAAAATTCCAACCATGTCAACAACGCGTACAAATCATGTAAATGAAATATATATTAGATATTAATACGTAATTCCGTAAATCGCCGATATTAAACGCCAGCGCCGTCACGCGGAATCGGAACGCAATGCACCAGTCAATTATTACACATAATCTAACGCGAAATCCACACGTGTACAAGTTCCCGTGGCGGCTGCCGTGCACGTTTTAATTTCCATCCACCGCCACGAAACGTAACCGCGTCAGCCGACAACGTTTACCGATGACGGCTCTTTCTGGTCCTCTTCCTAATCTTGATCACCAAGTTGACGTGTCAGTCAAAGATTAGATTTCCGCACAAGCAAAACTGCCGTCCATATAAGGAGTTCCTCTGTGCTCTGCTCTAATCCTATCTTGATACTCTCTCTCTCTGTTGATTAAGCCCGACGAATTAATTAATTAGTGAAAATGATGGACGGCTTCTTCTCCGACTCCGACATGTTGACAAAGGTGGCGCTGTTTGCTCTGGTCCAAGCTCTCGTCTATCTCATCCTCTCCAAGTCCTCCACCGTCTTCTCCACCGACGGGATGAGGAGGAGCCTGAGCTTCCGACCGGCGCGCTCTGTCAGCGTCCGCCGCTTGCAGGCCCTGCTCTCTGACATGCCCCCAGGCGGGGAGGTCTCGCCGTCGGCGGCAAGGCTTCGCCGGGAGGATTCCTTGTTGTCGTCCGACGACCTGAAGAATTGATGAAATTTGTTAATTTATTTGTTACAGATTTGAGGTGGTGTGGTATTCTTTTTCGTGGATTTAATTTGCAATTGTTAAAAATTTGATTGGTATGTGATATTTTCATATAGAGAAGTTGGATAGTCTCTCATTTATTCGGATCCGTGAGAAAAAAAGTCAGTTCATCTTCTATATATTCAGATTTATTATAGAAAAAAATCGAATCATCTTTTATTTATTTGGATCTATCATATTTATTTGGATTATCATATAAAGTAGTCGGATTGTCTTCTATTTCAGATTCATTATAAAAAGATATAGAATCACCTCCATTTATTCAAATATGTTATAGAAAAAAATTGGATCGTCTCCCATTTATTCAGATCCATTATAGAAAAAAGTCGGGTTGCTTCTCATTGTTCAAAATAGTTAAGGAACTCAGAAAATCCAAGAAGATCCCGATTGGATTCAAAAGTATTCAATTTACAAAAAAATCAACACTCCTAAAGGCTCACTCATTGAAATCCAAATATTACTTATTGAAACATGACAAAGTCTATACCAAGTCAATAGATAAATTAGAGTAATAAGATGCTAACAACAAGCTGAATAGAGTGAAAAGATGTCATGTAAACAGTCGAGACACTAATGCAGTTATTTTCCACTTCATATACAAATGGATCAGATGAACAGTCGCGTCAATTGCACGCACACATATAAAACTAAGGGACGATTACTAGTTACTTATTTATGGAGTCTATTTCTTTCGCCTAATAAATTATTAAAGTCCGTCCGTAAAGTCCCAAGTGTTGAAGTATTCGGAAGAGACACTTCATTAAAAAGGGTTTCAATTAATGAAGAGATGGGTTTCTTTCTTCTCTATTAAGGTATTTTACTTTTTCAATTGAAGGTATGCAATCTCTTAGATCATAGCAACATTTTCACATTCTCCATTTATTTCTCCATACTACTCTAACTTGAGTATCGAAACGGCAATATCAAAGTGAACCTTGACCTCCTTCTACATCTTACTGAGTCTTCTTAGGGGTAGCCGACTTTTTATTTCAGAAGTTATTGCTATATCATCCTCAAAAATCAATCTTCCATGATTTGTTAGGGATTTGATTCACCCCTCATACTTAAATCAGAATATTTTAACATCGTCTATGGAAACCAAGCTGAGACATAGAGATGGGCGATATCCACACAGGTGACGAAAGAATTACTTCCACTGATAGAGAACAAACTATACCTTATAGGCATATAGAAAACATAGAATAAATTATAATGGCTACTGGTTATGAAATATTACAACAACAACAAGTTTCCATCCTACCTCCTGTTGGAATGCCAGAAATATTATCTCCTAGAGTGGAACAGTCTCAAGAATCTATTGTGCCTCCTCCTCAAACTCCAAGAAATCAAGGATATATTATGAGAAGAACAACTGCATGAATTATTCCTTTTTCTCAAGCTATTTTAGATGAAGAATTACCAAGTAGATTCCAATCACTACAAATAGGAGAATATGCAGGAACAACAGACCTGGAAGAGCATTTGTGGTGATTTGAAATGCTTCTCTTTTACATCAATACTCAAATGGTGTAAAGTGCAGAGTCTTTTTAACTTCTTTAGCAGGATCTGCTCAACATTGGTTTAGTAGACTACCTCCTAACTCTATTCATTGTTTTGAAGAATTCAGTACTATATTTTGATAATATTTTTCTAGTAGCAAGTGATACCGAAAGACAACCTTTAGCCTCTTTGTGATAAAATAAAAGAATTAGGAAACCCTACAGAATGATATCAAATGTTGTAATCGCATAGCATTGAAAGTACCCTCAACAACATATGATGTATTAATTAGTTTTTTTTCCAGGATTATTAGAAGGTGACTTCTTCATATCATTAATAAAAAGCCACCAGGTAGCTTCAAAGATCTTTTGGGTAAAGCTGAGAAATATGTGCATATAGAAGAAACTCAATGAGCCAGGAAGAATGAAATGAATTCATTCAAAGGATCTAAGCCTCAACTTGAAAGAAGAGTCAAATGGCTACTTCCTCTCAATCTAGTTTCCAACCCATTCTTTAACTATGCACCGCCAAAATTTATCCATGAAAGATTTGAGGCGATCAATCAATGAAGGGATGTACAGGTGGTGGTATCGATATCAGAGACCTGCTCCAACACCTCCTATTGCACCAGCACCTCTTGTACTAACGCCTTTTGCATCAATGCCTCCTAGATAATGGTCTCCATAGAAGAATACATCATTTTGCACCTACCATTAGTTTTATGGACATGCCACAAAATCATATCTAGGTCTTTAAGGGGAGATCGATAAAGTCATACCCCATCAACAACGAGCTCGATCCCCTCCCTGTACTCAAGGTCAATTTTGCTCCCCTCCGAGACCATATTTTTCCCCTCAGTAGTGATCTCCTCAAAGGCAATGATAGAGAACACCTCAACGAATTTGTCATGATGAAAGGAGGAGAGGGGGTTCTCAATAGCAATACACCCTAAGAATTTAATCCAGATAATAGAAATTAGATACCTTGAGGTAATTCCCTTTAAAGAGGCATGATAAATATAATTGTAGGAGGAACAACCGATGGGGATTCAAATCCGGCTCAAAAAGTTCATGGTCGACGACTAGAAAGTTATGGTGTAAAGACTGGATAGAAATCAATGAAGGGACCAATGATGAATTTCTGTCCAAAAGATTTAGAAGACGTATCAATGCCTCATACGGATGCACTAGTGATTCAAGCTACCATAGCTAATTATGACTAGCTCAAGTGTTTGTGAATATGAAAAGTTCAATTAATGTTCTTTTAAAGAATACTTTAGATCAAATCCATAATAGAATTTTATGCTATGTCTACTTCTTTATTTGGATTTGTAGGGCATGAAGTCTAGCCTATTGGACAAATTGTGCTACCTATTTCTTTAGGTAGCGAGCCTTTACAGATGACCAAATCTACTATTTTTATAGTAGTGAATACTCTTTCCGTCTATAATGTCATCATGGTAAGACCTGCAATCAACATTGTTTAGGTGGTTGTTCCACATACCACCAAAAAAAAATGAAATTTCCTGTTGGATCTTCAGTGGGTGAGGTAGAAGGTGATCATATCTCTGTGCACAAGTGTTATGTGGAGATGATCTAAGTGAATCAAAGACAAAGCCAAGTTAATCAAAATAAACATCTAAGGTGAAGTGCAAAAATTCAGGTCCTAGAGGAAATTCCTATGTCAAAACCATTCAAAGAAGAACATAAAGTGTATCCATCAAACCAGGACAACCTAATAAAATTACTAAAGTTGCAGCTGACCTCCCCAAAGACTTAAAAAATAGGTTAATCTCTTGCTTCATAAAAAATAAAGATATTTTTATCTGGTCAACATTAGAAGTTCAGGGTGTTTCACACATGTAATGGAGCACACACTCAATATACTACCAGGTGTTTAGTCGATTAGACAAAAAAAGACACGTTAGGGCTAAGAAGGATAAGATTATTAGAACATAGATCCTCAAAGAAGTAGGTCGCATCCAAGAGGTGTTGTTTCCAACCTAACTATTGGATTTTCGATATGCATATTTTAAAATTTATATTTTTATAAACATGCAACGGAAGCGTAATAAATATTTTATTACTATCTATGCATAATAACCATACAAGGATACACACATATACAAACATAATCATAAATAAGAGGATAAATAATTTATACCTTTTGGATGAGGCAAAGCGGAAACGACATCAACTAGCAACATTAAGCAAAGTTGCCTCTAATCGTATCCATACCAAGATCTCCTCGAGATGACTTCTCTAAGTCATGTGTCGTGTCTCCATTTTGATACTAATCAAAGGAGAGAGATAAGTGATCCGAGAGAGAACCTATGGTCCGATTTCGTATTCGGTGACTTGAAGCAATCTGATGATATGAATCAAATTGAACAGAGATGGTCACACCACCGTTCAAGGTCGAACAGTTCACTATCAAGAAGGGGCAATGAACCTAATGGCATGGTAGTTCTAGCAACAACAATTGCCTTTGAACAATAGCCAAAACGAAAGGAAGAAGTGATACCTTTTAGTGGAGAAGCAATTGTTGCTTCTCCTCTTATTCCTTACTTCCACTATCGGTTGTAGCTTCCTTTGGCTGTGGGATGGCTGGCCCTTAGGAGGATACTGATCTAAGGGAAGATAAATGTCTGGTGGTGAGCTTGGAAGGCCTCCTTTAGCCGATGGTAACAAGAACCACCAAGAGGTGGGCGATAACAACACAAAGAGGGGAGGGTTTGGCTTGGGCGACAACAAGGAGGAAGAGAGGGGCTGATTTTAAATCTAACAATTAGATTTTTAATCTTATAACTCTTCATAAAAGATGTATTTATAAATCTCTAATGGGTTTGGTTCATTAACCAAAAATTAGCATCCATTAACCCAAAATCCAAACCATTAGCCTTAAGTTTGATTCACAATTAAACCACGTTGGTTCAAAACCAAACTACCTTTAATTAAAATCAAATCAATTTGATTTATAATTAAATTAAAGATGACCCACTTTATTTTTAAAAGACGTGGTCCATCTATGCTTCCGTTCTAATAAAATATCTTCTATTTTTGTCCTTCATCTAGTCTAACCAGACTCCATTCTTTCTCAATCTGAAAATCCAATTCTCAAACTCATTTTATATCTCTTAGAGAAATTTATAATGTGTGTGGCCTTATAGGTTCTCAGTTTATGTTGGTCATCTTTAATTAAACATTAATTACGGATCGATTATGAGTGATACTTAGTAATACATCATGAAAATCACAAAATCATTTGATTCCAGAACCACTTCTAAACCCTTCAGCAGCTATAATTTTTCATGGGTCTGTTCCTTTTATGCATCTTATGTTTGGTTGCCCCTCTCTAAAGTACATGGAAAAGTTTTGGATATGATCTATGTACGAATCCTTAGGCCCAAAGTGGACTAAGCTAGATTACGTCACACCTAGCTCACGAGCAGTTGTTACCCAGCCTAAGCAATTGTCCCTTGTGAATTCAAGTTACTCAAAACAACTGTCCAAGAGAACCATCTTCTTGATATATTTCTGCTTTGGCCAAAGATTTATGAGTAACAATCATGATAAGTGATTATAGAGTATACGTCTCATAATAAAAGAAATAGTAAATCCTTTGTAGGCTACTCAATCACCTTTGAACATTTTGATTTATACCCAATCATCCCGGGTCCATACCTCCATATAGACGTTTGTTTAAGATGTCAAAGTCTTGCTAATGTAATGCTCATGTAAAAGCCTGAGGATAAATGGAGAGTATGCGTAGATTTCTGAGATCTTAATAAAGCATGCTCTAAAGATTGTTATCCTTTACCATCAGAGATCAATTAGTGGACTCAACTGCAGGGCATGAAGTCATTTATATGTTAGATGTCATACTCAAGGATATCATTAAATACCTTTAGCACAACAAGATCAAGAAAAGGTTAATTTTATTACTTCAGATGTAACTTTTTATTATCTAGTCATGTCCTTTGGCCTTAAAAATGCAGTATGCTGACTTATAAAGGCTAATGGATAAGGTATTTGAGGAACAAAAAGGCAATAATGTTGAAGTCTATGTATATGATATATTGGTGAAGTCAATATCTGTTGAATCTTTGGTAAAAGATATTGAAGAAACTTTTGAACTTTACAGGATATAATTTGAAGCATAATCAGACAAGTGCATTTATAGAGTCAAAAGTGGCCAATTTTTGAGTTATATTGTCACAGAAAAAGGAATAGGAAGCTAACCCTACAAAAGTACAAGCTTTACAAAATATGAAATCACCTCAAAATATTCGGGAAGTCCAAAGGTTAGCAAGGAGAATTATTGCTTTATCTCACTTTATATCTAGATTAGTCAATCAGAAGTCTCTCTTTCTTCAAAATACTCCGGAAGTCATGAAAATTCGTTTGGGATGAAAAATGTGAAGAGGCCTTTACATACCTTAAGAGGTATCTTTCAAATTTACCAACCCTTGCTAAGCCAATCATAGGTGAATAATTATGGTTGTATTTGGTTGCTTTTAAGGCAAGCTATTAGCTCTATCGTTGTCAAGCAAGAAGAAGGTATTCAAAAATCCATTTACTTCATTAGTCATTTATTAAAAGATGTGATAAAGTAGATACAGTATGTTGGAAAAACTTACATATGCTTTGTTATTGATTGCTCGACGATTAAGGTCATATTTTTTATCTCATCCCTTCATAGTATTCACTAATAGTGCTTTGGGATGAATTTTATCTAATCCTGAAGCTTCTGGTTGATTAATTAAATGGACTACGAAACTCAATGAATATGATATACAATATGAGTCTTGTACTGTATAAAGGCTTAGGCTTTGACTGACTTCTTAGTGGAAATTCTAGGAGGAAATGAAGGAAGAAGCATGGAAAGTTTTTGTAGATGGATCCTCAACCAAACAAGGTAGTGGTGTTGGTATTGTGTTGATCTCTCCTCAAGGGAATGAAATTTCCCTAATCATTCAACTCAACTTTAAAGCTTCCAATAATAAGGCCGAATATGAAGCATTATTAACAGGTCTACAAGAGACTAAACATGTTGGTGCCTTAAAAATAATTATCCATTCAGATTCACAATTAGTAGCACAACAGATAGAAGGCAAGTATGAAGTGAAAAGTGATCGACTTCATAAATATATCGCAATGTATGAGAAGATGAAAGTCAAATTTCAAGAGGTCATACTACGGAAAATACCTCAAGCGAAAAATAAAAAGGCTAATGAGCTCGCTTGAATGGCGAGTACTCTATCTACTTGGAAGACTAGATACCCAATTATTCATGTAGAATTGATAGTACAAGTGGATCAACCACAGGCGACAGATGATTGGCATACTAAGATTATTATTTATTTGATGGAGAAAATTTCCTGAAGATCCAAAACAAAAGCGATTGCTTAAAAAGAGAATTTCAAGTTTGACTCTAATTGGTGAAAACCTTTATAAATGATCTTTTTCTAGACCTCTACCTAAATGTTTATTTGCACAAGAAGCCGAATATGATGAGGGAAATACATGAATGTATTTGTGGCAATCATATTGGAGGAAGGACACTATCTCAAAAAATATTATTAACTAGGATATTTTTGGCCAACTGTACGAGAAGATTTAGAGTATTTTACAACTGTGTGCCTTAATTGTCAGAAACATCAATATGTTATTAGATGTTCAATTGAATACTTGAAAACATGGTTTGCTTGTTGTCCCTTTGATTAATGGGTCATGGATATAGTGAGACCATTTTCTATGCGGCCAAATCTAAAGAAAGTTTTTTGGTAGAGGTAGATTATTTTTTAAATGGGTAGAAGCTGAAGCTCTCTCTGCAATTATAGAAGAAGCTATATGGAAGTTTTCTAGAAGAATATCATATGCAAGTATGACATCTCTTGAAAAATAATGTCAGATAATGGAAGATAATTTCAAGGAAAAAGATGTGGGAATTTTTTCAAAACTAAAAATATAACAATCTTTTTTCTCTATGTGGCTTATCCTCAAAGTAATGGACAAATCGAAGGTGTGAACCGTGAATTAGTACGTGTTTTAAAAGTTAGGCTGGACAAAGAAGGAAGTAATTGGGTAGAATAACTACCTAGTATGTTATGGTCTTACAAAACAACTCCTAAAGAACTAGGATGACTCGTTTCAGTTGGTTTATGGAGGAGAAGTTGTGGTCTCAATAGAGATTGGGATGAAAACTGCTTGTTTAAGCACGTGTGATGAAGATAACTCATGTTGAAAAAAAGATTACTTGAGTTGGATTTCCTAGTAAACCTGAGCAAGAAGCTACCATCATACTCCAATCATACAAGAAATGAATGTGTCAAGCATAAAATAAGAAGATTATTCCTTATTCTTTCAAATAGGTGACTTTGTTTGGAAAAAGAACCTGTAGGTAAAGTTGGAAAATTAGAACCCAAGTGGGAGGGTCCTTATAAATCATGTCAGAAGTTAAGCTTGGAAAGTTACTATCTTACAAGATCAAAAGAGTAAACAACTTACTCACCCCTGGAATGCTTTCCATCTGCATCCTTATCGACTGTGGTAGAATAATATCTTTTGTTTCATTTTGCCAAAGAAGAAATAATCTCTATGTACCTTTTATTTATATCTTTCAATAAAGATATCATTTTATAATATCTGTTGTTTCTCATGGAAACTAAAACACAAAGTATTCACCGTCCGAGATAGCACAACCCTCTCTACTCCTCTGCTTGGAGTAGAGTTGCTTACAATAAAGTATTCACTGTTTGAGATAGTGCATCCCTCTCTACTCCTTTGCTTTGAGTAGAGTCATCTATAGCAAAGTATTCACTGTTTGATATAATGCAACCCTCTCTACTCTACTCCTCTGCTTGGAATAGAGTCGCCTACAGCAAAGTATTCACTATCCGAGACACTACAATCTGTTAGATTTGAGAGGTGTCCTAAGGCAATCGCCTTATGGTTATACTATTTATTGGATAAATAGCAATTCACTATTTGAGTGCACATTCCATATGTGTTTGAGTGAATCTTAAACTCGAATACTGAATGTCCGCAATACGATTCATAGCGTGAGAGAATTTATGATTGGATCACAACTAGTGAGTATTTCTACACGTATAATTATGAATGTATTGAAATTATCCCTAGTTGAGAAATTGATGAGTACGAACATCATCGATTCTGTCGAGACTACACGTTTTGAACTCCTTGGTTAGCTAAGCAGCTGATCTCACGGCTGGAGACATTGGATGTTGAGAGTTAAACATGGATGCTGGTTAAAAGTAACCGATTCATTGGAGTGACCTGCCTTGACTTCATATGGTTCGATACATATGTCAATGAAGATCTCAGTGCAGCTTAAGTGCGAGTTTCCTTTGACTTGCGGTATTCAAGTCATCTTGGTCATGGAGGCTTATACTTTGACATCTTAAGCAAGCATCTCCGAGGAGATGTGGACCCGAGATGATTGGGTATAAGTCGAATGCCTGAAGGTGTTTGAATAACCCACAGAGGATTCACTCCTCTTTGAAAAAGGAGACGTATACCTTGCGGCCGCTTGTCAGGATTGTTATTAAAAATCTTTGGCTAAAGCATTACATGTTAAGAATACAGTACTCTTGGATACATGTACAAGTAACTTGAATCCACAGGACAAGAAAGCAGCTTGGGCTAGGTGTGACGTAGTCAGCCTAGTGGGGACCGACACATAGATCATGTCCTGAACCAAACGGGTATAAGACGGTGAAAGGAATGATGCACGTTTAATTGGAGTTGCTAAAGAGTTTAAAATTGTTCTGAAATAGATCATTAATTTTTCGATCAATTATGGATCATGATGTACTACTAGGTGTCACTCATGATCTTTTCATAATTAATGGTTAATTACAGACGACCAATATAGCCGAGAACCTATTGGGTCACACGCACTACAAGTTCTTCGAAGGACTTAAAACGAGTTTAAAAATTGGATTCTCAAAATGAGAGGAATAAAGTCTGGTTGGACCAGACAAAGGAATATGATGAAATTCGTCTTACGAATATAAAATGAACGAAACTGATTTTGTTTAAATCAGAGGTCGTTTGGTTAGTGAACCAAATGATTCAATTTTGAACCGAATTGGACCAACTTGATTTGGTTCGCAATGGAAGAGATTTTGACAGAACAGAAGTGATGAGAAGTTTTGTCTTGTGAAGACGAAACGAGCAAAATTAGTTTGGATCAAATCAAAGTTCGTTTGATTAGTGAACCAAGCAAACCAAAAATGAAATTGATTTGCTACAACAATCAGTTCGGGTTGCTACAGTAAAGCCTAGAATTTAGTTTGCTACAGTACAAATTAAAACTCAAGTCTGGTTCAGGCTTCACTGGTTCAGCCAAACCCTAATTACGAGTTTAGGATTTAAAAACTGATGGATCCTGTAGCTCCTCTTCACGCACGCCACGACAAAAACAGACCTCTCCCTGTTCGGTGTTGCTGTTCGCGAGCTTCCCTAACTCGTGCGTTCGCCGCCGACCATACGTCGCCCGCTCGCTCCCTTGTTCCGCCGACTGCCCTAGCCTCATGGGAGGACGCCGGCTTTTCCTTCACACGAGAGCCTCTTCCCGACTTCTCCCTCCCGTGCGAGCGCCGCCATCCGCCGCTTCTCCCGTCCGCGTGAGGGCGTCGCCAGACAGGAGAATCATCGCCGCCGATCACGTGAGACGCGATCCCTCCCTCCGGCCGATCAAGGATGTCCTTCGGTCGATCTCTCGCGTCTTCTGTTCCACCGTCAGAAACAGAGGAGATAGCGAGGGCTCACGTGCCGGCTGCTCCGCCGGACGCCGCCTACCACGTGGAGGAGGATGCAAGACCCTAAGGCGATTAGACCACCGCCCCGATCGGCTCTTCCCAAGTAATTGGCGCTGTCTCCCAATCGCATAAGAGGAAGTGAGGGCCGGCTACGTTCTTCTTCCCTTAGCTATGCTTGCCAGAGTCATGGTGGACTGTCAGCCTACTTCTTTTGTTTAGCTTCTCTCTGTCCCGATTGCAACCCTTTGTTGTGCTTGTCCTAGTACATCCGATTTGCCGGGACACGAAGCCGAGAAGTTAGCTCGGGAGCTTGTGACGTTGCCCCGTTAATACCGGAATCATTGTCGGAGAAGAAACGTATTGGTAATTCTTGTGAAGAGTTATCCAATCGCGACCAATCAAACCCTGATCGTCTGATGACCATTTGTCAATTTCACGGAAACTTACGAAGTTTTCCGAAATTATTCCATCTTTGTCAGAAAGGTTCTGACAATTTTGTCCCAAGTTGGCAGTCAAAGATTGACCACCTAATACTACATCGGGAATACGATTCTCGGTGATAGTTAGAAAGCCTCGGAACGATCACAACAAACGTTGTTGCGTGGTTTCCATAAAAGACTTCTCTCGATTTGATCGTCATTGATCATCGGCTAGTACCGAAGACGATGACACGCTCGTGGCTTTCGAAGCCGTCCAGACGAGAGCTTGACGTGGATCACCAGTAGAGGCTGGACTCCGACAAGGACCGCTCGATTGATACCAACATCGCACAACGTCATCGTGAGGTATGCGTTTAGAATAATTTACTATTCTATAAATTTTAATTTTCTGTCATGCCTTGTACTTGTATAATTCCTGCTTTGTATGTGTGTGCTCCTTTGCTTGGAGTCGAGCCACCTACAGCAAGGTATTCACTGTTCAAGATAGTGCAACCCTCTGTACTCTACTCCTCTGCTTGGAATAGAGTCGCGTATAGCAAAGTATTCACTATCCGAGACACTATAACCCTCTCTACTCCTTTGCTTGGAGTCGAGCCACCTACAGCAAGGCATTCACTGTTCAAGATAGTGCACCTCTAATCCTCTTCTTGGATTAGAGTATCCTACAATAAAGTATTCACTATTCGAGATAGTGCAACCCTCTCTACTCCTCTGCTTGGAGTAGAGTTATCTACAACAAAGTATTCATTGTACCCTCTCTATTCCTTTGCTTGGAGTAGAGTCACCTACAACAAAGTGCTCACTGTCTGAGATAGTGCAACTCTCTCTGCTCCTCTATTTGGAATAGAGTCGCCTATAGTAAAGTGCTCACTGTTCGATATAGTGCAATCCTCTCTACTCTTCTGCTTGGAGTAGAGTCGCCTACAGTAAAGTGCTCAATGTTCGAGACAATGCAATCCTCTCTACTCCTCTATTTGGATTAGAGTTGTCTACATTAAAATACTCACTGTTCAAGGTAGTGTAATCCTCTATACTCCTCTGCTTGGAGTAGAGTTCTACAACAAATTACCCACTATCCAAGATAGTTCAACATTCTCTGCTCCTCTACCTTGAGTAGAGGCATCTACAACAAAGTACTCACTATTCGAGAAACTACAACCTTCTCTACTCTTCTACCTAGAGTAGAGTCACTTACAGCAAAATACTCGCTATCTGAGATAGTGCAATCTCTACAAGGATTAAGTCGACCATGGCAAACTATTCATTATCTTAAATAGTATACTTTTTTTCCTCTATGCCAGAGAGTATCTCCAATAAAATTTAGAGTCAAACAATCCTAGTTTATAGAGTTACTTGCAAGTTTTCTTTGGAAAGATTATTAGCTTATTGTACCAATAAAAGATGGATGGCGCAAAAGCAAAGGATGAAATGAAACTCATCTTCATGATATTTCTCTTTTTTTATAAAGCATTAAAGTAGTAGAGTCACTTACACCATGAGATAGTATAATCCTTCCTCTACAAGGATTAAGTCGACCACTACAAACTATTAATTATCTTAAATAGTACAATTTTTCACTCTATGCCTAACAGAGTTATCTCCAACAAAATTCAAAGTCAAGCAATCCTTCTTTATAGAGTAACTTGTAGGTTTTTCTTTGAAAAGATTATTAGCTTATGCGACCAATAAAAGATGGATGACATAGAAGCAAAGGATGAAATGAAACTCATGTAGGGTTAAACTCGATACTAGAGGGGAGGTGAATAGCGTTATAAATTTTATGAGTTTTAAAAGATAAAAAATAACTCTAAATAATATAGATAGAGTAAAGCAATGGAAAAAAAGATAAGTAATTAAACTAGGTATATGACTAACTTGATAATAATTTTTTCTAAGTTAAGCATACAAGATTTCTATAGTATAAATTGTAAGAACACATGATATTAATAAATTAATTTTTATTATGATTAACTAATTTTTAGAAAGATTCTAGAGGTGGAAAAACCTTAAAAAGAATCTAAAAATAAAACACACAAGAATACAATAATGTCCAATAACAATGTAATGATAGTGTTACATTTGATTTGTTGTATTCAAAAAGTGAAGCGCGATGTTGCAACACGTGGCCGAAGTAGCATCCGAAGAGCATTGAATGCAAGCACAAGCACGTTGAGAATGATTGAGAGAAATATTTGAAAGCTCTGCCTCGTAGCTCCATATACAGGCCTTCTTCGGATGCTGACGTGACACCTCCCGGTCGATTGGACCATCTCGGATCGCTTGAAAGTCTACTAACATGGCTACAACTTTTATCCAGTAATAAATATTATCTGCAATCCTGATCAACTGGGATCCCCCTTCCCCTATCACCTAGAGCTAGGTCAACTTTCTTTTTTGACCTAACTTTCCCGTATAGTAGGATTCCATTTATACCAGTCACCCAGAAGCATCTATGGTATCCTAGACTTTGTGGTCATGCCCTCGCTCTAGTCGCCTATGAGACCTCAAGTTTAACTGTCAAAGGATATCTCCAACTAGTCGCCCAGGCTCCCTCATGATCACCTTTATCGTTGAACTTTGCTTCTCTATACTTGATACGCATAATCAGTATAAAATTGATTTTAGCTTTAATCACACCTACCTTAGCTAGATGTTCGACTCCCAACTGATCAATTTAGTGTGATTTGCCAAGCCACAACTCTCATCTGCATCCACTTGAACTTGTCTGCCAAGCCACACCTCCTAGTTGCCTCCACTTGGACTTGTCTGGTATGCAACACCTCCTAGTTGTCTTCACTTAGACTTGTCTGCCAAGTCACACCTCCTAGTTGCCTCCACTTGAACTTGTCTGCCAAGCCATAACTCTCAGCTGCCTACACTCTGACTTGTTCTACCTAGTTCTCAACTAGAACTTTTCTTCTTGGTTTCCGAACTAAGACTTTCAACTATTTAATTTCTATCCAGGACTTTGCACTTGCCTAGATTCAATAGGACTTAGCCAATTTGCTTAATTCCTAATTAGGACTTCCATCTACCAAGTAACCTACTTTAATTAATATAAATCATCAGTTTATAATCACTTAACTTTACACTTAGTCAAACATCAAAATACTAGTTCACTGTGGTGCTCCCAACACTAATAATCTCCTCCTTTTTGTTCCTATAAAAACTTAGTTAAAGTTAGTTATAAAATAGTAGTTATGAAACAGTTTATGAGAGCATGATATTCAATGTATGGTACTAGAGAATACTAAGCACAGTCATACAAGAATTTTAGAATCTTCTCCATAATCACAACTCTCAATTTATGTTAAGTTCTTATAAGGAGAAATTAAAACTTTAAAAAACTTGTAACTTTCCCTAATTTTATCACTCCAATTTTTTCATACATTAAAAATTTAATATGGAGAAAATTCATTTCAATCAGAAAAATAGGCATTATAATAGACTGAATATAAACTAAAAGCTAAATAATCATAAGTTAACTGAATAAGTTAAAATAAATTAACCAAGTCAAGTTAACAGCATGATATAAACCTAAAAAGTCAATCAAAGCATGGTATACAAAAAGCAGCATGAGTCAAATACCCAATTAGTCTATTTTGCATAGTCTAAGTCTTCTTCTAAGTGTACTAAACTCACATTCTATTAATGGTTTTGAGTTTTGGTGGATGCTTGCGGTTGCCTATATATAGAGTTCTCAGATGATTGAGAAGGTTCCCGATTGCCCAGGAGGGTCTGATTTTGAGGCGCCTGCTCGAAGTTATACAGGCGACTAGGTGGTTCTTGGTCGCTAAGGTGCCTAATGTTTACGACTAGAGTAACTATCATTTAATTTTGATGGTTGGGTTACAGACGACCAAGGAGAACCCCAATCGATCGAGATCTATCATTTTACCTACCCATCAAATTAATTTACTCCGTTATGGTTTGAGTCTGATCGCCTGGATTACATCTGAGTCGATCAAGAAGTCAATAATGCTTTTATGAAATAGATATTAAAGATAGAGTTTTTATAAAGAATTTTTTTTGAAAACCTTTTTAATATGTCCAACTTTTTTTCATACCATCTATCAAAAATATATAATCCTTCAACTTGTTGGTCAAGTCAAGTATAAGTTTTCAGTTTTATATTTATGAAATATTTGTTGTCAACTTGGGGATTGCTTAACTTGATTAATATTTATATTTTTAGCCTAGATTCATATTGATACACTGATATAAGCATCTGGCAGTCCAAGCTCTAACCCTATGTATCTCACATCTTTCTATGTTTCTCAATACACAAAGAAGTTATGTCTAATATTCTTTGTGAGATGTTGGTTATCTAGATCTATAGGTGTATGCATTCTAAAGTTAATACCTAGATTAAGTATACAATACATATTTTTCAAAAATATTAAAAGTTTTGAAATCGTTTCTAGTCTCATGACTAAAAAAATTAGCTCCCCCTACTTGGGAGGTCTAACACACTTTAGTTTATTATTTGGGTTAAAGATGCAAATATTAGTGTTAATTATGTGAATATATTGTTTAGGTACTCAAATATTTTAAATTACTACTTGGTTGATTAGGTATGACTTTGGAACCTAGGTCATCTTACTTTTAACATTTTGATTAACTAAGGATAGGTAAGAGATATGGTTTTGATTTGAGCTATATCTAATTCCAGTCTTGTTGTAAGCAGCTCGTCTAGTTACTAACATCATATTCAAATATTTAGACTCAGATGTGAACTTGTTTAGTGCTGACTCAAGCTCATTAATTTGGTTCTTCATGTTAGAATCTCTTCCTCAAGTTTTAAGACTTGAGTTGAGGTTCCAACTTGACAAACTTTAGTTGATGAGTTAGAAGCAATCTTTTTATTAAGGTCTTTGACTTCATTAAGGAAAGATTTGACTTGTGACTTGTACTTAGTGCCTTTTTGTTTTCTTTCTATCTTTATTGTTGTCCTTCTCATTATCATTTAGAAGTAGATAATCTGTCTTGAAGTGTCCCTTTTTGTTGCATTCAAAACATCAGACATTGGCTAGATCCTTTATTGAGATTTCCTTTCTCATAAACTTCTTGGAGAATCTCTTCAATCAGATCACTCATTTAATGAGATTCACGACTTCTAAAGGTAAGTCATCTTCATTAGTCGATAATTCAGATTTGAATTTGGATTCAATTTCTTCCTTAGGTTTGGTTTTTGACTTAAACTTAGGTTTCTTAGCATTAAGGCTATCCCCTTTTCCTTTTGTTCTAGATTGGTTTGTTCATGTAGTTTAAAATCATAGAAAATTCACCTAATTTTATTATGGACAGGTATTTAGACAGTTTGTAGGCATCCACCATTGATGCTTATAGGGTTGTTCTTAGGAAGGCTTTTAAGGGGTATCCAATCAACTCACAATTATCTACTTGTTCACCTAGCTAGTGCATAAATGTCGTTGAAGATTTCTTTGAATTAGCTATGCAATTGACTAACGGACTCATCATCCTTCATTTGGATATTTTGAAGTTGACTTAGTAATAAGTCCTTCTTGGCGGTTCGTGAGTCGGCTAAGCCTTCATGAAGCTTAATCAGCTTCTCCCACAATTCCTTAGCACTATTAAAGGGTCTGATTTTACTCAGTTGTTCCTGAGATAAACCACATAGGAGTGTAGTTGTGGCTCGAGCATTGACTTGAGCTTTCTTTTTGGTGTCACTTTTCTAGTGACTGAAGTCAGCCAGCTTGTTAGTTGGATGTCTTGGTAGTTCAAACCCTACATTGATGATACTCCAATTTTCTATCTAATTCATTAGATAGTATTGCATCCTTCCTTTCCAATATACAAAGTTATTGTCATTAAATAGTGGAGGATGGGATGTGCTAAAACCTTCTTGCAAGACCATTTAGCATAGGGTTATAATTTGGTTTTGGTTGAGTTAGAGTAGGTCTTTAGGTTGTGTTGGTTCCAACCCAAAATATAAAATTCATCCTAAGTTAGATTCAAATTTTGCTTTGGGTTAGAAATAAAAAATTCTTAACTTAACTTATAGGCGGTGGCGAGGCATAGAGGCCTTTTTGAAATCGGAACAACGATCACTTTCTAAAATAAAGCTAATGTAAGAATCTTGAATTTAACTAGCTTTAGTGCAATTCCTTAGTCTAACCAGTTTAGAACTAGGTGAGTTAGCTTTAGCTACGTCTACTTAACTAGATACATCAGGTAGGGTACTTCTTACCCTTCATAGCCATGTTTCATCTCATCTTTTATGAGCCTACTCATAGTCATTTCACATTTGTCTCAAAGGGTGTTTGAACATATCAACAAAATTTTTGGAGCAATGTACCGGAAGATTATGTCCTTATTGTAACGTAAGCTGAGTGAGAATAATCATCAAACAATTCTAATATTATTTTGTCATCTTCAATTATTGCCATCAATGCGAGTCTATATCCAAAGGTAGGAATTTTGTATGCCTAAATTTCCTATTTTAACACCTAGCGAGTGCTAACAGTATGGCGTAGATATGCTGGTAGAGGGGAGCCCTTTGGTAGGGTTGCATATAATATGACCCCATTTTCTCATATGGTGATCAAACTTGAACATGTGAACCAATTGAGCAAAAGGTAGGGGAAAGAGAATAATTCAATTCATGAACCATGAGGGAGCACCTTGTCACCAACCAAAGCCTTCCTTGAAGAATTTGCTAATTTGCCAATGCAATATTATACTTCTTCATCAAGAACTAATTGTTCAAAGTCATATTATATATCCTAACAACATGGTTATATAAAATGTATTTTAAAAAACTATTAGATTATGTGTGAAATTGCATAGTAGAGAAGTGAAAACTATTTTTGTTTCATGATTCGATTATATTTTCTAGTCTTCAATGAGTATTTCATATAAGAGTCACAATTAAATTTCATCCGAAAGTATTTGATTAATTTAATAATTTATTATGATAATATAATATTTCAATTCAATCATCTTTTATGAGCCCACTCATAGTCATTTCACATTTGTCTCAAAGGGTGTTCGAACATATCAACAAAAAATGTACCGGAAGATTATGTCCTTATTGTAACGTAAACTGAGTGAGAATAATCATCAAAGCATTCTAATATTATTTTGTCGTCTTCGATTATTGTCATCAATGCGAGCCTATATCCGGAGAAACCCCGGAGTAGGAATTTCGTATGCCTGAATTTCCTATTTTAACACCAAGCGAGTGCTAAGAGTATGGGGTAGATATGCCGGTATAGAGGGGAGCCCCTTTGGTAGGGTTGCATATAGCTAAAAATGGCATGTCCTTGGATGTAATTTCAAGTTTCATGTTCCACGCTATAAACTCCGCCCGCACACCACACCACACCACACCTCAGAGTTGAGAGCCCATGGAGCACCACGAGAGTGTGAGAGAGGTGTATAGAGAGTGCGTGAGGAACCACTCCCTGAGGCACGGCGGCAGCTACACCATCGATGGCTGCTGCAAGTTCATTCCGACGTCCGGCGACGAGCAACTGCAGTGCGGCGCGTGTGGCTGCCACCGCAACTTCCACCGCGCGGACTACTGCATCGTCGCCACCCTGCCAGTGGCGAGCGGGAGGCGGCGGCCGCGGACCAGGTTCACGGAGGAGCAGAAGCAGAGCATGGCCAGGTACGCGGAGAGAATAGGGTGGATGGTCCCGAGGGGCCGGGCCATGGGCGCCGACGAGGCGGTGGACCAGTTTTGGAGGTTCTGCCGTGAGATCGGGGTGAGTAAGCAGGCGTTCAAGGTGTGGATGCACAACCACAAGGGCAGCTCCAGTGCTGCTCCGGCTGCGGCGCAGGTGGCATCGTCGGAGGCCACAACCAGCAGCGGCGCGGCGATGGATGGAGGAGAAGAAGAGGAGGTGATCAAGATCGGCGACGAAGAGATGGAGGAGGAGGAGACTAAAGATCTGGATTGAGATGATCCCTGTTATCTAGCTAGTAACTGCAAGCAGTGCGTTTAGATGTGGAACATATATGTTTGATTGGGCTTGCTTTCTTTTATCAATAATAAATCATCATCATCTGAATTAATCCTGAATCCTTGATGAAAACCATTTCTTGTTTTAATTTCCAGTCTGATTTATCGACAAGATTCATGCATGTCCAAACCTTTCCAATCTGATTTCCATTGGGGAGCTCGAATCCATAGGGTTTGTCCCTCCCCTTCACAATAGCGTCCCATAGCTTCGTCGTCCCCAAGAGGGGTCGAGTTGTGCTCTCCCATGTCTTTATTCCTCATGCTCACACATCCAACGAACGGAGTGAACTTTAATTCCTTGTCCCTTCTGTCTCCCCCTAAACGAATTAAGCTCCTGCACATTGTCCCATGTCTCGTTGCATGTCCAAGACCCCTCATTTGCCATTCTGTTGCTTTAGTGAAGAAGACCAACTCGTCTGAAAAAAATAAGTTTTAATCTCTTTAGGATAATTATGGTAATTGATAGTGTCATTTTCGCTTATTCAAACTCCTCTCCTAAACGCATCTTAAATTGAGGTTATGATGGTATGTTGATTGGCCAAACTCGATGGCTTGCTAGGAAAGGTACGTCGGGTTGGTTGGCTATACGGTGTGACCACTCCGACATTCAAGTTAGAATCGAGACCGCAACAAGAAAAAAACTTACAAAATGCTAGAGAGAAAGAGAAAACATAGAGGAGAGTGTAACGGAGAAGAGTTGACTCCATGCATGAGAAGAAAATCATATCTCTTGGGTAGCGCACGTTCATATGCTCACCTTCTAAAAGGCTGTTGGGGGGCAATCATTGGGGGGAAATCTTCATGTCGACTGTCATGTACTCACCTGCTATCCATTTGTGAGAAGTTAAGAGACTAAGAGGTGACAGCCATCGTAGAGAATTTCCACATGGACGATGATTGTCTGCTCGATAAACCAAAACTGGCACTGAGTACCAATTTGATCGAGTTTCACTAGGTAGTCCTAAAGACGTTAATTACTCAGGGAACAAATCCCAAGTAACTTTTTTCGATCCTGAGAGGAAGACCTTTGCATACAAATTTAGTACTCAGAGATACTGTCCTACCCAATGTTATGGAATGCTATTATACTTAATGGTCAAGGATAATGCCCCATTTAATGTTCAGGAATGCTGCCATGCTTAGTGCTCGGGGATGTTGTCCCTTTAGTGTTCGATAATGCCGTCACACTTAGTGTTCGGAGATGCTACTATGCTCAAGGGAGTCTTTGGAATTGGGCATGAACGATCGGAAAGCGAGATCGGCCACTCGAAAAATAACTCAGGTATTATCACATGTCCTCCCTTCAAGTCGAATTGAGGAGCGAAGTTGAATGAAGTCTGACAGTATGCAACAATCGACTATTGTCAAGTATGATCTAGCATCAAGAACTAGGCCCTTAGAGATCAATCGGCCCTTGCATGGCCTAACCGGCCCCTTACGGTCTACCTCGAGCTACATCACATGTCCCCCTTCAAAGTTGGACAGAAAAACAAAGTCGAATGAAGTCCAATAAAAAAAAAAAAAGTAATGAGACCAAGGGTTCAAAAGATTGCCAGAATAGAAAACTAGTCCCGCACAAGATGCAATCAAGTATATTAGAAAACCAATTGTTGAGTAGAGTTCTAATAATATCAAGAAAAAAACCTAATCTCGCTTGGGGATTTTACTGCACAACATTCTAAGATAAGAAAATCACATCCCGTTGGGAATATTGCTAGACATATTAATAAGACGATTGATAAACTAAGAGAACTAATCTCGTTGGGGGCATTGCCGAGCAGGTTAATAAGATAAGAAAACTGATCCCAGTGAGGGATATCATAGAGTAGACTAAGAAAACTAGAAAATCAATACCACCGAAGGATATCATTGAGCCGATTAATGAGATCCAAAATTATATCCCGCCCAGGGATATTATTGAGCAAATTAATAAGACCAAGAGACCCGATTCTGCTGGGCGATGTCATAGAGCAAACTTGGAGCTTATAAGTACTATAGCCCTAAGGTTGTTATAAGATACTATAGCCCGTACGCTATCATAAAATACTTAGTATATAGGTTGTTACAATTAGCTCAGAGGTTGTTCTAGTTTATTATAATACATAGGTTGTTATACTTTACTCGGAGCCTACTAGGCTTTTATGCTATTATAGTTAGCCCAGATGTTACTGGAGGATATTATAGCTTATAGATTGTTATAGTTGGTCCGAAGGCTGTTGTAATTTACTATAGCACATAGGCTGTTATAGTTTGTCTGGAGACCCCTAAGATATACTATAACACATACGTTGTTATAGTTCACCCGGACGATGTGAGTTGATACTATAGCTTATAGACTATTTTACTTGACCTGGAGACTGATATAGTTTACTATAACACATAGGTTGTTATAATCTAATATAGCCTGAAGGCTATTATAGCATGCTGTAACTCGGAAGTTGTGAGAAAAAATTGAGCCTAGAGGCCATGAGAGAAGACCATAGCTCGGAGGTTGTTATAAAATGCCCCTATTCGAAGACTGTTATAACATACTATAGCCCAAAGGCTGTCATGGAAGACCCCAGCTCAGAGGCTATTAGAGAAAAACGTAGCCTAGAGGTTATTATGAAAGACCACTGCCCAAAGGTTTATATATAAAACCTCAGCCTAGAGACTATACTATAGCTAAGCAGTCGTTATAGAATGCCCTAGCATCAACGGTCATTATAGAAGACCCCTAGCCTGGAGGCTACTAGAGAAAATCATAGCTTGGAGGTTATAATATAGCCAAGCAGCTGTTATAGAATGTCCTAGTCTAGATGGTTATAAAAAGACCCCTAACCCGGAGGCTACTATAGAAAACCATAGTTTGGAGGCTGCAATATAGATGAACGGTTGTTAAAGAATACCCTAACCCACATGACTATTATAAAAGACCCCTAGTCTGGAGATTATTAAAGAAAATCATAACTTGGAGGATTTCATAGAAGATCCCAACTCGAAGGTTGTTATAAAGGACCACAACCCGAGGGGTATTACAAAAAATCATAGCATAGAGACTGTCATAAAAGATCCTGTCCAAGGACTGTTATATAAAATCTTAGCCTAGTGGTTATTATAGAAGATCATAGATCAGAGGTTGTAATATAGGCGAATGACTATCTAATATAATACAATATTGCTTGGATATTATAAGGGAAAATGGAAACTTTCCGAGCACTTTGGATGAGTAGATGAGGAAACTAAAGTTGAATGATACATTGGTTAAGGCAGTCACATATCAGAATGTAATTGATATTTTTTGGATCATTTAGGATTTGGAGTATCTCCCCTGTCCTAGAAGAGGGAGGAGGTGTTTCCACGTGACAAGGAACCCTAGGAGAGTTGTTCTCTTCGGAAGACACCGGCAACAACATGACTAAGCTTCTTATTTTCTTTTCTCTTTGATTTAAGTTTGTAGGATGTCTTCTTCTCTATTTTTCAATTGTAACTCCATCTCCATAGAGTTGTACTCTAAATTCTATGATGAGGTAGTAGTCAGATGCATTGTTGACATTCATCTTTTATATTTATTTATCTTTCTTTTCCATATGATTTATTTATCCATGATATGACTTTATTGTGCATATATAATTTTGATACTAATCGTGCATTTTTATGTCCCATGGGACACAGAGAAGGATTGAAAGATAAATCCAAATCTCTGACCCATAAAGATCGAGACGTGAGGGATTGTTCACGAAAATAGTCTAAAATCTCACGAGGAAACCATTGGCTAATACAAAAGCATCATGAGTAGACCTCGATTCAGTTTCACAAAATAGAGGATGACACCTAAATGACCATGGGACATCGTGACAGAAGTCTTCCTGAGAAAGCGGTCTCTCTAGTAAAGTTGCCTTAAAAGTAGGCGTCGTATTTGGGTAGACATACTTGTATTATTCCAAAAGTCTATACTGATATCTCGGGATAGACCACCTGCATGTATATAAATATTGAAGTAAAAGAAATAAATAGTAATTAGAATGTCAATAATAACTAATATTTTATCACATTATTTTTGCTCGTATAATTTTTGTTTCTATCCTCTTGTATGGTTAAATATTGATTTATGTTGTGTTTTACGAGTTTGGATTCATTTCGAGCATGTTGGATCAAGAAACATGAGAGAGGGGGATGAATCTCATGTTTTAAAACTTTTCTTTCATTTTAAAAATATTTTGAAATCAAACATCGCAACGGAAAATTAGAATAACGCACAAGAATTTATTTGGTTCACAATCTTTGTCAGATTGCTACTCTACGGCACGTAATATAATACCAGATTACCTCATTGGGCAAATCACTAAAATCTCCATCCAAAGAACTTTATGAAAAGGGGGTACCATTACAAGAAGTAGGAGATTGTAACAACAATACAATTCTCATAATAAAAGAATGCTACAAATGAAAGAATACCGACAATGAAAGATGCAACTTTGACGTAGGTTGTCGGAGACTTGTACAACTTGCTCAAATGACGAAATTATCACAGAGATCGAGGAGTTGAAAGCTTGAGATAGATACTGAGCCTTGAAACTCATGCCTTCTTTAATATGTATACTCTGATTGCCTAAATAGCATTTCGAGCAACTCCACCTCAGTGTGTCTATTTGGAAAATCGATCCTTCTAGTGGCCTAGATATCTAGTCGCTTGGGTTTTCTTCCAAGGGCCCCAGTGCGGCCTTATCCGTTCCTAATTGCCAAAAATGCTATTCGAGCACTTGGAAATGATCTGATCGCCTAGACTTCCAATCACTTGGAATCTATCAGGTCACCTAGATTCCTGTAAAATTGAGTTAACTCACAAACAATATAATATCAGTTGACAGTCATTCAACTGTCTGATCTCGTCTTAGAAACCTCCGCTTGTTTATTTAAGATCAATATTTAAGATTGTCCTAACTAGGGCATATCCTCACTGCCTTCTAGAACAAAAGACCTCTTCAAGAGTTACCTTACCTACTAAACATCCAGTCTAGTTGATCTATTTGAACTTTCTCTACTTAGTCTCTGATCGATCCAATCCATTAAGACTTTCCTACAACATCGAATTAGTATAATAGCAATAATAGTGATGTAAAATAGTGTTAACAATATTATACTTTGGTTGATCAAAATATATTGGTCCGGTCAACTGCACGTGGTCGATTGAAAATCTTGTTTTAGTTACATTTGCTTATACTGTACTCCTCTAAGACTTCTCTCTACCTAAGATTCACTTCCTTAGAATTTTCTTCTTGCTTAGAGTTTACTCCTCCAAGACTTCTCACTACATAAGGTTCACTCTCTTAGAATTTTCCTTTTGCTTGGAGTTTACTCCTCTAAGACTTCTTACTACCTAAGGTTTACTTCCTTAAGATTTTCTTTATGATTGGAGTTTATTTTTCTAAGACTTCTCACTACCTAAGGTTCAATTCCTTAGGATTTTTTTATCTTGCCAAGTATTTGATCACCCTTGACCTGCGGGCTTTTTCCCTTTGCCAACTATCCAATCAACCTTGACCTGATTGGACTTTAATCTAATTAGTCATCTGATCAACCTTAACCTGACTAGACTTCTCTTTGACTAGATCAATATTGACCAAACTACATTAAATATATTGTCAAACAAATATCAAAATCCTAAAGGTCGATTGCACAAACAGAGTCATGATGCAATTCTTTCTATTTTTATGACATTGATTCTTAAAATGTGAACTTGATTTGGTAGGGGTTCAAAAGGAACTATGGACTTGATTGCTGGAACCAAATTTAGCAAAAAATAATAATAATCAACTAATATTATCAACAAATTTCAATGTTATGTTAAAATGAAATGGTTCATTATTAGACCATGTATTTGATGAATCAAATACATCATTATTGTATACTCTTTGATATATAGGTTGGCGAGATACTTTCGAGAAGACTGAGCCGTCAGCGAGTGGGGCCGAGAGGGCTAACCAGAGAATTAGGAGAAGGACGAGTCATTGGCGAGTGAAGTTGAGAGGGCTATCGAAATGATGTTGGGAAAAGCGGTTGTCCTATTATCTTGGGAAGGATTGCTTACAAAAGGGACATTAGCTCACTTTTAAAAGAAGAGGAAGTATCAATGTCAGCTCCACTCCCTACTGGTCAGTAAGGTAATAAGATCCTCCCTCCAGTCGTCGGGTGATGCGGTAAGGTCCTTCCCATCGGGGTTTCAACTTGCCGACGTCTCCCATGGGCTTGAGCTTTTCCCATATGACGTCCCCTACCTGAAAAGCACGGGGATGACCTTCTTGTTGTATGTTTGGCTCATGCACTGTCGGTGCGCCCTGAGTCACATGTCCGCCACGTCTCGGGTCTCACTTATGAGATCCAACTCCAGGAGTCGCTTGTCCACATTTCTGTTCCAGTCTTCATAAGCTTGGATTCGAGTGGTTGCAGGCCAACTTCAATAGGGATTACCGCTTCTCCCCCATAGACCAAATGGAAGGGAGTCATTCCTGTGCTTTCGTGAGGAGTGGTGCGGTAGGCCCAGAGAATATTGTGTAGCTCCTCAACCCAACTACCCCCGACGTGGTCGAGTCAGACCTTCAATCCTCTTACAAGTTCCCTATTGACGGCCTCGTCTGTCCATTACCTTGTGGATAGTAGACTGAGGTAAAGGTGTGGAGTATACCGAAATTTTAACACCACTCGCGCAGCTTACACCTTGGAACTGTCACCCATTGTCTGAGATGATTTGACGAGGAAGACCGTATCTGCAAACTATGTTGCGCCATAGGAATTTAAGGACAACATCCTTAGTGATCTTTGCTAAGGGCTCAGCCTCCACCCATTTGGAAAAATAATCAACAGCGACCAGGAGGAATTTCTTCTGATTTAGGCCTGTAGGAAAGGGTCCTACTATATCCATACCTCATTGATTAAAAGGGCATGATACAGCCGAGGCCTTTAGGAATTCTGTTGGGCGATGGAGGATGGGCTGATGCTTTGGCAATTTTGGCAAGTGTTGATAAGACGGGCAGCGTCAGCCTGCAAAGTAGGTCAAAAATAACCGACCAAAAGCACCTTCCTGGCCAATGTCCTTCCTCCGATGTGGTTTCCACAGCAACCTTGATGGATTTCCCTCATAACATAGTCGGCATCTTCATCATCTAGGCATTTCATAAGAGGACGGAGAAAGTTTCTTGTACAGAACATCCCCGACCAGGGTGAAATGGATGGCCCTTTGTTTGAAAGTACGAGTGTGTTCTAGACTAGCATGTACAATTCCATGCTTGAGGAAAGAAATGAAAGGAGTACTCCAATCCACCGATGGTGTGGAGGAGGAGGCATGCTCTATGTAAGCAATCAATTGGTCCAGGACTGTGGGCTCTTCTACTGTCCATGTCTACAAGGCACTAGCCAGCTTGGCTAATTCATCGACTTTGTGATTATCTGCCCGAGGTATCTTCACCAGGGTGACTTCTTGGAACTCAGTCTTCAGCTTGTCGAAGGCCTCGACATAGCACTGAAGTCGGTTATTGCGGATCTCGAAGGTTCCCTCGAGCTGTTGTGAAGCGAGTTGCGAGTCTGAGTGGATGATGACTTGGGTCACCCCCACGTGCTTAGCGGCCTGAAGGCCAGCGAGCAAGCTTCGTATTCGACTTCATTGTTGGAGGTGCGGAAGTGGAGCTTGACGACCAACTGTAATGAGTCGCCTTGTGGTGATTGTAGGAACACACCAACACCACTGTTTCTTCTTGGTAGTTGACCCATCGACGTAAACCTTCCAAGCTTCCTGCTCCACTGGCCCGGGCACTTCGGTCAAGAAGTCAGCTAGGGCTTGTTCTTTGATGGCGGTTCTTGGCTGGTACTGGATGTCGTACTCACTGAGTTCAGACTTGTCCATTTGATCATCCTTCCCGTGGCTTCGGGAGTTGGTCATTGCCTTGCCCAGGGCACTGTTAATGAGCACTGTGATGGGGTGAGATAAAAATATGGTCGGAGTCTACGGGCCATCAGAATCAGAGCCAACTTCAGCTTCTCCAGGGTAGTGTAGCATGTCTCTACATCTTTGAATAGGTGACTTGAGAAATAAATGGGGTGCTGGATATTGTCATCTTATCGGACTAACACAGATCTCAAGGCATCCTCGGATGCCAACAAATAAACCCACAGGGGTTCCTGCCCAACTGACTTGGACACGATCAACAGAGTCATCAAGTAGTCTTTGAGGCAGCGAAGGCTTCTTCACACTTCTCGTCCCAGGAGAAACGGGTGGCTTTGCGCAGTATCTTGAAGAAAGGGAGGCTTCTCTCGGCAGAATGGGAGATGAAGCGCGATAGGGCGGTGATGCGCCCAACCAGGCTCTGAACTTCTTTGAGATTCAGGAGATGCCATGTTCTGCAAGACTTGGATCTTCTCAGGGTTAGCTTTATACCCCGTTCGGTGACGATGTATCCGAGGAAACACCACTCCTTAGACCGAATACACATTTTCTTGGATTCAGTTTGAGCCCATGCTCCCTCAAGGTGGAGCATGTCTCGTCGATGTCTGCTAGAAGGGTTAGCTCACGCGGACTTGATCAGAATATCGTCCACATGTACTTCAACGTTGCACCCAATTTGATGTCTGAAGACTCGGTCCATGAGTCATTGATAGGTGGCACCAACATTTTTGAGTCCGAAGGGCATAACCTTATAGCAAAAGGTACCGTCAAAGGTAATGAAGCTAACCTTTTCTTGATCTTCTACAACTAGAGGGATCTGGTGATAATCCTAGTAGGCGTCAAGCATGCAGATGAGTTCACATCCGACTGTAGAGTCAACCGACTGATCAATCCGAGGCAGGGGATAACAATCCTTGGGACAAACCTTATTGAGGTCTCTGAAGTTGATATAGACTCTCTACTTGTCTCCTGAGCTTAGGGACAAGAACAACGTTGGCTAGCCAGGAAGGAAAATTGCACCTCTCGAATGTGTCCACCTCCCACAACTTGGTCACTTCTTTGCGGATGATTTGGTCTTGCACCGACGTGAAACTCCGCTTCTTCTACCGCATGGGTCAAGATCTTGGGAGGATGTTAAGACGGTGCTCCATGATGCTCGAAGATATTCCCATGACTTCTTGAAGGTGACCAGGCAAAGACATCATTATTTTAAATAAGGCAAGTGATCAACGACTTCTTGAGCTCGGCCAGTCAGATCCGATGATATTTGTGTGAGCGATCGAGGCATCCTGGTACGATTTGCACTTCCTCCTTCTTGCAGGCTTCCAGTGAGGGGGGCGCTTCATGAAGAGATTGGACTTCACTCCACTGAGTGGTCCATGTCTTTTATGAATCCAGATTGGAACATATCCATGTAGCATCGACGGACGATGCCTTGGTCTCCACTAACCATCCCAACTTCATCAGTGACGAGGAACTTGATTTTCTAGTAGAAAGTGGGCACGATGGCTCAAAATGAGCTAAGGGCCGACCTTTCCAATATGACATTGTATGTGGAGGGGGCATCCACCACCGCAAAGACAACACTTCGGGTGCACCGTAGAGGTTCTTCCCCTAAGGACAGGGGTAGGATGATCTGTTCTAGCTCGGATCACTAGAGCATCATCGTTCGAGGTGGAGACTCCAGCTATGTCTTGAGGTCTGAAGTGAATGAGAGGGCCATCTTCAGAGTTCTTATCAGCATCGATGCTGTATACCCCTAACCTCCTGCCATGAGCTTTCCGGGCATGGTTGGAATCTCCATCCGTAGCCCCGTTGGAGATCATATTGATGTCTCCTCGGTACGCAACATTATCTTGCATATCCCTAGGGGTGTTATGTTGTTCCGTTCGAGGTTCATTACGACGTCGATCCCGCACATTGTCCTTAGCTTGGGGAGCATCACGACATTGATCCGGCCTGTGCGGTGAGGGACATTGAGGTGGTTGATCCCGTTGAGTGAGGATAGCGTCAAGGTGGGAAATCCTCACGCCAGACCTCCTGGATGGGTGTACGCCGGACTCCGGAGAATGCCGCTCCCTTAGTTTGTTACATCTCCTTTATTATGCGACTAACCTCCTAGGTTAGTTGTCGGCATTCCTGAGTATCATGAGTCTAAGACTGGTGATATGTGCAAAAACGAAGGGGCTTCTCCTCGGGGTGGCTTGGGCCCATCGTAAAAAGAAGGACGGATTCTACCACCTTGACTATACGCCCATCCTTGTAACTAAGCAGCTTAGGTAGGGCATAATGCTTTGGTGAGGAGTAGGTTTCTTGTTTAAGCAGGGAGCTGAGCCTACATCAACCTTCCGGGCCAGTTGGGTCTACTCCAGGTGGATATACTTCGTCGCCCATTCTAGCAGCTGCTGGTAGCTACTGGATGGTTTCTTAACTAGAAATCTGAAGAAGTCACCCTGTGTCAGCCCCTGGGTGAATGCACTGATGAGAATATCGGGCAGGGTAGAAGACACATCCCAGACGATTCGATCGAATCGCTCAGGGGATTATTCTTGCAGAGTCTCTCGCGGCTTCTGCTTCAGAGTAAAACAAATGGAGAGGTGTTTTCTAGTACTTTTTATTGCTAGTGAACTAGTCCAGGAAAACAGCCCTGAAGTCTTTAAAAGATGGTGGAAGAAACAGAGCTACACTTAAACCATCTCTGAGCGAAGCCCGATATAGTGTTCAGAAAACCTAACATTTTACACCGTCGGTATACCAATCCAACAAGAACGCATTCTCAAAGTGGCAAAGGTGATCTTCAAGATTTAATAGCATTAGTGTATTCGCCAAATTTGTAGTTGTCTGAAGTGTGGGGGCAACTCTTGATCAAGGACCTCCTTGGAGAAGGGAGTGTTTTCGATTTTCTCCAAGGGGGTAGGAGCCTTTCCTTTTCGGTAGTACCGTGGGGCTTCACTAGTCTGGGATTCATGAGAATCCTCGGGGTGGAGCCACCTCCCGGTGGATTGAAACTATAACCGGAGGAGCCCCCGGACCAGGCCAGCAGAATCTGCTCAGGCTCACCAGAGCGGGTTGCTGAGCCAACGAATGGGGAAGCTCACAGCGGGCGGTGGTGGGTGCGGCTGATGCCGCAAGGCCTCTTGGACAGCTTTGTGGAAT
>NC_133867.1:10083261-10087616 GCF_044706935.1 Curcuma longa | reverse complement strand
TGAAAATTTTAAATTTTCACAACTATCGATAGATCCTGGACTAAAGATTTTAATTTGTACTTATAATACTAACATTATGGATCAAGTCTAAAAGACATTTGTAAAAAAAAGTCTATGTCAACTTTTAGGTTATGAATTCTCAAAAAAAATTTGGAGGAAGTGAATTTAGACGGTTCAATCCTTTATGATTTAAGGAATTTGGTGATTGGTTGGAATATAGTATAAAAAAGATGTCATATATTGTTTGTATTGCTATCTAGCTTTCAAGAAAACTAAGAGAAAATAAGTAGGAGAAGAGGCTTTTGTTAGCGAAGGATTCACAAATTAAAAAAGTAAAGATAGGTGCATGACAATGAACATCATAAAACTCGAATGAATTGTGAAACTTTGATGAATCAAGATGAGCACATTTAATCAATTTTGCATAAACAATCAAAGCAAATGTAGAATGATTATCATATCTGTCTCATGCTTTGATTGATTGTATCGGAGTTTTGTTGAGACAAAGGAATCAAAGGTTTTAGAGTTTTGATGATAACAAAGCTATTGTACGAAAGTTTCAAAATATAAAGACTAAAAAGAATAATTATAAAGTAATTATTTTGTGGTTCTTTATGATTATAAAATTTTATATATTTTTTACTTTATTAATTATATTACATTGTTGCTTACACTAAATCAAAATCCTAGCTTCGACCTTGGTTAGAGTGTTCGAGAAAGCTACAGTGTCCATGAAGCTATAGTGCTTGGGAGCTATAATGTCTGAGGCAACTATAGTGCTCGGAATCTACAGTACCCAAGAAACTATAATACTTAGAATATTACAATGCTAGTGAAGCTATAGTGTCCGAGAGCTACAGTACTTGAAAAACTACAATACCTTGAAATGCTACAATGCTCGAGATGCTACAACATTCTGGAAGCTACAATGCTCGGGAACGTAATCCATTCGGGTTTCATGGGCCCTATCTGACCTAACCTTCTTAACTCCACTCAGTCACAATGACTTTCTCATGCAAAGTCCTTGCCGAACTAATCCTTTTTTAACCTTAACCTCTAACAACTCCTAACGATCGCAATCACCGTACACTAGGACACAACAACCCTTGGCAAGACAACCTGCACTAAAGGTGACACTTGACGAGCGACTCGACGGGCCAGCTGTACTGTTTCGTCGTTGTCCCCTTTGTTGCTTGACTTAGCTTTTAACTGCCGACTGGCGGTTCCTGACTCGTGTAGTGATCTATCTGGACTTCCTCTTCCCTCAACTATATAAGGTTAGGTGATGGTAGTGGAAGGTATTATATTTGAGAGGTGATCTAAGGCAATCTCCTTATGGTTATACTATTTATTAGATAAATAAAAATTCACATTTAAGTGCACATTCTTTATGTGTTTCATTGGATTTTAAATTCATTTACTGAATGTCTGTAATACGATTCATAGCATGAGAGAATTTGTGATTGGATCACAACTAGTGAGCATATCTACATGTGCAATTATGAATGTATTAAAATTATCCCTAGTCGATGAATTGATGAGCATGAACGTCATCAATTTTGTTAAGACTAGCATGTTTTAAACTCCTTAGTTTACCAAGCAACTATTTTCACTGGTCGGAGACATTGGATGTTGAGAGTTAAACGTAGATGCTAGTTAAAGATAACTAGTTCATTAGAGTGACCTGCCATGAGACTCCATATGGTTCTATGCATATAAAGATATGTCAATGAAGATATCAATGTAGCTTAAGTATGAGTTTTCTTTGATTTGTGGTATTCAAGTCATTTTGGTCATAGAGGCTTATACTTTGACATCTTAAGTAAACATCTTCAAGGAGGCATGGACTCGGGATGATTGAGTGTAAGTTGAAGTGTCTAAAGGTGTTTGGATAACCCATAGAGGATTCACCACTCATTGACAAAAAAGATGTATACCCTACGATCGCTTGTCAGGATTGTTACTTGAATCCTTTCGCCAAAGCATTGCATATCAAGAGTATGATACTCTTGGATACATGTATAAGTAACTTGAATCCATATGATAAGAAAATAAGCTTGGGCTAGATGTGACGTAGTCAGCCAAATGGGGACTGATACATATAGATCATGTCCTAAATTAAGCAAGTATAAGACGATGCAAGGAATGTGACATGTTTCATGGTAGCTTCTAAAGAGTTCAGAAATGGTTCTGGAATCAATCATTGATTTTTTGATCAATTGAAGATCATGATGTACTACTAGATGTCACTCATGATCATTCTGTAATTAATGATTAATTATGGACGACCAATATAATCGAGAACTTATTGGGTCACACACACTATAAATTTTTCTGAAGGATTTAAAATGAATTTGAGAATTGGATTCTCAAAATGAGAGAAATAAAGTTTGGTTAGACTGGACAAAGGACAAAAATAATGGACTTCGTCTTATGAAGATGAAATAAACCAAATTAGTTTGGTTCTAATAGAAGAGATTTTGACAAATTGAAAGCGATGATGGACTTCGTCTTATGAAGATGAAATAAACTAAATTGGTTTGGTTTTGATTGGAGGTGTTTTGGTTATTGAACCAAATGATTTGATTTTGAACCAAATTAAACTAACTTGGTTTGGTTTTGAACCGAACTTAAGTTGATTGGCATGTGAGTTGTGGGTATCGAGCTAAGGATGTGGTTTTGGATTAGATCCAAACACAATAAGAAATGTTTTATTAGATATAACATAAAGGAGGAATGAACAGTTGAGATCAAAATCAAATTTGATCATAACCATTTATTTTAAACCATCCTATTTGATCTACTACAGTAACCCTATATTAAAACCCTAAGTCGGCTATGATGGGGTTCGATTTTTTCCACGTGAGAGAAAAGGTGTTGTAGCTTTATCCCTTAATCATGATTTTACCAATTGCGCAGCTTCATCTCCGCGTGAAGATGAACCACACCGCCCTCCTTCCTCTTGTGAATCACAATTCTCCCCTTCGCCTTCCCGTGCATCGTTCTTCTCCCAAGTGTGATTTAGGGTTTTTGGCAGTGAGAAGCCAATTGGGTGAGTGCCGCATTATTCCTCTTCTTCTCCCAATTGTGAGTAGGATTCTACAAGAGAGTTTGTCGATCACGTGGCGCCTGTTTCGGTGCTTTCGCGTGAAAAGGGGATTAGGCGCTGACTGCCCATTGGCTTATCCCCGGTGAAGACCCATGGCTGACCACAAGGAGGAGTGTCCTTATTGTCGGCATTGGATGTCGTCTGTTGGTTCCCCGTGAACAGTGGTGTAACGCTGTAAATTTTTTCGTAGATTTTTCATAAAGTTTCCCAAAAAAAAAGGAATAAAAATGTGTAATGGCCGAGGGGTCGACCCTTGAACATCTAAGTAGGGGAGTTAAGGGAAGGATAGTACTGGCCATTGCCCTAGCAAGGATTTCTATCATAGAAAGGGAAACATTGTAATTATACAAGTTAGACATGAAGAGATGCTTCAACTTCCATTAGTATAAAAAGGGGAAGTTAGAGAGAAAACTTAGGTTTTCCGTCTTCTTTTGTTTGGGCGAAAACGGCTAGGGTTTTCTTCCTTCCTCTTCTTCCTTGTGGTGGCCGGCCAAGAGAAGGGAACAAGGGCCTTATTCGTATCTTCCTTCCTCTTCTTCCATGTGGTGGTCGCTTTCCTGTATAATAGTTCATGCTCTAGAATTATGCATGTTAATGAATATATTGCTAATCAAGCTTAAGTTTTACGCATGTTGATAATTTTTAAGATATTTTAAGATAAAGTATGATAGTAACGTCTCCCTTATTAGTGTAAGAAGGGAGGTCATTACAGTATGATATCAGAGCAAGTTTCGCCCTTTTGCTACACACACATCGACATCCATCTTGTTGCCTTCAAGTAAGAAAATATGTATATGCTTTTCTTTTATATACCTTTCCTTTTCTTAATAGTAGTATAAAGGATGATGCTTAAGAGGATATGCTTATATGTGCATAGCATAAAGAATCATGCTTGAGTAAGAGATATTCATATATGTATAGTAAGTCCATATTGATTTCATTTCTCATCCATGAAATAGAGAAAAGAAATGGCAAAAAGATGTTGCAAATGCCGCTACTGTTGTCACAAGTCAGATACTTATATTTAATCAGTATGCTACTGTATTATTTGATACTAGGGCAACCCATTCATTCATATCAGTTGCCAAGAAGTTAGAAATGCCTCTAGAAGTTCTGAATCTTAAGTTCTTGACAACGCTACCTTCAGGAGCAGTAATGGCATCCACTCATTGGTTGCGGGCAGTGCCAATCAAGTTTTCAGACCGAGAATTCTATAGTGACTTAGTAGTGCTCGCTATGCATGATT
>NC_133867.1:10077581-10083161 GCF_044706935.1 Curcuma longa | reverse complement strand
GCGGGAGTGCTGACTCGGCGAGACTGAGCTGATCGAGAAGTCAACCTCTGTCATGAAGATCACAAAGTCAATCGGAATTAGAACCAGTCGAGTGTTGAGTTAGTCACAGGATCGAGCATTAAGTCGAGTTGGTCGCGAAGCCAAGAATTGAGTTGGAATCGATTGGTCTCAGAGTCAAGCATTGAGTCGGAGTCAATCACTCTCGGAGTTGAACATTGCATCTGACGTGTTACCTTCACTTGGCCTAGACTTTAACTTTCTTGATCAGGGTATATCAATCCATAACAATTGAATAGGAAGGCTTCATAGGATTCTAAGATGACATTTTTCATGCTAGCTAACTAGTTTTGTCCATCAAAATCGTCCATAAAATCGCATGGAGCCCCTCTTCGTTCTATCTTTGCACATCGAAACCATCATTGTATAGGAACATACATAGAACACAATTCTTTTATTTTTCATCAGATCAAGTACATATTTATACTGATCAAACACTACTACATCAGCACCACTAATTAAGATTAACTACATGCCCATGACACTACATGGACACTCAGATTCTACTTCACTAGCTAGATCTTCAAGATCCTCAGCCTGCCATAATTGGAAACACCAAATCTATGAGAACTCATTAAGATATTAAAAATGCACCAAATTAAGAAAACAAGGGAGAATATATATATACATCTAGCTAGTATGCAACACAAAGTGCATGCACGTGAACATGCATGATGAGTGGAATCTATGATGCTAATGATATATGTAGCTTATCCATAAGCATAATTAACCTAATGGATTAGATATCATGTGAGGGTTACTTTCCATGTCTCCCTCTTCGTAAAGCCAACCATGCACAAAGATTCTCTCTAAAATTTTTTTTGTCATAATATAATTTTCTGATTTAATCTCCATATGTTTTAATTAAGATGAATTTTGATGGTTTTAACAGAATATATATGATCAATATATGTGAGAGAGAAATTTATCGCAAGCTAATTTGTGAATTAACGAAAAGCTCAAGATCATGAGCAATTAATTGTGGTAGGATATATATTTAACGGCCACCTTTGCTCCTGGTCGCCGCCGGCGCCGGCGCCACCGCGGCGGCCTGCGTTGTAGGTGGTGGGGTAGTGGTAGAACGGCTCGGCGGTCGTCTCGATGAGCTCGATGTCGTCGAGGAGGCGCTCGTAGTGGCGCACCACTTGGTCGACGGATTTCCCGCCGCCGACGGCGCGGGCGACGCGCCCCCAGCGGTCGGGGGTGCCCTCGCCGTAGCGCGCCAGCGCCACCTCGAACCGCTTGTTCTCCTCCTTGCTCCATGCCTCCGCCGGCAGCCTGCTGCGCGTCGACGAGGAACCGGAAGCCATGGCGGTTGGGGCGGGCTGCTGTGGGTTGGCTGTCGCCATGACTGGTGGAGTCTTATAAGCAGCAGGAGGAGGAGGGTGTGGCGGTGGTGGTGGTGGTGGTGGTGGTGGTGGAGTAGTAGTAGTGCTTCGTTGGTGATTCGGAGAATATTATCGAGCAGAAGTGCTAAATCTGATGCAGATGTAAAGATCTGGAATTGTATTCTAATTGTGCGTGATAGACTTCAATTATAATTACGACAAAATGTTGTTTTATTATTTCTTTAATTAAGAATTTTGAGGGCAAAGTCAAGAGAAAACAGAATTATATATATATATATATATATATATATATATATATATATATATATATATAGATATATGAACATTTCAGAGAGAAAAGTCAATTATAATTTTTTTAAATTTATATTTCTTTTTGATGTTTGATGCATAAAACATCAAAGACGGTTGGAGCGATGGGTGCAACATAGAAGAAGATATCGGTGCCACCAGTATAGTATATAGTATATATACGTGATATTTGAACTAGGACATCACATGAGTTGCTTCATTTTCTAAATTTATTTGAAAGACAGAATATGACATCGAACTGTCTAACTTAGAATTAATCAATGTATATTTGATATTTACGTTTTGTTTGGGAGGATGTGAGGGAATGAGAAGAGTAAATAAGGGGAAAGAAACTTTGAGCCTTATTTGGAAAGGAGGGAAGAGGAGAGAACGATAAGGAAGGGGTAAATTTTAATCTTACTTATCCATGAAATTAAAAGGAAGATTTTATTACACTACAATTTGGGATGTAATAAAAGGGAAGACAACTCTAAATATTATTTGTTCCAATTGTATTTTTATTTTAAAATATTAATTCTTACATAACTTATTTAATTTATTTTATCTAAATTTTTTATATTTATCTCACTGAGCACGATCTTTTCACTCCTTTAATTTCTTACATCAGTAAATTTCTTACATCCTAGTAAATTTCTATAGAAATATATATATAAATACTAATTTATCTTTTGTCGTACCAAAGTATACAGATTTTATATTTCATATACTTATTGTATGTCTATTCATTATTTTTTAAAATTTATTTATTTATTTAAATTATAAATATTAATTTTAATTGATCTTACAAAGTATTTTGACAAGAAAAATCTTACCTCGATTTAATGAGTTATACATTATTTTTCACATATTGATTTCTTTTAAGAAGTAAGGATATTTTTATAATTTTATATATTTAACTTTCATTTTCTTTTCTTTCCTCTTAAATAAGGTAACACATGTTACATTAATCAACTTTCACTTTCTCCCAAAAGAAGGATATTTTTATAATTTTATATATTTAACTTTCATTACCTTTCCGTTCCTCTCAAACAAGGTAACACATGTTACATTCCTTTCTTTCTCCCAAACAAGAAAGGCATAAATACTTCCTTCCCCTTCCTTTTCCTTTTCCCTTTACTTAATGAACTTTCTCTCATCCCATCCAAACATAGTGTAAAAGAAATGGAGAAGAAGAAGAAGAGGTAAATGCATACTTTTTCCGTTCAACCTAAATTTTTGATAAAGTAAGTACTACTTTCTACGCCTCCAAGTAAACAGGGGCAAGAGACAAAAATATAAAACAATAAATTTGCCATTTTTTTCTTTTCCTCTACGTCCAAGTAAACATAGCATAAGATATAATTGTTCTATTCCACAAATAATTAAAATTCCAAAACGACTGTAGCAAAATAAAATTTAAGGGAAATATGCAGTTTGATAAACATGCTTGGATAATAAATACCGTCTCGTCAAACAGTGCATGCATGCATGAACGTTGAACGTAAACCATGCATTATTGTGGTGACTATAATCACTAACAGTTTGAGAGATCTGGTGGTTTGATTTGATGCTAGAAGAACCTCTATTCAAGTTTGAATGATGCTATACTCCCTCACTATCTCAGCATCTTACTTTAAAGCCAGACTTACAAGAGTTTTAATTAACGAATATACTCATTTTTAACAACTTCAAAAACATATAACACTTTCACTGTTCAAACTCTTTTTGTTGTTTTTCTTCCTGTAGAAAAATTTTGGAGAAAATCAGTTCACCATGCCTAATATTATGCCAACATAATCCTCTGCAGATTCTCTTTCAACAACAACAAAAATATATATATGAGAGCAAATGCAGATTGAATAGCTTGTGATAAGTTTGCACCTTTGACTTTGGAGTGGAGAGGTCAGACCAACTATAGTTAGATTTCATCAACAGGCATGAAAAGTTAGATTCAGGGATGAGCAATTTGGGAAGAAATCAGCACCTGTTCAAGTTGTAGAACAGATGATTCCAGCTGTTTTCAAGAATCCTTATCTTGTTTGATATTCCTTCCCTCTCCACATCCTGAGCGTGGGCTGTATTTGCCCTTCAACTTTGTGCTATTCCATCACAAACATAATAATAGAGAGAATTAAGGTCAGTGTTGAGCAAATGCTTAAAAAAATAAAAAATAAAAAAACATTGACAGGAAAGAGAGGCACTTAAAAGTGGAAGGAAAGCTACAGATTCCAGTAGTTGTCGTTAGTCATTGGATAAAATCCTTAGCTTTCCAAAATCTTAGGGTAGCTGTTTTTCTGTTACATATAAAAAATGAGATGTTCCTTGTGCAACTTGTTTGAAATATTCCATGGCAGACAAGCTTTTGCTCGTCTATCTGTAATTATATATGAGCAGCAGAATATATGTTCAGATTTCCTTTGCATGGCAAGGGGAGATGCTGGAGGATCACTGAAGTTGTGCCCCAACTGATTAGAAGTTTGTGCAGTGACTTAATCAGGAGTGAAAGCCAACTCATAGTTCACAGAAAGAGGAATTATCCTTGATTCATCTTTGGGCTGGAGAATTTCAAGTTGAAAAAAAAAAACCTTTCCCGAAGACAGTGGCTCTTTCCATTGTGCAAACAAGAAGTTGGCCCAACAACATCATGTTCATGATGCCAAACGTGGTCCTACTCCAGGCACACCACAACAGCATCAAAGTGTTTAGCTACTCTGGCACATTGCTGGAAGTGAACCTTGGCACATTGCAGAGTAACCACTAACATCTTCAAAAGTTTGGATTGATGGATCTGTAAGTGTATACCGGAGACACTACAAAAAAAAACCAAATTTACCGACAGAATATTATTCCGTCGCTAGTTTTAGCGACGGAATATAAATTTCCGTCTCTAATGCGTCGTTAACACGACAGGACTGTAATACAACAACGAAGTAGCGACGGAACTGATTTTCCGTCGCTATTTAACAACAGATATTATAATTTCCCGTTGTTAATTAGCGACGGATAATAATTTTCCATCGCTACTTAATGACGGATAATTATTTCCGTCGTTGTTTAACGACGAAAAATTATTTTCGTCACTAATTCGTCGTTAAAACGCCGGAACCCTAGTATAGAGACGGAATAGCGACGGAAATAATTTTTCGTCATTAAACAACTACGGAAATAATTATCCGTCGTTAAGTAGCGACGGAAAATTATTATCCGTCGCTAATTAGCAACGAAATTAGCGACGGAAATAATTTTTCATCGCTAATATCGCACATTTTTACTCGACACTCCTTTTTTTTCCTCCGCCTGCGCGAGCTCGATCTTTCTCCTCCGTCTCACGGCGAACTCTCTCCGGCTCTCACGTGTGGTGCTCTCCTCTCGGCAACATCTCCTCCGGCGACCTCTCCCTCGGCAACCTCTCCTCCGTCAACCTCTCCTCCCGCACGGAACTTCTCCTTCGGCTCCGGCTCCCACGCGCACCGAACTTCTCATTCAGCTCGCCTTAATCCGTCGAACTTCTCCCGCACCGAACTTCTCCTCGGCTCCCACGCGCGTCGAACTTCTCCTCCGGCTCCGGCTCGTAGAACCTCTCCTACGGTCCTTTGTCAAGATAAAATTTTAATTAGGGTTGCATGGAAAATATAATATCTAGGGCTGCATGTGTTGAAGATTACTAGCTAGCTAGCTCTAACTGTCACATTGATTTGGTTGTAGAGATGGTTACAGGCATAGCTGCCCCATGGTATTGACATGAGCACAACCCTAAATTAGTTCATGCAAATCATAGGACTGTAAAATAGGACAGTAAATTAGTTAAGGTTTTATTATGATTGTGTCTGATTGTTAGAAGGTTTTTCATTTTAAAGCTTTGGTTAATTAGTGTGTTTAATATTAC
>NC_133867.1:10040616-10077481 GCF_044706935.1 Curcuma longa | reverse complement strand
ACAGAACTGAGTCTATTTTTCAGAGATTTGTCTGCCAGGTGTATTATAACGACTGATATGCTTAAGCTTAGAAACAGATATTCCTGTCATATTATGTAAGCTTGAGCGTATATTTCTACCAAGTTTTTTTGATTCAATGGAGCATCTACCAGTTCACCTACCTTATGAGGCACAATTAGGTGGTCCTGTTCAGTATAGATGGATGTATCCATTTGAAAAGATTTTTGAGAAAATTAAAGAATAATGTTCGCAACAAAGCCAGAGTCGAGGGATCGATATGCAATGCTTATTTGGTTGAAGAAGCAACTTCTTTCTGCTCCTATTATTTTGCTGATACTGTCAACACCAGACATCGCAAGAATCCCAGAAATTATGATGATACTCAGCCAATTGATCCTACAATGCTTTCTATTTTCAAGTTTCCTGGCAAACCATTTGGTGCTTCTAATTTAAGATGGTTAAATCAACAAGAATATCATGTTGCAAGAACATATATACTCTTGAATTGTGAGGAGGTCAAACCATACATAAGGTGAGTTGATTGATATAATCAACTACTACTCGTTATTTAGTTATGTTTAATATCTCAATTATTTTTAATTTCACTTTCATCCATTTCAGTCTTTACGAACAACAACTTCATTATCAAAATCCATCCACAGTCAAAGTGAAGTCGATGAAAAGTTAGAGACAAAATTTACACTGTGATTTCAAATCTATGTAAGTTAAAGAATAAATACTTTTACATATAGGAATATCAATTATTTATCTAATTTATATCATATTTATTATTATAGGTGAACGATCGTAGATTATCAAATGTGGATGATGGAAGGATAATAAATCTTGCATCTGGACCCCTCCATAAGATACAAGTATATTTTGGTTACTACGTTAACGGTTTTAAATTCCACGTGACACAACGGGAATCACAAAGATTGATCTTTAATGCTGGTGTTTATGTAAAATGATCTATCAACACTAATAACTCAGAATTTGATTATTACGGGAGACTCAAGGAAATTATTGAGATTGAATATCCTACATTACCCATAAAAAGATGTGCGTTATTCAAATGTTCTTGGTATGATCCGACTCCCAGAACAGGAACCAGAATACACTTAAACTACAATTTAGTTAAGGTTAATCCAAACAAAAGGTTTAACAAGTTTGAACCTTTCATTTTTGCGATCCAAGCGGGTCAGGTTTTCTATCTTGAATATCCGACGAATGCAAGAAAAGTTAGTGAATGATTAGCTGTTTGTCATACGAAGGCCTATTCAACCATAGAAACACCGAATTCCAACATAGCTCAACACCATGATGCATTTCAAAATGAAGAAGTAGAGACACATTTAGTAGATTCTCAGATTCAAAATTCATCTGTTTTATTTGTAGATGTTAATGTATCTTACCAAGAGATTGATGATGGAGAGATGCCAAGCAGTGAGGAGGTTGTTGAACTAATTGAGTCTAGTGAGGAGGATCAACAAAATGTTAATATTGATGATTTAGATTGTAATGATGAATGAAATCTATTTGTTTTGTTAATCCATACAATGTTAATAATGTAGTATGGTTGTCAATTTATCTTCCTTCATTATTGATTATTATCCAAATGCTGTTTACTTTTTGTAGAGTTTTCTATCACAACTTATCAGTTGTGCCTTGCTTCGAAGATAGGTATGTACCATGCAGTTTTTCATAATTGGTGCTATTACAATGTTTTTCCTTTTATATTGCATGCTGTTTTATTTAATTTACATGTATATTGCTTGTTGTTGTATGTTTTATATTGCTTCCTTTATAAGGAGTGTGTGAAGGCTCTTGTTTTATTTCTGGATATATTTGAAAGAAGTGTATATAAAGAGCGAGAGCTTGCAATGCCTTGTTTGGTACATTTTGTATTGTTTACTCTCTTATGATATACATTATTATTATTTATTTTCGTCAATTAGGTGCAAGTTGAACTGAGTATTGGTATGTAGCTTTTTTATGCTATGTTCAATAACTTGTGTTGCTAGATAAAGATTCGAAGTGTTTAATGAATTGAACAGGTAGTGAAATTCCTCTATATTGCTTGCTGTTTTATCTGTTTGTTCTGATATTGCTTCCTTTATATTGCTTTTGAAACTCCTCTATCTTCAACCTGCTCTCGTATCACACTTCTCAACAATTAAACTCTAACCAAATTCTCAGTAAATTCTTCCAGATGAATTATGAAATAATTACATGGATCCTAAAGCATTAAGTTCTCAAACAAACATAGAAGCAAGAAGCTTAATTGAAAAACAACTTACTTAGGAAGGTCACTAAGTGTGATTAACAGTTTATTCCAAAAAATTCATCATTAAATAAATATTTAGCAATCTTGTAGATCTCTCTCATGCTGTCTATTTACAATTCATGTATCAAAAATGACTTTTTACCAGATTTTTTTACCAGATTCTGTATTCTGCTTCTAAACATCAAATTTCTAGGCGCAACTGGCATGGTAAGCTAACAATTATCAGCCAAGTAATAACTTTTCTTTAGTTATTCTTCACTAGATGTTAAAATTTATTGGGTTTTCCTAGAAGGTGAATGTAGTGATTGGAAGGGAGTGGAGAAACTAAACCTGTAAAATCACTCACGCTGTGATTGGAAGGGAGTGGAGAAACTAAACCTATAAAATACGTGCAGGTTAGTTGTAAGCAAAGCATCATTAATAATAAAACTTTGCACCATGAATTAAGATGATGGTAGGCTAGGCATCTATTCTTTTTTTTCTTTTTTTCTCTTTTTTTTGCCATGAGTCTTTAACCAAATTTTATTCTTCTCCTTTAGCTGCTCGTAGCTATATTTCAATGAATGCCTTACTGAAGCAATTAGAACCTGATAACAACTCTGGTGTTGGTAGTGTAATCTTTCCATAGTACTAAATCATCAATGTATCATAATGGATAATAATGAACCTCACTGGGATTGCTATGAAATTTTGGCAGTGTTCAGGCTAATCAAGATCAACACAAACTAGAACTTATAACAAAATGGAATAAAATGAGAGAAAGCCTACAAAAAAAGTGTTTATACACTTTAGATATCAACTATATAATACAGGGATAAATTTGACAGTATCATCCACTAACAAGTCAATTTAAGGAACTTCACATGCATAGTGAAGCTATAGAAGCCCATAGAATTTTCCTTATTCACTTCATTTAGGATAGAAATTAGAAGAGAACATGGAACATGGGTTATTTTCTCCTTATTCATTAAAGAAGCCTACCACAAGTTCAACAGACCTTCCACACTGCTGCATGAATCCAAGAAAAATGACTACAGCATGACCCTTGGAGAATTCCAAGTTACTAAATAGGCAAGTTGAAACTCTCCTACATCATGAATTTCTAATAATGTATTGAACTAAATAGGCAAATTGAAGAATTCCAAGAAAAAGCTTAGAAAGTGTACGAGCCCTTATGCAAATTGGAGAATGCACAACACTGGTATATAGCAAAGTGCACAACACTGACGTAGAACATATTCACTTAGTCTTTGAGACCTTCCAGGCTCTTATGAGGCAAGATGGATTGGGGTCATGCGATACCAACCAATGTATCCCAATGAGGCAATTATGAATGCTAATAATGAATTAATAAGAAACTTCTATTTGTATATACTTAGTCTCTTGTATAATCAAAGATAATCAATGATTAAATCTTCTACTGTAAAAATAATGTATCCGAAGCACAACATGTATGAATGCTATAATGTATACTTTATCATTTGTTTACTTAATCATTTGTTACTTTAGCATTCTATATTGTGATCAAAAGTGTAAAATGATGAATTCTGTGTTATGTTGACTGTATCATTTGTTACTTGTAATTGTGAACATACTTATACTTTGTTCACAATCATTCTAACAGGTATGTGGGCTTACCCAATCACAACAGGTAGTGACTGTATCATTTTTGTTTCGCACAAACTTTGTGTTATAATGTTATTTTGCAGATACAGATATGTCTGATCAGGCAGCAGCACCAGATGGCCATACTGTTTTGAGAGTTGTTGGCGGGTGGTAAGTATTGGTGTTATTAGTAATTTTTAATTCATAAATAATTGCATGTCATATGTCTAACATTTATATGTTTTATAATGCAGTTTTACGCCCGATGGTCACAAAGTTACGGCGTACATTTCTAGTAAATTTCATGAGCGAGTATGTCGTTCAGGGCATACTTGGAGGCATGTCGACCAGGACATGCGAAACTTCTACTACGATGAGTTTGTGGTAAGTCATTTTAATCACCAATGAAGTTGTTTTTTGTTTCTACTAATTGATTTTTTTTCTTGCAGAAAAAATATACTTATGAGCCAGGGCACGAGCAGGAGTTTAAAGACACCTGGAATGCTGCTTGTGCCAAATTATATAAAGATCTGCTATATAAATGCAGAAGAAAGGGCACCAGACCATCTTGGATCCCAGAGGACATCTGGGTTGCATGGCAAGCCATCTGGCAAGCAGAAAGATGGCAGGCAAATGCAGCGACAGCTTGATCCAACAGAAACACCGAGCTGGCTGGCCCTAGCACCGGATCCACAAAGCATACAGTTGGATCCCGCTCCATTGTGGAGCATACCTTGGACTTAGTAAGTTTACAATTAATATATTTTTTAATTAATTAGTAATGATTTAATTTTTATTTAATTATATTTTTAAATTTTCAGGAGCACGAGTTACAGCGCCCTCCTACTTGTTGGGAGATTTTTACAAAGACACACAAGTCCAATGATGACACATTTATCGATCATCGCTCGCAGGCATTAGACGTAAGAAAATAATTTTTAAATTTATTTCACATTTCAGTATTGTAATTATTTTTTCTAATCTTAAATTTTATATTAATTTAATTTTAAACAGGCTGAAATGTCTGCTAGAGTTGCACAGGTGTCTGCGCCTGCTGTTGAGGGAGGGGAGAGGTAGGATTTCTCAACCGACCAGTTGAATGAGATATACTATGATGTGGTCGGTGGGAGGAAGAAGAGCTCCACCCTCTATGGTCTAGGGTCCCAGGCGAGAGTCGTATATGATCGTGTGATGGCCCCTAGAGCCAGGGGTCGTCCCAGCGGATCATCTTCTGCGATAGAAGCCCTACAAAAAGAAAATCAAGAATTAAAGGATCGACTCTCCGCATTAGAGGCGCAGCAACTCGCCGCATTAGAGGTGCAGCACGGAGTTACGATCAGCTTGCGCGGCAAATGACGACCTTCATGGATGCCATGGGCCCGACGCCACCCATGCCACGTTACGATGAGCTGCGAGGTGCGGACACTGATGTGGACACTCAGGACCCTAATGCTCCTGATCAGTAGCTGTCTGCGAGGTATGTTAACATTTCTATTACTTCTATTTTTTTTAAGTTATTACTTGTAAACATGCATTTTTCAAATACCTTGTTATAATTAAGTTATTACTAACCTATCTTATTGTCTTTTTTGTAGGATCTTCTATTTTGGCTCGGTTCGTTTAGATATAATTTTGATCAGTTATTGTATTTTGACATTTGATACAGTATCAGTGTATCCAGATATTTGTATTTATGTTATTGTATTCAGATTGTATTGGAGTATATCAGATATTTTGACATGTGTGTTGTATTCAGATATTGTATTAGTGTTGTGTTTTACCATTGTTGGTTTATCAGTGTATTAGTTGTTATATTATATTAGATTGATTGATATGTAAATAGGGAATTTTGAAAAATAAAAAAAATATTTTAAAAAATTAAATTATTAGCGACGGAATTTATAATTCCGTCGCTAATAAAAAATATTATTTTTATTTTTTTTTAAAATTTAGCGATGGAATTTTATTATTCCGTCGCTAATTAGCGACGAATAATAAAATTCCGTCACTATTTGCCTTCCATATTTTTATGCGTCCATATAAAATTTAGCGACGGAATTTAAGTTCCGTCGCTATAAATAGCGACGGAATAAATAATTCCGTCGCTAATTTCGTCGCTAATATTTGCGATGGAAATGGAAAAAATCGTCGCTAAATATTAGCGATGGATATATTTTGCCGTCGCAAATATTAGTGATGGAATAAATAATTCCGTCGCTATTTAGCGACGGAAACGGAATTAATTCCGTCGCTACAAGCCCGAGCTTTCCCTAAAACAAACTCCAATCAATATGCCTTTTATGGGGTAGGGGCCTTGTAATTAGGACCACTTGGAAATTGGTGTTTGTCTTGGGGGAAAGTCTGATGAAATAGTCATGAAGACCCGTGACTGTGTAGTTGCTTTTCTTGGATAGTGGTGCCGCTGCTTTTCTTGGAGTTGTATAGCACATTAGCACTTTCCCTCCTTTAACTTGTAATGGAATTTTTTGAAGTGTTTATGTTTAGTAGCAATATGCTATGATGTTTTTTTTTTTTGATAATTTAAATATTATTTTTGACTCAATTAATTTTGAAAGTGGATAGGGACTTTTTCTGATTCGTCGCATATATCGTAAAACGCAAAGGACTCATTATCTCACATCCCAAATTTCTATCAATATCCTATAATCTACTGTAACTGAAATTTACACCGTAGACGTCTGGATAAACTGCTGAACGCTCTTTTTTTAAAAAAATAAAATTCAGTTAGCCCGATTAATTATTTCTGGAGTGATCAATTCAATTTTATAAAACTTTTTCATCGACCACAAAGATAAATAAAAAAAAGTACACACAGCGGCTCAGCATCCTTTGCGCTTGTTCATTTGAGAAAGCTCACATGTGAAATTTGAGCTATATTTAATACTAATATGCTATCATGCACTCTTGCCATCTTTTTGAGGCATGGCGCTGCTTCATTCCTTCTCCCTTTTCCTCCTGCTCACCGCCAGCCAACTCCAAGCTTTCGAGTTCCACGAGGCCACTGTAGATAGCATCAACCAAGCCTTCGCCGCCGGACACCTTACCTCGCGGCAGCTCGTCGGGTTCTATCTCGACCGGATCCGCCGACTCAACCCGCTCCTACGCGCCGTGATCGAGGTCAACCCCGACGCGCTCCGCGAGGCAGATAGCGCCGACGCTGAGCGGAGCAGCGGGCGGCTCCGCAGCGGCGGTCTCCACGGCATCCCGGTCCTCCTTAAGGAAAACATCGGGACTCGGGGTCCGCTCAACACCACGGCCGGCTCCCTCGCTCTGCTCGGATCCGTCGTGCCCCGGGACGCCGGTGTGGTGAGCCGGCTACGGGGTGCCGGGGCCGTGATCCTGGGAACGGCCAGCCTCAGCGAATGGGCCCATTTCCGGGGGTACAACATCCCCAGCGGGTGGAGCGCCCGCGGCGGCCAGGGCCGGGTGAGTAACACTTACTCGATCGGTGGCTTCAACTAGGTTAATTTGGGGAAATTTATGTCGATGTGGGTGTTATTGTGGGGCAGAATCCGTACAACTTGTCAGCCGATCCGTGTGGGTCGAGCAGCGGATCGGGGATAGCGGCGGCGGCGAACATGGCGGCGGTGACGCTGGGGACGGAGACGGACGGGTCGATCCTGTGCCCGTCGACATTGAACTCGGTGGTGGGGATAAAGCCCACAGTCGGACTCACTAGCCGAGCCGGTGTCATCCCCATCTCACCCAGACAAGACTCAGTTGGGTAAGTCACATCTCTAAGTGAGAGTAATGTTTGGAGCAAAATATTTGGAGACTAAAAACTGACTATGATGAAAATTAGGAACAAAATGAATCTGTAGCAAATTTTACTGACTAATGAAAATTCTAAGGAATTATTTTTTTTTTCTTTTCATGTTGGCATAACATTTCTGGCATCTTATTATGATTTTTTGGTATATGCATGATCTTAGTTGTGTAATAGTACCAGTTATAAACATTTTCCAAAGTTACTAATAACACCTTAATGTTTGCTGCGATTGAACTGGAGAAAACTAAATTGATTCTTATTATATGTTTTGAAATAAATATTGCAGACCCATGTGTCGAACAGTGTCCGATGCGGTTCAGGTCCTGGAGGTGATAGCTGGCTACGATGCCAGGGACAGTGCAACAGTAGAGGCAGTGAAATACATACCCAAAGGGGGATACAAGCAGTTCCTCAAGATTGATGGTTTGAAAGGCAAGAGGCTCGGCATACTCAAGGACTACTTTGATTACCCACTTGGCTCAGTGGAAGCAAAAGCCTTTGAAAAACATTTCCAAACCATGAGGTAATCCTTTATTTGTCACATTCCAAGGTTGTAGTTTTTACTTAGGTTATTCATTTGGTGATGATGTAATAATAAAAAAATTAAGAGTCATGCAAACAATTCTAAGTAAGCTAACTAAGAAATTTTTAACAAACTATATATATCTATTCATTTTTATATAGAAAATAGAACAAAACTATAAAGCAAAAAGTAGTAAAAGAATAAATGGATAGAATAAATAAAAAAATCAAACCTATAATTGATATGTCGAAAATCTCTGAGCAACTCTATCTATTGGATGAAACCTGTTAGAATAAATTATAAATTATGCACAACATTAATTGCATCCACCTGGATTGGTTGAATACAATCCACCAATTGCATCCAGTTGAAGTGCCAGATTCCTGTTGGTCAGTACACGTCATCATCTAGGCACCCGAAAGATCTAGACACCCACAGAAGGATAAGTCACAGCCGAAGTGAAGTCTGATCCAGCAGTCACCACATCAGCATTCTAGACAGCCAGAAGGGATTTAGGCACCCAAGGATAGCTAACTCAGCAATTAGGTCGGATCCGATAGATATGGTGGAGGCATTCATAAGGGATCCAAGCACCCGGAATAGTCAATAAAAGAGCCTTCGTCCAACAAGTTCAAAATGACAAATTCTATGCTTCCTAACTTTGAAAAGTTGCATTCAAACGATGCAACAATGTCGCGACGCTAATGTGAGCTCCAATGAGCCTAGCATTTTGTAACGCTTAGTTTGTTGTCTTTCATTCTTGGAATCGTTTTTTAGCACTTAATTATTTTAAGGGTTGGTAAGTTTGTTACTGAACCCTATCTTTATAAAAGAAACGAGTCTTTTTCTCTTTTGAGAAGAAGGTTAATAGTGGATTGCCCAACGAATCGATTAAGGATCGTGAGTTTTGGAGTAGTAGTCAATGGCTGTGAACTAAGTAAAAATAAAGTGTCTTTGTTTTGTTTTATTTCCACTGTACTACTTTGCTTTATGAACGATTTCTAAAAGTTTATGACGTGCGCTATTCACTCCCTCTTGCGTTTTCTTGATCCAATAATTGGTATCAGAGTTGGGACGCTTTGAATTTGTGCAACCACCGTTCGAGCAAATTGTTTCTTTTCACCTTGTTTAATTCGTTCGATTTTTAGTTTTTTTTTTGCAATTTGTGAGAATTGGTGCAATCACATCTTCTGACAAAGTTTTTAATTTTTCATAATTTCTCCAAATTAGTGTAAACACCACTCGAGCGGTTTTTTTATCATACATTCAATTTTCCCCGCACTACTAATCCAAGATTTTTAGTCTTAGAACATCTTTTATTGTTTGTGTTTTGCAAGTTAAATGTCTCTCCAAAAAGGCTACAATATTGTTCATCCTCCTCAATTCAGTGGCGATAATTTCGTCCAAGAAGACTACAATATTGTTTGTCCTCCCCAATTTAGTGGCGATAATTTCGTACATTGGAAGGGGCTGATGGAATGCTTCTTGAAGACCCACATAAACACATGGATCATTATCAAGATCGGGTTGCCGTTAAGGGGGCGGATTCCATCTTTTGTAGAAGATCGGGTTTATTCTATCGATCAACGAAGTTCGATACGAGAATTCCCTAAAACAGAGGTAAATTGAAGCTGACGCCAACGCGACAAAAATCTTTCAATGTGGCTTAATTAAGGAGGAGCTCAACCGTGTCGGACTTTTCATCAGTGCAAAATACCTTTGGAACAAGCTGGTCAAACTCCATGAGGGAACTACTGACACAAAGGTAATGAAAGTTTACCTTCATTTGAATAAGTTAACTAATATGAAAGTGCAGGACTATGAATCGACCTCGGAGGAGTCAAACACAGAGGAAGAAACTCAAGCGAGATTCCTAGCACTACCAGCACAAACACAAGTGACCGAGAATGAGTCTGAGCTCGAGTTCGGATCTAAATCGATGTAGAATTTGAATCAAGCCATGGATTTGTATCCGTTTTCGAAGGACCTAACTCCAATGTAAGTTCTCAATCAGTAGATAGATTGTACGAAATTATTAGATATTTGACTCGAAAATTAGCCAAGTCCAATGCTCGAATCAAGTTACTCTCAAAGGAGGTATAACTTTTTAAAGAGAAGACTAACCTGAGTCCATTAGCCAATCAAATTCAGATTGAGACCTTAACTCAAGTCCAAAAGTTTGAGGAAGAGAATTCCAATTTGAAAGATAAGTTAAAGGACTATAAAAGTCACTAGAAAAGTTTGCTTTGGGATCCAAAAGTCTCGATATGCTACTTGGATCTCAGCGAGCGGTGTACCACTGATCTGGACTCGGTTATAAAGCTAAGACTCGAGTCAAATCATATTTGTCTCTAGTTAATTGAACCAATAGAAAACAAGTCCAAACATAGATCTCCAAAATTAAACTGACTAGTTAATTTAGAGCAAACCAATATTGGGTCCACAAGGATCAGATCTACTATTTGACCAGACCTTACCAGGGTCGTGATCCAGGGGAGCCAACAGAAAAACTATCTTAATTCAATAAATTGCATGATTGCCTGATTTATTTTTTGATGCATATTTAGTTTATTTTATGCTTAACTTAGAATGGTTAGTTAGAAAAGAGTTAACCTAACCTTGACAATCTAGCCTCGAAAGGAATTGAGATGATAGTACGCTAGAGAAACTTGGTCGAAAGCATATCTAGGCTGAATTATTCTACCTGGTGCAATTAGCTTAGTGAAACTAATTGAAGCTAGCCTAGTTCAACATGAGCTAGTTAGACTTGGGTTTCCAAGAAGAAAGTTAAATATATAATTTCTTAAAAAGATTTTGTCTAAGAAGTGGTCGTTGTTCCGATAATCAAGAAGACCTTTGCCTCGCCTTAATTTGGAAATAAATTTTTAAAATATATATTTAATTGACTGACGGGTAAATCTAAATCTAATACAAGGGCAGGTAAACTTAATATTGAATTAAGTAAATTGAAAAATCAATCTCACAATAACTCATAAGATTATCTTGATTGCCATCTGTAGAATGGGTGAGATATTGATTTACAAACTTAATTCAAGCTCAATATTGATATTAATTAAAACAATCTCACAATAATTCATAAGATTATCTTGATTGCCATTGTAGAATGGGTGAGATACTTCAAAATCAATAAGAACCTTGATTTACAAACTTACTTCAAATTTAATTCTAATAATCTAAACTCAAATAATCTTAACTAAATTTGAATTAATGAAAAATTTAATTTAATAAATCCTAATTAATTAATTCAAAAAATCTTAATTAATTAATTAAAATAATTAAACCTTCATCAAATAATAAACTTAAAACTTAGTTTATAAACCCTTAAACTCTAAATAATTAATTCGACCTTATCTTAAATAAGTTTAACATAAACTTAAACTTTAATTAATCCAAACTAAATCAAACTAATCATAATTCAAATAATTAAACCATAACTCAAACTAAATTAAAAGCTTAATCAAGTAATTTAAACTTAAACTTAATTTTAACTTTAAATTAATCATCTTAAACTTCAATAATAATTTCAATTTTATTTTAATTAATAATTGCAACTTTAACTTATTTAATAAATCTAAACTTAATTAAAATTCTAACTAAAAATTAACTTAGTTAAAACTTATTAACTACAACTTAATAATTCCAACCTAATATTTGTAATTACACTTAATACATTTAATGAACTTAACTTATTAGTTATCATTTTGAAACTTAATTAAATTAACTTAACATTAAATAAATAATTTTAAAATGATCAATTATTTTAAAATTTAACTTAAATAAACCTCAAACACTTACTTTAAAAGTAAACTTAACTAAAATTAAACTTTACAAAAATTTAAAAATTAATTCAACTAGAACCAAGTCTGGGGTCTAGCACCATCACCAAAAGAATAAAACTCCTTTAGTAGCTAAAGGTCGATGGTTTAGACTACAATGAAACAAAAAACGCAGTAGTTAAATTTGAATCCATCAAAACGATTCCAATAAATGTCTATAAGTTAATCACCAAATGTTTAACACTTAACTTACTCTAACCAAATAATGAGACCAGGCTATAATTGACTAGACTCTCACTTAATGCTAAAAGGGTTAAAACAGAATCAATTAACATTATGAATATAACTCAAGTGACGATCATGCATGCATGGACTCTAGGACTTGATCGAAACTTGAAATTGCTACTTAGGACTTTTGAAAATTGTCTCTAGTTTCTTCACTAAGTGCATTCAAAATCTCTAAAACTCAATGCAGTTTCTTTTAAAATCAATTCTAATTTTTTAAAAATTGTTTTTAATTTAAAATATTTTTTAATGGTTTTAAAATTCTTTTTACTGAAAATATTCTTTGAAAACTGTTAAAAGTGTTTTTAACTTGAATTTTTTCTTTGGAATTGTTTTTCTCTCGGTTGTTAATTATTTTTTTTAAAGAGATTTTTTTGTAAATGACTTTAAAAAAAAATCTTTTGAAAATGCTATCTTTCAAACTTCAAAATATTGTTGGAAAACTCATGCTTGAGATGACTTTGAAAATCTTAAATATTTCTTGAAAACATTTTCTAAGTATGAAAATGTTTTGAAATCACTTTGAGAAAATATGCTTTCAAGCTTAGAATTTTTTTAAAAATATCTATGAATACTTAGGAAAATTCTATCTGTCTTATACAGTCCCTAAGTTTTTTAATGTGTGTCAAAGGGGGAGAAAATAAGAAGGTTTAAAGAGTTTAAAGTGTTTTAAAGAGTTTAATGTGTTTGACGAGAAATGTTTGAATAAAACAAAAAGTTAGTATTTTTAAAACAATTAAGGGAGTTAAAATAAAGGGGGAGTTGAAAATAACCTTTTACATAGTTGAGAATAATCTTTTCCATGAATCTTTAAATTTAATTGTAAACCAAGTTGTCAAATATTAAAAAGTAGGAGATTGTTGGTGCAGTGAGCATTAGAATCGAACCTATGTTTTGATGTTGGCAAAGGTTCAAAGTTAAGGTCATATGATCTAATGAGTTTGATTAAGTGTACAGGTAGCACAATCAGAAAAGTCCTAGCTAGAGGTTAAGCAAGGCTAAAGACCAGCTAGAGACTAGGCAAGGAAGTCTTCGGAGGGACTGGGTGGAAGTTTCGGCAAATTGAAGACATCGGGTAGGAAACTCTAGAGGTCGAGGACACCAGGCAGAAAGCCCTAGGGGTCAAGAACACCGGGCAAAAATCTAGACAAGTCGATAACCGAAGGTCTAGCGGAAAGTCCCGAGAATCAAAATCAAGCTAAGCAAAAGTTCAAACAGGGTTTGGAGGACTAAAGTTTGGCAACAAGTAAAATCTCCTAAGTGGAGTATCCTTTTGCAAGAAAGGATGGTGAGGACATGTTCCCTTTATGGAATAGTAAATGTCGATCCGAATTAGGGTTTTACTGAAAATCTGAAATCGAGATTGAGATAGTTGTAATAGTCCAAACTTACTGATATTCTTTATATATGTTGTGCTAAATTTGTGATGCATAAAATATAAAACTGGTCCGGAACAGTGGATTCTAAGCGCCTGGAGAAGATCCAGGGACCTGGACGTGTTCCAAGTGTTTGGATTGGCTGAATACAACCCACTACATCTAGTTGAAGTGGCAGATTCTATCGATACCTGTTATCATCTAGGCGTCCATAGAAGGATAAGTCGTAGCCGAAGCGAAGTCTGATCCAGTAGTCATCACGTCAGCATTCCAAGTGCTCGGAAGGGATCCAAGCACTCGGGGATAGCTAACTCAGCGATAAGGTCAGATCCGATAGATCATGGTGGAGGCGCTCGGAAAGAATCCAAGCGCTCGGAATGGTCAATAAAATGTAGGATCTTGTAACGCGCTAGAGGGGGAGTGAATAGCGCGTTGTCGCTTTTCGTTCGTTCGTTTCTATCAGAATAACTTGCAGCGGATATTAGTAAAGGATGCAGGGGACTCGCGGATTTTATTTGGTTCCTAACCCCCTAGGATTTGTACGTCCAAGGCCTATATACGGGAGGCACCCGTCCACTAGTGATCTCCTTTTCGAACGTTGTTCGAAGACGGAGAAACCCGTTTTACAGTCCAATGAATAATAAACAATAAATTAAAGGACAAGAAAAGAGAAATAAACTAAACATGTCGCCGATCTAGAAATCCTAAACACCGCGCACTCTTTCTGGATCTTTCCCGGTTGAACGTGTCTGGCCCCGTTCGTGTTCAGAATCGTCGCTAGTTGAGAGGGATGGCTTGGAATTCGTTGTTGTGGTTGTGCACATCGCCCCTCCTTTTATAGTATGCTCAGGTCGACTGAAGTCCATCTCAGGTCGACCCCATGTAGATCGCGATCCCCTTTCTCCGCGGCTGACTTGGCTTTCCGGTCGACTGGAACTACCATTCAGGTCGACTCCAATCTGACGTGGTAGATCTGGATAAACTTTGGCTTCCGTAGAGTTTATCCACTCAGGTTGATCGGCATGTCCACTCAGGTCGACCAGAACGAGTTGATTCAGGTTTGACCTAAGTTGACCCCGGGCTTGGTTCAGCTGTCTTTGTTTGCTTTATCTCTGCTTTCTCCATCTTGCTTCCAGCTCCTAGTTCTTGCAAGATAAGCATACAAACAAACAAAACTATTTAAACCTTACCTTGTGGGTCTAACTTCAGATTTCTACCGAAATCCTATGTTAGTCCGACGCTTACTGTTCCATTCCGGGAACGCGTCCTTACTCACTCCACTCGGGAGAAGTTTTGCCAATAAGTCCTCCAGACTTGTTGGACTTCCTGCTTAGCTTTGGCCTTGGCCCCAAGGAATTTTCTGCTGCGACTCAGTCCTCCAGATCGCCCAGACTTCACTAACCCTCTGGTCTTCCTGATCGTACCCAATTGGACTTTCGCCATGCTTCCCGATCCTCCAACACTGCATGGACTTGCACCTGGTGCACTTGACCTTGCTATGACTTTTTTCTTTGCCGAGCCTACAACTAGGACTTTCCCTTGCCCAATCTTTCAGATCAGGACTTCTTCTGCCTAGTCTAACCGATTAGGACTTCTCGTTAGTCATCTGGTCTGACTAGACTTCTCTCACATCCAAACATAAGGTTATGTTTGGATCAACCCCTTGGTCAAACTGACCAGACCTAGGTGTCAAACATCGAAACTCTAGGCAAGATCTAGTGCTTCTTGCACCAACATAAAAGAGCCTTCGACTAGCAACTTCAAGATGACAAGTTCTATGCTTCCTAACTCTGAAATGCTACATTTAAACAACGGAACAACGTCGCGATGCTGCTACCAGCTTCAACAAGCCTAGCATTTGGTAACGCTTAGTTTGTTGTCTTTCATTCTTATAATCGTTTCTTTAGCACTTAATTTTTCGGTAAGCTTGTTATTGAGTCCTATCTTTGTAAAACAAATGAACTTTCTTAATAGTGAATTGCCTACCGAAGGGATCGAGAATCGCGGACCTTGGAGTAGCAGCTAGAGGCTGTGAACCAAGTAAAAATAAAGTGTCTTTATTTTATTTTATTTTCACTCCACTACTTTGCTTTACGAACGATTTCTAAAAGTTTACGACGTGCTATTCACCCCTCTCTAATGTTTTCTCTAATAGAAGGGAGATGAGCTCTTGGTAAAGAAGCTGCAAGATAAAACTCTTAAGTAAATTGAGAGTTGAAAGACTTATACCTATGAAGAGGGAAGTCTTCAACTTTGGTGAAGAGTCAATCATTAGGATAATTATAGACGATGTTCCAGTTGATTGATGGTTGTTTTCAATTGATTGGTGGTTAAGTTGACTATGTAATCGATTCAAGACTGATCAACCAGTGGATAAAATATTTTTATTTGTGGTCAAGTTAATTGGATAGTCGACTAATGATCAATTTCAATCTATTGGCGGTGGTTTAGTCAGCCAAGTAGTCTCAAGTTATTATTCCAACAAACAAAATATTTAAGTTCATAACTGAATCGACTGACAATCGATTGATCTGGGGTTAGTCAACTAGACAATCAACTGATCTAGAGTTGTCGATTGATGGTAAATTCTAGTTGACTGATAACACAATAGAAAAGCTATAGATAGTCATTGATTTGACAAAGTAGAAGGTCAATGGTTTGATGATCTAAAGGCTACAATTATCCAATTAATTGATAATGGAATCCAATCCATTGAGGTAGTCATTGGTAGATTGGGAACTATTGTGATTGAGAAAATAGTCGACTAATCGTGTATTTAGTCGACTTTGGCAGAAGTATAATAGAACTGTAAAATGAATCTAAACATGAAGACTATAAAACGGAGGACCAAGGGGAGCCTTGAAAGCTAACGTTCAGTACATATTATTCTATGATGTGATATCCCATGTGTACTCTTTCTCTAAATCTTCTAGCATCCAAATTTAATATTGTAAAATGCTCATAAGAGTTTATAAGAGATTTTTCTACCTTAAGAGAAGTCTAAGAAGAAAAACTAATGGTGTTTTCTAGAGTGACTTATCGAAGAGTCATATGTCGTGTAATACGAATTCTAAATCACGTTACATCAAGGTGATAGTATTTTTTCCATTTCTTTATTTCTAATACATTATTTTTTTATTGTTTGACCTTGGTAAGTCATTAGTTTTATCTTAAGTGTAATTTGCAAGATTAAATGCTATTCACCCTTTATCCCCCCCCCACACCAAAAGGATCTAAGGGTTTGAGAATCTGTGCACTTCACTCAAATGAGTATCTATAAATGCCATATAAAAATCTCATAGAACGCTAAATAAATCTCTAATAATGATAATGACATAACAATTAACTAAAATTCGAGGTCAATGTATCTAATCTTGATTCTCCTATCTCAATATAATCCCAATTACAAAACTAGACACCTACTACTATAGAACAACTTGTTTTTCCATCTTATAATAAAATAAACTATTTACGAATCAATTTTTCCTTAATTGACAAAACAAGCTAGGTGTTTTAATGATATGAAACACGTGAGCAAATCGAACCTAAATAGCATGATTAGTCCAAAATAGTCAAATCATTTTCCAACATTAACCAAACAATTACTCATCGAATTCATACCTTTAATTTGGTCAATGTGTGGGCAATGAATTCATTCAGGGATGCCAAAAAGTTAGGAACATGAGGAAGGGCCTATAGTGCCTTTTGGCTCGACTAAAAGCGATTGAATGATGATTGTGTGTGTAAGGAAAATAGGAGAGAAAAAAGAAAGAAAGGAAGAGAGGGAAAGATGACTTACAGTTCCTTTTGCTTGGCTTGACGATGGCAATGACACTAAGGACAATGGCGATTGCCATGTGAGCATAACAAGAGAGGGAGAAGAGTGAGTCTCACACGAAGAAGGTGTGATTGACATCGAAGGTGCCTCCCTTGGACTTGAGTGGTGGTAGTGACAACTAAGCCACACAAACTAAAAGAAAGAGGGAAGTTATATAAGAGAGAGAGAAGGAGACGATGAGGGTGGTCATTAGAGAGGCCAACATTGGTGACGATTGCTCAGTTGCAGGCGACGACAACTAGACAAGTAGAATGCAAGAGAGAGAGAGAGAGGAAATGAGAGACAAGGAGAAAGGTAGGACAATTAGTGGAGCTAGGTTGTCACATGGTGATAGAGGGATGACAATGGCGAATGCGATGGTGATCACACAAGAAGGGAAGAGGGGAACGACACATGTGAGGGTGAGAAGAGTAGGAGAGGGAGGAGTAAAGGAGGAGAATAAAAATCTTTTAATTCATCTAAATGTGATTAAATTTGGATTATTTCTTTATAATTTGGTTTGACCCTTATGTTGTCAAAACAAATCTAATCGACCCCATTTTGAACTGAAGTGACCTTAATCACCATGTCTTTCCAATAGGTTTCATTTCAACCTGATTTGACTTTAACTCAACACCAAAAATTTACTTTTACCATTTGATACTTATTTTGTCATCTAAAAGTTTAAAAATTAATATAATACGTGAAAAGATTATATCAATGAAACTTGATATCTAACATTATTTCCAAATGCATGCTAGCCCAATATCTTCTAGGAACTAGTGATGTTCTCTCTAGATCAGGACTAATCATGGAATTTGACTTAGCACTATTCAACTTGTTCAGATTAATAAAATTATATTAACTAAATTAATGAGGCTGCCTAACGTGTTCCAGAACTGTAAACTCTTTGCCAAAGACATTTGTTCTGCTTGTGTTTACTGTTCAAATTTTCAAGCATGCACCATTTCTGATACAGGAAGAAGGGTGCAATCTTGATCGAAAACCTTCAAATACCAAACATGACAGCCATCGCAACCATTGGAGCTACCTCTGAGCAAATTGCACTGGCTGCAGAGTTCAAACTAGCCCTTAACTCATACCTGTCTGAGTTGCCATATTCCCCTGTAAGAACTCTTGCAGATGTCATAGATTTCAACAAGAAGCACAAGATCAAGGTAATGCTCAGTTCTCATCCCCACATCCATGATCATCTCCCCACTCCAGTTCTTGATCAAATTTATTTGTAAAATTAGGAAAAGTTGAACGAATATGACCAAGACATCTTCCTGGAAGCTGAAAACACAACAGGAATTGGTCCCCTGGAAAGAGATGCCATTGCACTGCTCAATGAGCTATCAGTCAAGGGGCTTGAGAGGCTGATGGCGGATCAGAGACTGGATGCAATTGTTACCGCAGCTGCATTTGATAGGTTAGTATCCAGAGTTCTTGCAATTGGGGGCTACCCTGGGATTACTGTGCCTGCAGGGTATGCGAGACATGGTATTCCCTTCGGGATCTGTTTTGGTGGACTGAGAGGGTCAGAGCCCAAGTTGATTGAAATTGCTTTTGCATTTGAGCAAGCAACTCTTGTTCGGAAGCCTCCAGAACTGCCAATGTTTAGGAGGAATTTGTAGCTCATTTCAATTCGCTATTTGGCATGTAATTGATGCCTTGGAATAACACTATTGAATATTAGATTCCACATCCATGGTGGCAATTATCTCTACAACATTAGCATTTTATGTGTTGCTCCCTAGTGACATTCTGAGATATAAAATATGGCATATCGTGTGTTAGTTTTGTAAATTTTTACATATAGCTCAAGGGCATGCATTCTAGAGTCTAGACTATTGAAAAGCATTTCTACTGCTCTTTGAGACACTAGATGATTAATTTGCCCTGCTCCTCTCATACTTGAATTGAGATTTTTAATCGTTTGCAGTTTTTCGATTTATCTCTTCACATATAGTCATGGGACTAATCGTATGGGACTGTTGAAGTGTCGGATTTCACTTTTTATTAGATGGACTTTTGGTCAAATATTCACTGCGATCAAGTCAATGATCAACAAGAGTTGACACTCACCTGATCATATCCATAACGCATGTGAGGTAAGGGAAGGGAGAGTCAAAATGTTCCAATTTGTAGCCTAAAAATTTGTATAAATTCTTCAAAAGATATAAGCAAAAAAGCCAAATTCCCAACCTGGTCAATGTCTTGCCAGGATTTTCTATAGAACAAATTCAACAACTTTCCTATGCCTCATAAATGATAATCTCAAACCATATTGTGCAAGAACCACAGGTATGTATCCGTTTTATGATGCTTTGATTAATTTTATATTTAAGCCTTGAATTTTGGATAGTGAGACCAATAACCATATCAGCTCTAATTCAACTTTTCAATAAAACATAGTCATCATTGAGACCTCCTATTAATTCATCAATATGGTCGCAATCACTTCAACATGCTCTGTACCTCCCAATTCTATTCTAATATTACCTTAGATGATGTTCTTTGTGAATCCCAGTTTTCACTTAAATCTAATTTCTGAGCAAAATTACCATTGCCTTAAATTGTCGTGTCATTTCTCCCCTACGTTTTGTGTCCTACAAGACTTGATTATGGGGAAGATGATTAGCTCAGGTAAACAACATAGTGGTCTCTATTACATGACACCGATGCAAAGAACACCAACATGCCATCAAAGGTCACACAATTCCAATTATGGCATGTTTGAAACCCATTGTATTCCTTATGCAATGCAAGTTTGAAACCCAAAACATTTTGAAATCTTTTATTAACTTTGTTCATGCTCAATTCCATGCCTACATCAAAGCACTTAGAGTAGACAATGGTTCTGACTTGTTGTCTATGAGAATTTTTTAAAGATTTCATAGCATTCAATACCAACACACTTGTATTTGCACTCACAATAAAAATGAATTGTTGAAAGGAAGCATCATCACATTCCAATTGTAGCACCAGCATTGCTTTTTCAATCTCATTTACCTTTGCATTTCTAGGGTAAGTGTGTTTTAATTGTTGTTTATCTTATTAATCGGTTACCATCTTGTTGCTCTCAAATAAAACACCTTTTGAAATTCTATACAATCATCCACCCATACTTGACCACCTGAACATTATTAGTTGTCTATGTAACTGATGTACACCAATTTGTAAATTTGAATCTCGTGCCTAATGTTGCTTCTTTGTTGGATATTCAGCTAGACAAAAAGGATATAAGCTATATGATATGGAAATTGAGAAATTTTTTATTAGTCATGATGTGAAGTTCCATGAAACCACCTTTCCTTTTTCATCCACCTTAACTCCATCAAATTCTGATTTTGTAGTACCTAATTTCCATTCTGAGGGCCTATGGCATTACCATTTCCTTCTAGCATGCATTTTGACCAACATGAGCAAACAAAAACAAATACATATTGTTCCAGCCAAATATCATGGATGATCAAGCCATCATTCAACGAATGGGTTGATGTGCACACTCTTCGGAGGTTACTATTGGAGATAACAAAAACACCTGAAAATCACTCCAAAAGAGAATTAGAATGGCCTCGGGGATGGATCCCGACAAGCCACTCTATGCTTAAGTTAAGATTTTGCGAAAGGAAGGAGATAAGGACTTGAGAAAATTGGATCTTGTGTATACATACTTATACTCCTAGGAAGGGACAACCTTTTATAGAGTTATCAATATATACAATTTTTGAAACATAAGCATTCGTTTAAGATTTGTTCCGAAATACATGTTACTGTTTATGATATATTCCAATATACATGCTCCTATTTTTCATGTCTTCTGGGATACTTTCCTTTCTTTCTAGGAGAATAGCCTTAGGGTTTCATGATCTTACGGGTGAACTGGCCTTATGGGCTCAACCTAAGAACCAAACAAAGAGAAGACCCGAGATTGAGATGAGATCGACACATGAGGTTGAACAAAAGTCAAGGTCGGGACCTTGAGGCTTAAGGCCGAGGTCAGGACCCAAGGTTTGAGGTTGAGGTCGACACCCAAGACTGAGTAGAGGTCGAGGTCGGGACCTAAGACTGAGCAGAGGTCGAGGTTGGGACTCGAGGCTTGAGGTTGAGGTTGGGACTTGAGACTGATCAGAGTCGAGATCAAGACCCCAGACCAATCAGAGGTCAAAGTCGAGGTCGGGATCGAGGTCGAGGTCGGGACTAAAGCCAAGGTCGGGACCTCATATCGAGCAGAGGTCGAGGCCGGTGCCTGAGGCTGAAATTGCCAACTTGCTATCCCTCGAGATTTATTTAATTCTCCTTGATTTTGACTAATAACCCCATATCATTATGGATCTCGAGGGCTACATGGTAATTGCAAGCTTATATCATATCACAAGCCTTCCTAATTAATCTAATTCAAGATGTGTAGTTCGACTTGAAGGTGCTTGGATTTCTGTTCCGTTCAATTCTTGCTAGACAACAATTTTCATGAACAGAACTTTTGCAAGCAACCTACATCTTCGATCAGACATGTGCTTGATTAATCAAGCAAGTTTTTGACCAATTAAAGCACACCTTGATCGAAGCATAGGATCGATGGAACTCTTGTGTTGGTATTTAGGATCCATAAGAAAAGATACAAAGAAAATAACTATGTAGCGGAATAAAATAGTTTGTATCTTTCCTTTGTAGATTGTATAGAAGATGTTCGTTACCCGAAGACCTCTTGATCTTCTGCTGTATTCCTCTCAAAATCTTTAATAGAAGGATATTGAAGATCATAGAGATCATTTTTAATCTTGGCATGAAGTACAATAATGCATGTTGTTCTATCTTTTATAAGATAATGGTCAAGATGAAATTCAAAGAAGACATTGTTATCAAAACTAAATTGATGACGTGTAGAGAGTAAATTTTTAGTAATAAAAAGAATATGAAAGATATTATACATGTGAAAAGTTTGATTAAATGATTGAAATTGTGTGTTTTTGTAATTAGCAATTTGTAAATTTGAATCATCGCCTACTTGTATTGTATTTGAGTTATAGTAGGATAATATTTTCGTAATGATGTTATACTCCACATATGAATTCCAGTATCAAGATACTATCTCATAGTTGAAGATTCTACATATAAGAGTAATTCCCGGACAAATTTGTGGAGTGATTTGCATTGTTGAGGATACTTTTCTAAAATTTAAAGATGAAATTTCAAACATAGAGGAGGGAATAAAAAGAACTTCCTTGATGGTTGTTGAATAGAGCTGTCAAACGGATCAATCCATGGTTGGATGAATCAACCCACTAAAAATCCATCATATAGTAGGGCAGGGCGGGCTGATCCATCAAAACTTGACGGGTTAAAAAATCTTCAATCCAACCCAACTCAAGATGGGTTGTGAGTTAGGCGGACTAATCCACCGGTCAGTCAAAAAATAAAAAATATTAAAAATATTTAAAAAAATTTAAATTTGAATTATAATTTAAATTGATCAAGTTAAAATTTTTAAACTTAAATTATGATTTAGATGGATCAAGCTCACTAATCTATTAAGTTTTCTATTTTAATTTTAAAATTTAAAATTTAAAATAAACTTTCTCAAATAAACTTTCTCACCAACCTACGCGGATCGAACCAATTTAAATTTGATAAAATTTTAATTTAACCCATCTAACTTGTTTGATGGGACATATCAACTCGACGAATCCAATTTAAATTGACAGCTATACTGTTGAAAGAGAGAAGAAGCTACTGTGACATTGTCTTCTTGCTGAATGTTGTTGGTGGAGGAGGAGAAAGAGAAAACTAGAAAATCACGTAAGGAATTAGGATGAATAAGGAAGTTGGTGGGAAGAAAAATTAAGAGAAGAAAATTAGGAGGAAGATGCTATCTCTGTCTGTCATTAATATGTACACTATATTTATGGCCAAAAATATTAAAAAATATTAATATTTTATGATAATTTTAATATTTTTAAAAATATTTTTTAATACATAAGTACTTTATTAATAATAATTATATCAAATAAACTAAAAATAATAATTTTACATGATACAATAATAATTTACCACATTATATCAGCCAATTGCTACAATAACTGTAAAATAAAAAGATTTTTAGAAATAAGAGGGCTGTTATGACATTTTAAAAACGAAAAGCCTCCGATTTCAATACTTTTATTTTTTATCCTATATTTATTATAAATATTTTCTCAATATTTATAACGATAACTAACAACAACAACGAGAAAGATCAACTAAATTTATCAGATGCATCATAAAACATCAACTAAATTTAAAAGAGGCAGTGGGCTAAATTCACCTGGATTCCTCCAAGGTGGTGAACGCCCTCAAGTTCATCTGCTTGGAACTTCAACACCAGGATCATTTTCTGCACCAACTGGGATTGATCTCTGAGGTGAAGTTGTCACTCTTTGCCCACGTTTACTAACTCATACTCGATCAGAGACAGATTGTTGTCCTCTTTCACTGTGAAATCAGCAAACACAGTTCCCTCAATGCGCCCCCACTTGTCGACAGCAAGCCTCATTGAGCCTTTAAACATGTCGATCTTTGCGTTGCGCAAAATGACTGTGGTGCCTGGCTTCATCAGATCAACTGCAATAAAAGAAACTAAGTTGTTTAGGAAATCTTTATTAAAGCAATTCTGATATCAATGGGCTGCACTTGTCAATACAAATGCATCACATAAGTTATTTGTTCTCTACAAGAGCACGAAGAAAACGATTTGGAAACAAGTTATATCACTATGAATTAATACAAATGCATTGCAAGTCAATACAAGTGCATCAAAGAAGTTATTTGTTAACATAGTAATATATCATTATGAATCAGAAAAATTAACAGAGTGGATCAAAGAGTAATCAAAGTGAATTCACAAGGCTGTATGAGATAATCACTTTTCTTTAATCACTGCCCGATCCACTCCAATTCCTTCTTTATATACAGAGTTCCTCCAATCCATAATCATAAATTACTATGGTAGCATCTAAATTTCCTACTTGATATACCTAGTCACTTTATGTTTGTTTCAATGAATGCAAAGTAACAAACACTATAAAATAGTAACGGCGCATAGTATTATAATCATCACATATTGAAGAAATATAATACCATTCATCCACAAATCCTCATACAATAAACAGTCATATCTTCTTGACCCTCCTTTAGTAGCAGCCATTAGCATATATCACTGCCTCCTCCTCAGCATCTACTTCTCTCTCTTTCTACTTTGTACCTCCAATACCATGATGGACATGTTGTAGACATCCTGGATTGTCGGCCATTATCCTCAAGACCAAGTGTGCTGTCTAATTCAGCCTCAATAAATAATTCAAAAGCTTTGACACTTGATAAAACAATCGTCCTTGATAATGTTAGATACAAACTAAAAATATTGCTACATGTTTTCTACAATGCGTTTTCCAAAGAATGTGTTAAGGAAAGTGATCATCTCATAATCTTCTTCCTGATTAACTAGTTTCTTTTCGACCTGCTCCAACTATTTCTTTAATTCATTATAATATATTACTATGTTAGCAGCTTAATCTATTTCTTACTTCAAATGTCTCTCTCTATTCTCTCTATATTACAATTCTATGTCAAATAGTGCATCATTGTATTGTAATATATCAAATGAACAGAATATTATTTTTTTCACATATAATATTACATGGTGTAGTTGCTTCAATCTGAAGGGAAATAATTTTATGTCAAACGTTAATGCTATTAACACTCTTACTTGCTACTTTTTCTATGAACAATTCAATTTGGCAATATACAATATCTTTCAAGGGTGACATGTAAGTTCCACTCATTTATGGAGTTTTTACTCGGATAAAAACAATAAATGCAAGTAAATAATTCAAATCTTTAAGTTCCAGTAGAACTAAGATCAAAATCTCATTTTCTAGTACTATTTTCTCATCACTCATACATGCCCTAGATAATTATTGAATTGCAATGACCTGTGTGTATATCCTATGCAGTTTTTCATCCATCATTAGTACTAAAAATTTTCAAAATTTGATAAAGGATAAAAATTGTTGACAACAAAATATTTAATACCTAAACCTCCCCTTTGAATGAGTTATCGAAAGATGTGTCCGACCGAAATAACTAGGAATCTATCTCTTGCTAAAAAAAATTGAAAACCTACAATCAGATGATGAAAAGAAACCCCCTTTCCTCCATATTTATCATACTTAATCCGTACATCAAAAAAACATATAGATTGTGCATTCTCATCGTTAATTTTACACACGTTACAGGTTCAAGTAAGCCCCGAGTTCAAATTCCATGTATGCAAGATAGAATCTTTTTCAATTTCAAGACTGAAAGCATCAGTAACCCAATCACTCACACTACTGGCCATAGTGGAATCCATGAGAGCATGGCCAAGTTTTGCATCTTAATCAGGCTTCTTCTAGGAACAAGCTAAATGAAACATTTTCTTTTAGGAAAAAAAAACAATTTAAGCTTCATCAAAATTCAACATATATTGCACAGTCATCTTCGGAAAGCGATAGGCTTTGACAACAAACAAATCAAATCCGAAAGGCCAGAAAGCGAAAAAGTCAAACCTTGCTCGTTGCGAGCCGTGAAGACGATGGTACCGGTCTCGTCTCCGACGAGGCACTCAGCGATCCTGGTGGGACGTAGTTGGCCTGCGGCGGCGGCGGCGCGGCCCTTGTAGACTATGGTATCGGATTTCAGCACCTTGACCGTGAGGGAATGGCCGCTCGTCCCGGGCTTCAGCTGATCCACCGTCGTGAACACCGGCTTCCTCTTTGCGCTTCCCGCTCCTCCTTGCTGCTGCGTCGCCATGACCGCCAAGACCTAACCCTAGACTACTACCAAATCCTCTGTGTGATTCTCTCGTCCCGATCAACGCGCCAAACACCGACGCGACCGATGACTCGCGATGACACTGAAATGGGCCTCCGTGGAAACCTAAGCCCACTCCGGCCCAATATGGAAGCCATAATCATACCGGGATGTTTACTAGTAAAACAGAAAAGGCGGCGTATTTTATGTTTACTTGTGAGGAAACATTTAAGTAAACAGAGCGTAAAGGACATTTTTTATTATTGAATACTTCATTCCCACAGGGAACAGTAATCCTGCCCTGCACAAGTCTCCCACTCCCATTCCCCTCCGCCGTTGTAGCGCGAAGCAGAGTTTCCTGTTCTCCCTTCACTCCAAATCCCACCTCCCATCTCGAACAGCTCATCCACGTACCAACCGCCCATCTCGCCGCCGCACGGCGACTGATCTCCGGCGTCCGCCGCAGCGGCCCAATCCGCCTCCTCCTCCACGAGGCACGTCGTCGTCGTCGAGCGGATGCCACCGCCCGTCAAAATGTCCTCCATTCTGCAGTCCTCGCACCTCCCGCTGTCATGCATCGCGCAGTACTGCTCCGCCATCGAGTCCTCGTCGCCGCCGAGGACCGCGGCGGCGGAGATCTCCGCCTCCAGGGACCGGATCACCGACCCGAGCCGCTCGTCGTCGATGAGCAGGACGCCGCCGATGTCCAGCTCGTCCAGGAGCAGTTCCTCCTCCCACGCCGATTCTGCCTCCATCTCTAAGCGATCCAACCAACGTAGTGGCAGGCGAGAGCAGTGGACTGGACTTGTAATCGCATCGACGTATATAACGCATGGTGTCAGTAGGCGTGAGACCGAAATAATGCCCTGAATTATTTTTCACTATCTTCAAAAGTCACCGTTTCAGCAGCTGCACCATTAATGGCGTTGTGGCACATGGTGATGTTGGGCAGGTGGGTAGATGCGTAGGGCATGCCCTAACTGTGCCTGCATTGCACCATGATGAAGTTCATCTTCCTACACAAAAACAACTACTACTGCTGCTTAAAAGACCCACCCGACACCTCAATTTATTAGCAGAATGCGGCAATGGACCCCCAAGGACAGAGTCATGGCTATCCATTCCATTCCACTCGATGATGAATTATAACTACAGGACACAGCGTAATCATATCGCAGACCCAACACCATGGCCATCGGCGCAATGGCAGAGGAACAAAGTTGAGAGGATTAGGATTAGGCTTGTCGTCTTCTTTCTACCTTGTCTGATACAGGTAATTGAGACAGTAAGAAGAGGAGACATCTCTGCAAAGAGCAGTGTGTCTCTGTCCAGAGTAGTCACAGTACGTGGTCAGCACAAGAGATAACTGTGTGGTATGTTCTTTGCTTTCTTCGCCTTGGTAGAACAGGGCATATGATATCTGCGTTATATTATTGAGTATGCTTTCGGGAATTAATTCATTAATTGGAAGAACAGGTAGTACAGAAACAGAAAATTCTCATGATAAAGGCGTCAGAGCAGAGCCTCCAGCGAAGCCATGGAGGCCTTCTGCATCAGTCATGTCAGACAGTTATTACACATGGAGGCCAAACAGATTGCTGTAGAGACTTGATGGAACTATGCTTTGATTCAGTTTTTTTTTTTAAGTAAAAGGTAAATAAAAAATTAATAAGGCCCCCTTTACTTTTATTATGACCAAAACTACACTAACACTCAAAATCACTAAATAAAAATTATTTTAATATTAATTAAAATTGTTTAAATATCTTAAAATAATTTTAGTTTAATCAAAACTGATATAACTTGATTAAAATGGATTAAATCCAATTGGATTGAATCAATTTTATCAAAAAAAAAAATATTCCTATCTGAAATTATGGATAGGTGAGTCAGTAAAAAAAATAACTACAAGGGAAGAGAGCACTTGGAATGCCTGCAATACTCAATTAGAGATTAAAATGGATGTCGAGGCGGGTTCGACGTGGTCACTCTGATACCCAAATTAGGATTTCTTTATGATATCGAGAGTAGTAGAAAGGAAGAAAAATAAAAGAGAATTTAATGGAGTTACTAGAGAGCCAACCTCTTTCCATTATCTTCTATAAGATTTATATAATTATCAGAAACGCATCTCCACGTCCAACATCTCCTTCTCCATCATCTTCCTCATATGAGTCAGTAGGGGACCAGACCCGACAATTGTTCGTGGTTTCTCCATTCACTAGATGTCACGTGTTTGATGAAAAACATCTAGGAGATCAGTTTTGACAGTGGCATAACCGTTTCACTACCCACACGATGCCACTTGTTCTAGAATATTCATTGTCATTGTTCGTTTCAAGGGCGACCGAGCTGAAAGAGGAGTCGAGTGACCAAGTTAAAGGAGGAGTCAGGTGATTGAGCTAAAGGAGGAGTCAAGTGGTCGAGCTGAAGGAGGAATCGGGTAGTCGAGTTAAAGAGGAATCAGATGGTCGAGCTGAAAGAGGAATCGAGCGGTCGAGCTGAAGGAGGAGTTGGGTAGCTTAGCTAAAGGAGGAGTTGGGTGTCCAAGCTAAAGGAGGAGAGAAAGCCAAGTTACCTAGACATCGGGTGGACTGAGTTCCTTGGAGTGGGGTGACCACTTTGACCTCCACCTCTGCTTAACTATTGATTTGACTTTGCCACATGTAGGTCCCCCTATCCACTGTATCACAAGCCTCCTCCAGTCTAGTCGAGAGGTTTGAGTCTGACTGACTGAATTGAGATGACTGTAGTCTAACTGTCAACTCATACACAAGGATGACGTGGCATCAAGCTTCCGCTGTCTTACCCTACAATGCCTTGGTAACATGTAAGGCATGCGACATTAATGCGGACAATGCGCGTGATGGCGTATCATCCCTGAGATCGGCATATCATATCTGATCATTAATACAGTTCTGGTTTGAGGTTGACACGTGTTGAGGCTATGTCGGATGCTTAGTTCGAGACAATTATTGAGATTCTATCGATTTGAATGCAGGAGCCAACGACTCAAAGTGATCGCTCGCCTTTTCAGTTCCCAAATCCAATGATTGACATTCTGAGCATGGGGTATATTTGATTGGCGACGACGAACAACCACCGCATTTGTCAACTTCTTCATCTTCAAGCTTCGTCTGTGATGATTTTCTACAACTTCGTGAATGCATGTTTATTTATGAGTTCTTTATTCTTTGTTCTATTTCCCTTGTGTCATCTCTCCTTGTTCTTTTTCTCCTCTATTGCCAATGGTTGCTGAAAGTTTTTCCACTCTTTGGTACGAGTCTATGGTATCAAACATCTATGCGTGCGGGGGGGGATATAGACTAGAAGAGACTGCAATTCAAAATTATTACCGATAATCGATTAGTTATCCCTAATATCATTGATCGACCTCACCTTCGCTATGCCAATTTTATAACCTTTTTCCAAGGTCAGATGATAAGTGGTCTTAGATTTTCCCATCCCTAATTTTTTTACTAAGATTTTTGAGTACTTTCAAATTTTCCTTCAACAATTAGCCCCCAACTCTTACCAACTACTTTGGAAAGTAGTCATTATCTTTCGCCTATACCGAATCCCCCTCACACCCCAAGTCTCCCATTATTTATTTTATCTTAAGAAAATGAAAGTTGGGATCTTCTATTTCACAGTTAGACCTTTATGGAGTTTTTTAGAAAAATTCTGACTTCACACAGGGAATAGAAAACCCATTATGTATTTTTTTCAGCCTCTCATTCTGTTCTTGTGGCCCATTGGTTGGCAACTGAAATGCCCCCAAGTCTTGGTCAATTTAACTTGGAATCTGCCTACTGTACCACAGTAAGTATTCTATCGGATCTCCAATTCAATGTGAAGCATTTGCTCGAGGAAGCCCTCCTCTTCCGCTTCAGCTTGAGCCTAATTGACATCAAGCTCTATTTATAAATGGTAAGAATTATCTTGTTTTTGTCATATGTGATAGCTAATTGACGACTTTTCTTTTATTGTGCAGCTAAGACCATGTTGAGAGTCTCCCTCAATAAATGCTTTAAGCTAACCGAGGTCGAACTAGAAGATCAAGTTTTTCAACTCATCGATTAGTCGGGTGATGAATGTGGGGCTCGACCTGTCGGGCAATTGGGTGACACAGTTGTGGCCACAAAGGTGTTGTCAGCCCACCCTTTTGCGATGGCAATACTCTAACTCTTCTGATGAGTTGGAGGAGCCCCTTAGGATAAGCATGAAGAGGCTTTGACCTCAAGAACCATTAACTAAAATGAGTCTACTAGCTACTTCCTCACTCATCGAGGTCGGACCAACTACCCGAGTTGAACTCCCATGTTGGGGAATTGAGATATCGACAAGGGGGATCCCCTTATCATCGTGTCCTACTGGTCCGAGTGTTATACATTCGCCTCCTAACTCAATTTCCTTGGCTCCCTCCCATGACATTCTTCCAACAGATTCTATCGACCAATTAACCTGCAACTGACCAACTTGAGTCATCAGCCCACCATCAAAGGGTAAGAGGTATCCATGGGCAAGAGGTCTGTGTTAGGAAGTATACTGAAAAGACTAGGTCTTTTATATGTAAACATTTAAGAAATAAGAAATCATGATTTGGTCAAATGATTGCAATAGGTAAATTTGCAATAAAGTCCTCTTAGTTCACACTGTAGATAACTTGGTGTCTGTGAGACACAGAAGACCATGATTATCAGTCCCCTGTGAATTATAAACTAAGGCTCACAACCAAGATGGTGTTGGACAACCCATCGGGAACGGTTGTAGTGTAATTCGGTTACTGTCTGTCTTGACTGTAGAATTACACTAGTGCACTTTGTGTGCATTGAGTAGGACCATTGAGGTTGTTCAATTTACTCTGACTCACAAATTGAACAAGACCTCTGTTATTAGGAATTATGCACTCTTAATCCCGATGTAATAAATGGGCACCTATAGGTAGTAATTATTGCTTTGATTTACCAAAGGGTGAGATCTTTGCGTCAGATCAATTATTCCCGGTAAGTTGGGTGATGTTGCTATCTATACGGTGTGCCATTAATTACAGAAGGAATCCGTGTCCCAGTAGGGGTGATGATGTCCCCTTGGATAGCTCATAAGGATTGTCAAGTCAAAATCTTGCAAGTGGACTTGGTCCGACTGACAATAAGGTTGAGTGGTACTATTCAAGGTCCTAGATGTCGATTATTGAGTTGTCAGTGAACTCAGATAATTGACGGACATACGATATCTTAAACACGGGGAGCAATGCATAATATAATAAGAAGGAACCCAAAATGTAATTTGGGGATTAGATTGGTAGTGCAATAATGATCCTCTAGTGGAATGGATCGTTATTGATGGATGTAGGTGTGTATTCGGGGCTGAATACGGGATCCGAAATCCATCAGAAGGCCAGATCTAATACCTCCTCGAGGTCCCCGCTGTAGCCTAAAGTCATCTTCAAAAGGATGCAATCAATCGGATGAGATTAGTTCTCAGCCGTCGGATGAGATTGAATCTCGACCGTTGGATGAGATTGGTTCTCAACCGTAGGATGAGTTAATGGATGAGATCAACTTGTATCCGTGGGATTAGATCAAGTTGCATCCATTGGATCGAAATAAATAAAGAGGAATAAAAGAGAATAGATTAGAACCGTTGGATGTGATTAAGTCGTCTCCGATGGACGAGATCTATCCGGTTCGGTTTTAATTCTCTTTGGAAGGAAGAACCGGTTCACGAGGTGAACCAGAGATGGTTCATTGAACCACACGCCCAAGTAATAACCGGCCATAATTAGATAAAGATGGAATATATATATATATATATATTCCAAAAATTAATAACATATTAGAGTAGGGAATTTGGGTTTGGATACGAAACAGGTCGGTGGCCGACCAGTTTTTAGGAACGTGTCGCTATGAGAGGGAGAGAAAGCAGTGGGGACCAGTTTCTATGAGAGCCCCACTTCTTTGGATACATAAAGTGGGTTTAAATTAATAGCGCACTAGTTTAATCTTAATATCTATATTTTCTTAACGAATATTTATTTAGATTTTGAGAGCCGCTTCTTTTGCTTGCTCTTAAATTTTTTTATTAAAAGAATAAATTGACTTAAAATAATATCTTGACATATGTATAAGTGATTTGATGATCGATAATATCGGATAAGTTCTCACTAGCACGAAAGATGTAACAATCCGAATACTATTTCAGAAAGAAGTTAGGTGAAATAGATATGTCTATAAAAATATGGACTACTCGCATTTAGACGGAAAGACCTTATAAAATTTTATTATTTCTTGAGATTGGCTTTGGATCTTTTTTTTAGAAGGCGAAGAAGGTCTTGAGGGGCTTGAATCATCCATGAGATACTATTCTGAAAGAGCTAGAAAAGCAACAATAATATTATCATAAGAGATATGTATACCATTAGGAACAATTAGAAAAAGAGTTTTTGAGAATTTAAAAAGATATGATTGCCTTGATCAATTAAAGTCATAAATTTATTGACAAGTTTTTATGAAAATTAAAATATATTAAATTGGCATCCACACTTGCAAAATCAAATAGCATCAGAGTAGAATGACAATGTATGACATTTGAATCAGATTTCGTATTCTCAATCTTCATACTTATTTCATCTTCATCAGATATATTATATATTAATAATTTATTTTTATTTTATCCTACTATCATCATTCAATAAAAATATATTAAAATTAATGTCATATCTAATAAAATAAAATTCAATAAAAATAAATTAAATATCTATAGGCTACTGAAAAGCACGTATTAGGATTTGAGAATGATCAAATTTATTTATTTTTATTCTTTCTTTATTTGGTTGTCAATGAAATGAAAAAAAAAGTTACATATATGATCGAGTATTCGAGTCTGGGTATGAGTATGATTTTATTAGACCCATTTCTATATCTAAATTAAAAAAATTTTATACTCGATTATCTAATTATTTAATCATGTCTAAAAAAAATCTCTTTATCTCCTCCTCCATTCGAGTCAGTATTAGTCTATTAGATCCTTCATCAAAGAAAATTATTATTCCTACACCACAAAAGGCACATATATATTCTAGGTCCAATAAATTTTATCTTAGCTATTTATTCACCACGAATTTGATACAAAAGACCCTATAGTTAACTGGAGGGAGTGACAAGGTAGATATGTATTTAGTTCTCTGTAATAATATTAATAATAGAGGGAACAAATAAGAGGATAATATTTTAAAAGTTAACTTCTTAATATAATATGGATAAGTTATATTCTAAATTTATTTATAAGTGAATTAGAGAGAAAACTGCCCATCTTTAGAATTAATTGAGACGGACACTTGATGATTATTAACCAAAAAAATAAAAAATAACAACAACAACAACAAAAGTGTAGCTAACACCTCTTCTCCTACTTAGCCAAGATCAAAAGGAGCATACTCTTCGTTTGTTTCGACATCAAACATTCTTAATATTTTTTTTAAAAAATGTTAAGAAAGTACCATGATCAGTAAGAACAGTGTTGAGCATGCAAAAAGCCTTCCACTGATAGCCTATATTCAACTCTTCCTCAGTCGAGAACACTGTGTGAAGGTACAATATATAAAGAGAATAAGGGATCAATCATTGTTACATTCATTGTTGCAACAAGAAATACAACAATAGATAAAAATATCTATATAGTGAAAAAAAGTGGTGTTGCTCCCTTCTCAACTAATTATATTCATGATTGATGAAATTATCAAAGCTGCTTAAGAAGATTCAATTCTATAAAAACAACCACGACGATCGAGTTCCTTTCATCTTTCGATTGACTATTTTGTTAGTTATTTATCGTTAATTTCATTGTGTATTGTATCTTGATCTCGGAGAAAATTCTAATTTTGAAACATCAAATCTAAATGAAGAACCAAGAAACAATCCAAATCTATTGGTTTTTTTTGACAAAATCTAAACTCTTTGCAGCGAAATTAGATTGCAATTTAGTAACAAACCATGGCGATCAACAGAGACTCTGCTCTGTTTCAGAGCTCCGTGGAGGCCTCGGCGATGCTATCCAGGTGCGGCCGCCACACGCCTACCCGGCCGCGCCGCCTCCCCCTGAATTCCGCCGACGCCTTCTCCGACATGATCTCCGATAGGTACTGCTCGTCGAGCACCCGCACGGCCTTCTGCGCGGCCGTTGCAGCGGCATTGGTCTCCGCCTCCTCCTTCCTCCTCCCCTTCCTCCGCCGCCGCGCCGCCGTCTCCGCGGCGGGCACCAGGAAGTAAAATTTCCCCCTCTCGAGCTCGGCGTCCGGCGGCAGCGTCACGGCCTTGGTGGTCCGGGCGCCGTCGGGCGGCTGCCGGAGCACGTGGCCCGGGTGCGCCCGCATGACGTCGCCGGCGGTCACCGCGCCGCCGAGCTCCTCCACGCGGCCGGTGGCGTGCACGACGCGCACCACGTCGAGCGCGCCACACGGCAGGATGCAGGCGATGCAGCACCTGATGGCTTCTCTCATGGCCGAAGAAGGCACTGAACTGACAAAACAGATCAAGGCAATAAAAGGGGTAAAGCCTCAGAAGGGCCAATCCACTAAAAGACTCTAGAGCTCGGGGCTCGGGTTCGACTCACACTCGACCTATTAGCAATTCCGTGTGGACCGAAAAGCCCTTTCTAAGTTTACATGACCAATCTACTAAAAGGGGCCTTATATCTCGCAAACCATCGAAAAGATGAGTCGTGTTGAGTCGATCGGAAACGACAAATTGAGCTTCAAGTAGCCATGATTGAGCCAAACTCAAGTAGTAAGATCACATGGATGTGGACAAAGCAATGCATGAGATTTGTGGATGATGAGATTGAGACTAATCTGAGATCCCTTACTTGACTTGTTGAATGGAGTGTAGAGAAACAGAGGGCAAGCTGCCAAGGACAAACCCTAGTGCATGTTAGTATTTTAGCCCTTTTTTTTTTATTTGTTCCAGAACAGTGCTCCCAAAATTTGGAGTTCGTTCTAAAATGAAGCAACTCTTCACTCTTTTCTAAGCAGTGGGTGTGGGTGTGCATTTTATTTTTTTATTTTTTATTTATGTAGATCTTTGTGGGTTTATATTAGCAGTTGAGTTGAGTTACTGATTCTTCTTCTTCTTCAGTTACCTGTTTGGAGTCATCTGCTTGGTGTTCTTTCCAATCCAATCATGGCTTCCGAATGCTGATAATTTGATTTGATTTGATATGATTCAGCTCAGTGGGAAGATAAACCACAAAAAAGGTATCCAAAGAATGCGCAGTGATAGAAGGACAGATGTCTCATTCAATTATTTTATTGATCAAAAGTTTTTAACGGATAAAACACCTGAAAGTTAAATTTAAATTTTGGTAGAAAATTTTAGAAGTAAAAAGTTTTTAGATTTAATAAAATAATCATAGAATAGGTGAAATTTAAATTTAGTGATATTAAATTTAATGAGGGAATTATTAAGATAGAAGATCATACATTATTTATAATAGAGAGTTTTAAATATTTAAAATTAATTTTAAAAAATAATAGAGAAATTTAAAAAGATGTCTTATATAGAATACAGGTGAGATAGATGAAATAGAGGAGAATGTCAGGTGCTATTTATAATTGTTAAACTTGCTAGATTACATAAAATTAAATGTTAGATTATGACTCAAACATATGAGCAATAGATGAAAGTTGCAAAGATGAAAATAACATTTTTGACGTGCAGGGATGGATCCAGAAATTAGAGTTAGGGGGGGGGCTTAACTTAATATAATGAATTATATATTATTATCCATATACATATAATAATAATAATAAAGTCATTTACAGTATACCATTCAATAAAGTTGTGCCCTATGAGATTTTGAAACATAAAATTCATCTATAATAGAATCTACATTTATATCCTTAGTTAAATTTTGTTAATATAGATTGTCAAGCAATCTTCAAGAAAATCATCTTTCATTTTATTGCGAAATGACGTCTTCACATGCTTCATTGCTGAAAAGGCTCGCTCAGTGGTGGCGGTAGAAACAGGTAACGTCAACACAAGATGAATCAATCTGGTCAACATAACATAAACCTTTGATCGCCCACTCTCAGTCATGGAAATTGAAAAGTTGTCTCTTGGTCTAGCGGCAACGGCGATAGGCCAGCAACGGCGATAGGCCGACAACGGCTGCGGCGGCAGCAGGCTGACATTTATGTCTTATATGGACGAATCCATGAATTAGAGTTCAAGGAGTCTAGTTCATTGAAAATTACAAATAAACTTAATTCATAGTCGCCAACTTGTTTGAATTCAACCACCATATAGTCTTCTATTGAATGGCTTGATTTCCCCCTTCACCATGTCGGATGGTCTTCCCACATATTTGGGCTGGGTTACAGTCCAAGACAGCCATAGTATAGATCCGTCTCTGTGGATGTGTAAACGTATAAAGATATATAAGATAAGAAATGAAAATATTAGAGAGGAACTCAGAATTATATTATTAAAGAAAAATAAAGTCGGCTCAAGTATCTTAAGGCCCTAGGGAAAAAAAAGTTTAGACATTTA